>NW_005871153.1:788138-851427 GCF_000147115.1 Myotis lucifugus
TCTTCTTGTCATGGGATTTATTTTTTTAAATATACTTTATTGAGTTTTTACAGAGAGGAAGGAAGAGGGATACAGAGTTAGAAACATCGATGAGAGAGAAACATCGATTCAGCTGCCTCTTGCACGCCCCCTATTGAGGATGTGCCTGCAACCCAGGTACATGCCCTTGACCGGAATCGAACCTGGGACCTTTCAGTCCGCAGGCCGTCGCTCTATCCACTGAGCCAAACCGGTTTCGGCGTATCTCTATATCTTTATTAAGGTACCTAGAAGTTTGTTTAGGCCATCTGGCAAAAGGGCCACATAAGGACTTTCATGGAACTTAGGCACTTTTGCTTTCCTGGGCCCCTTCCTCTATTAAAAAAAAATTTGTAAACTATGTTTTAAGATTCTGTTGAACTAAAGATTAATGCAGTCAAGGCTGGATTCATTATTACATGTTCACTATTATTGCATTGATTATTTTTCTTCTGATTGTATGAAAACTTCACATGAAAACAGTTTGTGGGATGCTAAAAGCAGCTTGGGCCCCAGGCTCTATGGACTCTGCATCTCACCTGTCCGTGGCCTTCCTGGTGATTGTAAGGTGGTGGTGCCTTGAAAATTTGTAGGCTGGCTGAGGTTTATAAACATGAGTTTGTCCTGAGATCAGGACCTCACATGATTTTGAAAAGTAAACAGAATTTACTCTACTCTCAGGGAAAAGTGAAGTAGGAAGAGAATGATCTGAATTGTAGGTAAAGGGGCTGTGCATAAAGAAGGTCCTCGGGGAAAGTAAAATGAAATTAAAATGACTCTACATTTTAATATCAGGCAGTGTACGCCCACATTGTTCCAGGGAAAACTGAGTCACTTTAAACTTGAGTCCTGATAAATTCTCTTGTACTGCTGGGTGAACTCCCAAATGCTTTATACTGAAATCAAAGTTGTTTAAGACAATGCAAGTTATTCACATGTACTGTCAATAGTGCATGTATTTAGGCACGGTGAGCATTCAAATATACAGTTCACAACTGCTTTCCTCTCTTTCTCGCAGGAGAAGGTGCTGAGAGGATAGCATGCTTTCTTGGCATTTCAGGTGGAATAGCAGAGAGAAAAGAAGAAGAATAAAAGATTAAAAGATTTTCACTGGGGATGAAAATAGGAAGATTTGAGAGGATGGGATAAGAAGGCCAATAAAAAGAAAACTGGAAGGGATAAAAGCTGGAATGAGGATAAGAATAAGAAGCTCTATGAAAAAAAGAGAAAACTATTCATCCAATTATATTGTGGGAGAAATGTGTGAAGAGGATATGTGACAATACTGAATTTTGTTAATTGCATGAAATGCATATGTATCTTAATTTAAAACTACTCTGAGACTGAAGCATATGTTCTTGGTTATTATTCCTTATATGGGGAAAGTAGATGCACTAAAAAAATTGATGGCTATCCTTTTGAAAGAATTGTCAGTGGAGACAAACTATTACCACATACACAATCTTTGCAAAGCTATTAAGGACAATGACTCACTGATGATGGGAGAAATATTAGGAATGGTTAAATCAATAAAACCATACAATCTCTGTCATCCTCAGAAACAATGTCAGCACCAAGATCACCAGAGACCACTGTGGGAACAACGAAGGACACCGCAGCCTCTGTAACTGCAACTTCTACTGAAGTCACCTCAGAATCCCCACACACAACTCAAGCAGGTGGGCCAACAACAGCGCCCCTTCTGAGCACCTCAACTCAGGTAACATCAGCATCTTCACAAAGCGACCACACTGAGAGCACCGGCACCACCAAACCTCCACCCACCAGCACCATCACAGAAATGAGCACATCAACCTCTTCATATTCTTCAAGTGGCACTGTTTTGACGTCAGGAGCTCCTCAGTCAACATCCCATTCAGGTGAGACAACAACTTCATCCCATTCTAGTGTCAGCAGCCCACCTCTGACAACCTCAGGAATCGTGTCAGCACCAAGCTCACCAGAGACCACTGTGGGAACAACGAAGGACACCGCAGCCTCTGTAACTGCAACTTCTACTGAAGTCACCTCAGAATCCCCACACACAACTCAAGCAGGTGGGCCAACAACAGCGCCCCTTCTGAGCACCTCAACTCAGGTAACATCAGCATCTTCACAGAGCGACCACACTGAGAGCACTGGCACCCCCAAACCACCACCCACCAGCACCATGACAGATATGAGCACATCAATCCCGTCTTCTTCTCCAAGTGGCAGTATTTTGACTTCAGGTGCTCCTCAGACAACATCCCATTCAGCTGAGGCAACAAGTTCATCCCCGTCTAATGCCAGTAGCACACTTCTGACAACCTCAAGAACCATGCCTGCACTAACTATGGCAGGCACTACCCTGGGAACTACAATTGGCATGGCATTCTCTGTAACTACAACTTATTCCTCAGGCACCTCTGATACCTTACGTACAACTGAAGTAGGTGGACATACGTCAGCACCCTCTTTGGGCACCTCTACCAAGGAAACATCAGCATTTTCACAGAGCTACCCCTCTGCGATCACTGAGATCACCAATCATCCACAAACCAGCCCCATCACAGAAATGAGCACATCAACCTTTTCACCTTCACCAAGTAGAAATGTCCCCACATCAGTTTTTCCTCAGAAGACATCCCATTCAGGTGAGACAACCGGTTCCTCTCATTCTATTATCATGCCCAATTTCTCACCAAGAAAAAAATGATGCCAGCACCAACCTCAACAGACTCCACTATATGAAAAAGAAGGACATTTCTCTCTATTACTACAGCTTCTGTGTCACTCACCTCATTTGTGTTTGTTACAACTTAGACAACTAACAGCACTGTATTCCAACACCTCTACTAAGGAAACGTCAACCTTCTTTAAGAACCACGGGGCAGAGAGCACTGAGTTCGCCAGACTCTCACCAACCTGCATCATTATAGCAATTAACTCATCATCTTTCTTATTCTTACCAATTGGGCACAATCCTGCAGCATTTGTTTTTGAGGAGACATCCTTTGGTGAAACACCACTTCAGTTTCTTCCTGTGTCAGCCACACTCTTCTGACATCAGAAATTATGACAATACCTTTCTTAAAAGAAACCACTGTAGGAAAATCAGAGCCGATGTCACTGTCTGTAACTGCAACTTCTACTCCTGTCACCTCTCTTTCTGCTTTTACTACCTTGTCCACAAGTGGAGAAGTCCTGGCAACACCCTCAAGCTCAGTCATTCATGAAATCATGACTGCATAGGTCATTCCCACTGTAGTTTCTGTCAGTAACTCTCTGAGAAATATCATGCAAGTCCCAACAGCCTCGGTAAGTCAAGCACACCCACCCCTGAGCATCCTTTAATGTTTAAAGGGTAGCCTCTACTACCAACCCTACTACAAGGCCAACATATATGAGTTCTACAGATAGTTGTAACAGTGTATCTGGATCCACATTGACATTTCTTTTCTTTTTTTCCACACTGATTTTTTCATTTCCACCTATAACCTACCCTTCGATCAAGACCACTCCTCATACTTCTTTAGCACCTAAGTATTCTATGAGTACATTGCTTATACCACAGCCATTGATAGGCTCTGCTTTCTCTGATTCTATTTCTTCTGGTAATATGTGCAAAGTTCAGACCATATTGAGTTTCTGTACTTCAACCAGTAATTTTTTATTCTCTCAATCAGCCCCTGACCCTGCAGTCACCTGGAGCTCCACCACCATATTCACAGGTCATCACACACCTTTGTCTGGTACCAGTACTTTCCCACCATCCACAGCATTCTCACGCTCCACTGTGAAGACTGATACATCAGGTAGGTGGAGACTAAAGTGTCTCGGTCTCTTACAGTGGCTACATTGGCTCAATTTGGCCTAGAGGAGCACTTGAGAGAGAATGGTGAGTTAACATTACCAGTTTAGGATTGAGGTCAGGTCCACAAGAGGGTAAAGTGAATGGGGGTGTAGTGGGTGACAATCCCCTCTGCCTTAGCAGACAACTGCTTATCTGCAGAGAGTCATTTGGGTATGACCAGAAGAGAGACAAGATGATTTCTAGTTGTCTCTTCCAGCTCCTAAAGTCTGTGACTTCTTTTTGACTCTGCTTTGTCTGACTGTAAGACCCACTCCAGTCTTCTCTTCCTGCATGCCAGGAACAATCACAGCTTCACTGACGACAGACAGTCTGAGAAGCACAGCAGCATCACTACTCTCAACAACTATCCAGAGCCTTACAACCTCAACTCCCAGCACACGCTCAACAACTACCCCAGTCCCTATGACGCCTGAGAAAGGTAAGTTATGCCAGAGATCTGGGACCTTTCCACCCTGGGATGGAGAGGGTTGAGCTAGATGTAGAGCTTGTAGTTGTGGCAGATGGACTGGATCTACCAATAAGGCCCCTTGTGATTATTTCTGTGGACATCTCCACTGCCCCTTCTGGGCCATGGGAAGTTGAGCTACTCCCCATATCTCCTTTAAATGGTGATGTGACTGAATGCTTAGTCTCAGCCTGCTTGCTCACAGACTACTCTTTCACGTCAGAGGGCCTCATGAGGGAAAATGAGACAGCATCAGAGTTGGGTGCTGAGGGTTGGCTTTGTACATGGCACTGTGGTAGGAAGTGAAGACAAAAATGATCAAGGTGCTGTACAGCAAGAGACAGATATGCTGCCTCAGTAGGTGCAATTAGAGGAATAAACCCAGGGTATTAGGCACACGCAATGAAAGGCCCCTAAAGAATGTGTATGTGTGTAAGGGAGTGGGGGGGGGGGGACGGGGGTGGGTTTCAAGGTGAAGAGGAGGTTTCTAGAAAGAATTAATAGGAACTGGGGAAAAAGTCAGCAGGAAGGTATTGGAATAAAGATGTAGACATGGGAAGTAGTCTCAGTATAGCAAGGGGAGGAGATCCCCAAAACATTTGGGATTGCTGGAAGGTGAAGAGTGTTGAGAAGTGAGGCTGTGATGTAAGGGAAGCTTGTATATAACAGGAACCAGGGAGGAGGTGGCTATATTTGCATTTATGGGTGGTGGCTGGGGTGAAGGCTGAATTTGCAGGAGGCCAGGAGAGCAGTGTAGAGATTGCTGTGTATTCCAAGCAAGACAGAGTAAGTATGGAAAGAAGGAGACCCATTTGAGAAATGTTTAGGACAAAGTTTCTCAAACTACCCAAGGACCTCTAAGGAATCCTAGGACAAATTCTAGGGGGTCTTCAAGTTTATCTAGAGAAATACCATCTTAGGAAACAAGTCTCATTCTATGAAATGGTCTTTCAATTACTCATCTTCACTGCCTTGGAGGAGTTTTTGTCTTTTCACCCTTAAAAGAATTATGAGTGCCATAACAAATGCAGAATAATGTGTTGGTCTGCTGACAGCAGGACCTGATTTTCTCCAAACTGGGGAAGGATGACCGTACCAGTTTAAGTGGTAAAATGAGGAGATGGGTTAAACACAAGTGGAAAGGGGGAGAGGGGAGGATTTGATGACTCCCAGTTAGGGGAACAAAGGACAGGGTAGAGGATCAGCTGGGGAAATTCTCTGGGGATCCCTGTCAGTCCATGAGAACTTCCTGCTCTTCTTTGTTCTGGCCCAGGTGTTTCCCTCTTCCCCTATGGGCCACGTGTTCAAGACCAGGAGTTTGTCAGGAGGAGGGTGGACTTCACCTCGCCGCTCTTCAAGCCCCAGATTGGCTTCCCTTTTGGCTCCTATCTCCGAGATTTCCTCTACGTGAGTCCCAGGCTGCAGCCCAAATGACCTGTGTTCCCAAGGCCCTGCTTCCCCTTCCAGGGCTCCGAGATGGCCCAGTGACTGTGACTGTGATCCTGATGGAAAATAAGGGAAAATGAAAGCAACACTGTTAGGCTCCTACTGAATTCCTGCCTCTGGCTTAGTTTGCATTCAGTCTTTACTGTCAGAGTGTTAGCCAAGGTAGACATGAATCTAGGCAAGGCTCGCCCACCCACACGAACAAAAGTGTTCATCTCAGTAAAGAGATCCCGGGGCCCAGTAAGCTTTCTCCTGTTTTTACAGGGCCCTTTATATGAGCAGGAAGCTCTACTTGGGAAACAACGGATGCAATTTACATTTTCTGTAATTATTTCCTGGTTCCCTGGTCCAGGTACCCGTGAGTCCTGGAAGAGAGTTGGAACGACAGTCATGGCCCCTGTGGCTTTCAGTGAGAGGGACTGAGTCAGGACACAGTGTGTGATGCAGTGATGGGGTGAGGGTTTCGGTCCTTTTAGCCCCATCTGATGTGGCACCAGCTTCAGGATGGAACCTCAGGGATTTACCCAGAGGGGTCTCCTCTGTGACAGGCTGGCCCATAGACGGGGCCTGATGCTAAGCAGGACAAAACTTACCACCTTAGGAAGGACTTAGGACTAGAAAAATGTCCTGCGGGTAGACTATTTATGTGAGAATTAAGTAAAGGGGCTCTCCCGGCAGGCAGGGAGATGGACGACATGACCTTCCAGAGGTTGTTGACCCTCTAAAGTTCTACCCAGAGAGGCCTTTGGGGGTCACACTTTTGAGAAGCTGTCCCAAGGCTGCTCTGAATGTTAACCGAAAGAACTTTTATGCTCAGTTCACAGATAATGGTCAGATCATTTTCCCGGAGTCAGAGTATCAGATTTTCTCCTACCCGTACCCTCCTCTTGGTGGCTTCACAGGCAGGGACAGTCTGGCTGTGGTGGCTCCATTCTGGGATGATGCTGATTTCTCCAGCCGCAAGGGAACCATATTTTACCAGGTGGGTCTTTCAAAGTCTGGCATTCAGGATCCTCCAGAAACCAACAAGGAGAGACAAAGAGCCGGGCAGGGAGGTGCACGTGTTACTGCTGTCAGAGCCAGGCTCCGTGTGGACAGGCATTGGTGCTTAAATATGAGGGTGGGAGGAAGCAGATGAGGGCTATTACATAAACTCAGGAATACTCTGACACAACCATGAGAAGACTTGCAGGTGACAGGGATGGGGGTTGGCAATCCAGAGTTTTAATTTAGAATAAGGTTGTAGGGGGTCTTTCCTAATAAGCCCGAGTCAAGCCAGACCGCTGTGTGTGCTCCTGGATTGGGTTAATGATTCCAGTCAGTGGGAGCACATAATGAAAGCTCCCGCAGGCGAATGTGGACTGTGCCCCTGCCATGGACAAGGTACTATGGAAGGTCGAAAGATGGAAAAACACATGCTTGTCCTCAAGGAGTTTTGATGGGACATGGGGAAGTTCAAGTGGGCAGAGGTGGCTATGCTATCCAAGTCATTTTGTGCTAAGAGATGCATGAGTTCAAGTCCAGAAGACTTGGGTCTCTGGGCCTTGACTCTCCGCTCCACACACCCTAGGCCTCCCTGCTGCTGAATTTGAATTAATCTTGAGATCCAAGGAACAGACTGAAAATGTAGGTCTGGGAGAGGGAAGGATGTCAGACGTGGGTAGACTAAAAATGATTAGGATTACCATGCAGAAAGTGGGGTCTCTCAAGGGTGTTGAGCCAAAACCCTCATTTCCTTGTCCTTAACTGTCTTCCTTTCCTAGGAATATGAGACGCTCTACGATGACAACAAACCACTTGTAGTCCAGCAGGTGGAGTCTTGGATTGAAAACTTTACAAACACCTGGAACTACAAAGCCAGGTGGACCCTAAAGGTCACATGGACCAATGCCTCTGCCTATCCCGCCCAGCGGACCTCCGGGGTGAGTGACCCATGGACAGCTCCCTGCGAACCATCTGGAAGTCAGACTTCCTAGAATCCTAGGCAGGGGCCAATCTTCTAAAATCTTCTCTGACTCCAGGCCAGATTGCTGATTATAGCACTCGTGCCCCCGCCCCAATGCTGAGCACTCACCGTGCACCAGGATGCCCCAACCCCGTATGTTCACAACCTCAGCAGCCCAGAGCACTGGGTATTAGGAGGTTGAAATTTAGGAAACAGAATTTTTGTAAGTCAAATGGCTGGCTATTGGCAATTTTATATGGTTCAACCTGATAATATTATCCACATTTTAGAGATGAGAAAGAGGATGGTTAGAGAGGTTAAGCAACTTGCTCAAGGTCACCCTGCTAGCAAATGACAATTCCAGGCCTGGAACTGAGGTTTTTCTAACTTCAAATGCCGGCTCTCAACTGTAATGCCTTCCAGTGGAAATGGGCACACCACACAGTCTCCCTGGTCTTCTCTCTGGGGACTCACAGCTCCTACAGTCAGAAGTCCTCCCTTGTGGCTGTTCTAAAGTCATTGTCTCTTCGTTGGTTCAACAAGTTCATTGATTACCTACTTTGTACAAGCATAGTTCTTGCCATTCTCCTTTAGAGAACCTCCAGTCTCGCCTGCTATGGTCCTCCCCACTGTTCAGGTTGAGGAGACATTTGGACAATGTCCTTAAATATCCCTGAGGATCCTACATAGGCCCCCTCCCAGCTCTCTGGTGTCTTGGCTAATCTCTCAGGTTTCTGATTCTTTCTTATACAAACTGTCTTCTAACTGGTTCCTAACCCAGAGCCTTTTATCGCCCTCCCTGGAAAGAAGTTAGAAAGAAGGCAAATCTACCATGCTAGGTGCTTGACACCACAGGTGAAATGTGCCCTACACACTCCCAAATTGTCAGCATGTTAAGCCCATGCCTTTTCTCCAAGGAGGCCAGGAAAAGATGATGTGTGCATCGAGGCAGGGGTGTGGGGTGAATGATGGGACATCAGGGAGGACACTCCAGATTTCTCATAGGCATCTCCATGTTTGTCTCCATCCAACCCCCAGACCAACACCTACCAGGCCATCCTCTCCACAAATGGGAGCAGATCCTTCGCCCTGTTTCTCTACCAAAGTGGTGGGATGCAGTGGGATGTGACCCAGCACCTAGACAACTGGGCCCTCATGGGCTTCTCCAGGTAGGATGGGGAGGGGCTGTCAGCTCTGAGCAGGTGGTAGGAAGTGGTGCAGAGCAGTGTTTTCGCTGCACACACACTCCCCCACCCCAGGACCAGGCTGAGTCCCACTTGCCGATGTTTCTAACTCACACTGGTGCCAGTTCCCATTAAAAGATGCTATTTCTTGCTGATTCACATTAAAAGATCACTACTCATTGCCGTTCTCTTTTTCTCCCCCCAGAACCTGTGCAATGTAATCATTCCCAGAACTTTGACTTCTCTGATTTCCACTCACATTAGCTGACCTTTCTTGAATTCTCAAATAGCATCATCATAATGGCCAATATTTACTATACTAACTACTTAATATGCATTATTTCATTTCATTTCATTTCATTACAACAAACTCATGAAGGAGATACTATTTATTTCCCATTTACAGATAAGGAAATTGAGGTACAAATAGATAAGTAACTGCCCAAAGTCACAGAGCTGGGAAGTGGCAAAGCAGGAATTTGAACTCAGACATCTGAGGCTGAAATCTGCCTTCCCGACTTCTGGTGCCCCTGGGCTGGGACCTCACCCCTCACCCAGGGCCACCAGCAGCTTGTGGGGGGTCACTGGGAAATACGGAGAGCAGAGGGATGGGGCTGTAGAGGGTGACACTGGTTCCTATTTGTGAAGGTGGCTCGGTCTCTGAGCAACAGTTCTTGACCCTGGTATTTCCTGGTTCTGGTATGTGTCATCACCGTGAAAGTCACTTGTCATTTGTTACTGGAAATTGCTGCAAATGATGTTCTCTTATAGGGTGCCTCTATAATTACACTGCTTTCACTTGCTTTTTAATGTGCAGAGAAAGAGAAAGGATTGAAATGATCTCACTACCTAGGAATTTCACACCATCCAGGGTTTGCCTGCCCACCTCCACCCCAGGTGTCACACCTGTGTGTGTCACCCATCCTGTGTCAGAGGAGGAACCATCAGGAGTCACTGCTCTGAGGCATGCACCCAGAGAGGCTGCAGGCACCAGTCCAGGATTTTCTCCTTCCTGGAGCAGGGCTTTGAACCCCAACACATCAGGTCCTCACTCAGTTCTGAGAGCTTTACAAATGTTTACTACATTTCATCCTCACAATGCTATGAGATAGATGCTATGTAATCTCTTTTACATGGCTGTGAAAGCAGAATCAAAAAGGTTAAGCAGCTTGCCCATGGTTACCAAGCTGCTAAGTGCTAGAATCAGGAGCTGAATTCCTGTCTGCCTAACTTCAGAGACTGACTCTTAACCATCCCGACATACTGTCCCCACCAATCCCTAGCTGCAGGGAAACATACCAGAAGGAGGCCTGGACTCTGTTGTCTTCACACCAGCCTCGTGATCAGTGTCTGGCCCTTATCGGTCAGATGTGGAATAGATTAGTCTCCCCACCCAACTCTCCCCCTTTCCTGCTTAGTGGTGGGAGTCAGTGATTCTGGCTGGCTGGCTGACCAACTGATAAGTAAAGACTAACTGAGCTGAGTGAGTGACTGACTGGCTGGATGAATAACTTGCCGGCTGAGAGGAAAGACCCTGAGTGTGACAGAAGCCTTCCATTCCTTCCTTTGCCCACAGTGGAGATGGGTATTATGAAAACAGCCCGCTGACATCCCAGCCAGTGTGGCAGAAGTATCGTCCGGACCAATTCCTGAATTCCAACTCAGGTAAAAGTGTCGCCTAATCACACTTGGGCTGGACTTAAGTCCTCTTTTGTCCTCCACTTTGTGGGCCATGACAGTACCAGAGGGGCAGTTCTCGAGCATCTATCTCCATCATCCTGAAGGAAGTCCCAGCACAAACTGACCTCCCACAGATGCAATAGGGACTAGACACTGCCTAGGGAGCAGTTGGTACCTTCTGTGCTCTCGCGCAGTGCAGTCTTCCTTGGGGCTCGGTCTCCTCCCTGGAATGAGCCAAACCAAAGAGCTCTCTCAGTGGGGGCCCAGATCCTGGAAGTGAGAACAGGGGTGTGGCTGGGTATAGGACTATGAATGGGTAGTTAGGGCAATACTTCAAGTGTCCTGTCCCAGAAATGGAATGTGAATCCAGATGAGATCCCTTAAAGGAACCTACCAAGAGAAGTTCCAGAGGTCTGACATTCATTTGGTCATTATTTATTGAGCACCTGCTACATGCTGGACACTGTGCTAAGAACCAAGAATGTGAAATAAAAGGCAAAAGCCTGACTAAGTTTGCTCTCAAAGAGCTGTCACTCTGGCAAGAAGGAGGGTACTTTAGTGTTAGGAAGAAGTCTCTGGGGCCTTCTCCATGACTCAGTGTACTGTTGAGGAGCCCCAAAGGGAAAGAAATGATCTTTTCCAAAATGTGATAGAACAAAGAACAGTTTAGCATTTGAAATCAGTCATGTAAATTGTGAAGCATGAATCCAGTTCTATTTGTTCTGTGGCAGGAACTTTCGGTAAACAGAAGCTAAGTCAAATCATGGGTGCCATCTTGTGGAGAATGCTGCCCAGTCATTAGGATCCTCTGTCAAAATGCTTCGACTTGGACCTAGGGGGTGCAATACAATAGATAGAAAGAGATAGATAGATAGATAGATAGATAGATAGATAGATAGATAGATAGATAGCATTTGGAGGGAGAGTATTTGATATGTTTCCCTTGATACCAGGTTGTTGTGGAGAAGATACACAAACAGATAATCATAAATAATAATTATCCTTCTCAAAACCTTAACAAATTGTAGTTTTCTTGACAATTACTTATTTTTTGGGGGAACAGGGTCAAATCGAATGTCCTATTATATCTTACTAGAGGCCCAGTACATGAAATTCATGCACTGGGCGGGGGTGGGGGGTCCCCTCAGCCCGGCCTGTACCCTCTCACAGTCCAGGAGAGCTCGGGGGATGTCTGACTGCCGGCCTTAGGCCCAACTCTCCCCCAGGGAGTGGGCCTAAGCCGGCAGTCAGACATCTTTAGCACTGCCACAGAGGCAGGAGAGGCTCCTGCCACCACAATTGCACTCGCCAGCCATGAGCCCGGGCTCTGGCTGAGTGGCACTCCCCCTATGGGAGTGCACTGACCACCAGGGATCAGCTCTGTGTGAGCATCTGCCCCTGTGTCAGTGCACGTCATAGCAACTGGTCATTCCACCGTTTGGTTGATTTGCATATTAGCCTTTTATTATATAGGATTGGACTCTGGAGCCCCCTTCTCACTCATGGGCAGTATGTACTTACAATTAATTGAAGGTTTATTTAAAGTTCAAACCCCCCATCAGGGTCTCTACTCCCACTTACTTCAACCTTCCTAGGATGGTGTCTGGGCACAGAGGATGCTTCCTCAGCCTTGTGGTAATGGAGCAAGTCCCAGCTTCACATGCCAACTTCTCTGTGGCTTCCCAGCTGGCCTCTGAGCATCGGCCTCTGCCCTGGCTGCTTTGGCCACTGACATGTCTGGTGGGAGAGCCAGGGTCAAGGATGAAAGCAAGTGTCTGAGTAGGTGGCTAGTGTGTGGTGGCATCATTCACTTAGATATAGGGTGCATGTGGAGGAACTGATTTGGGGTTTGGGGAGATTGGAAGGTGCTGGAGCTTAGAGTGACAGACAAAAGGGGTGAGTGAACTGAAGCTAGGGGCCAGGGTTTGGCTCTGAGTTGGGTGTAGGTCCTAGCCCTGTCCCAAGGTTTCACACTAAGATCCACGCTTTGAGGGCTTTTGGATGTCACATCAAAGGGGTTTTTGGGGGAGGAATTGCTGACAATCTGAGTTGGGTCTCATTTATGGAAGAGCTGTCCAGAGGGGGAAAGAGGCATACAGAGGTTACATTTCTGAGTCTTGATGTTCCCTAAAGCTACTAGTTAAGCAGAACCCGTGGCCCCAGGCCCTCAGATAACCCCTTCTTCCTTTGCTCATCCAGGCCTCAGGGGGCTGCAGGTCTATCAGCTGCACAGTACAGAAAGACCCAACTACCGTCTCAGGTGCCTGCAGTGGTTGAGACAACCTCAGTGGCCCAGCTGGGACTGGAACCACATCTCCTGCCCTTGCTCCTGGCAGCAGGGACTATGGGACTTACGATTCCAGCCCATCCACATAGGTGACTCCTCCTTCCTGTCTCTTGGAGCATCTCCATTGTCCCACAAGCCCACCCACCATCTCTCCAGTCCCCCCCTAACCTGTCCCTTTCAAGGCATCCTCAGCCCCTCCCCAGAAACACCACACCCTAATCCTGCCCCCCACCACAGGCATGGGGCCTGAGTGTGCATGGACTTGTTGCAGGCTGGTGGGGCCTCGGCAGCAGGCAGCTGTGCAGCTTCACTTCCTGGCGTGGAGGCGTGTGTTGCAGCTACGGGCCATGGGGAGAGCTTCTGCAAGGCTGGAGAGCGCAGAGCCCTTGGCAGCTTGGTATGTGTGTCCACAGAGACCTCAACCCCCCCTTCCTCTGGAGCTCTCTGCTCTTCCCCATCAGAGACCAGCCTTGGGTTCCACGCCAAGCAGTGGGATCGAAGCCTTTTGTCCCCACTCCCTTCCAGTTCCTTCCCCTCTCCGGCCCTCAATTTCCTGATTTTGTAACCTTAGGCAGCTCCCAACACCCCTTCCAGCTGACATCTTAGGGGTTTATGAGTGCCTCTTGACCATTTCCACTTGGCTCCATAGCCCCAGCCCAGAGTGGAGGCATCTTTCTAGGGAAGGGGAGAGGTCCTAGTCTAACCCCGGTCCTCTGGACCCACAGTACCAGGCTGTCTTGGGGAAAACATGGTGTCATCTCCATCACTCTTCAAAGGAACTAGAGAGCTCAGGTGTGGGGGGGAGGAGACAGGTAACGTGTGTCCTCCCCTTCTTCCCTGTAATCCAAGCAGCCTCCATAGTCCCAGACCATCAGCCATGCCCACCCCCACACAGCATTTTAAGAATAGTGGGACTCAGCACCCCACCTTTCAAGAAAGGAGGTTCTTGCCCTAGCCAGTTTGGCTCAATGGATAGAGCGTCGGCCTGCAAACTGAAAGGTCCCAGGTTCGATTCTGGTCAAGGGCACATGCCCGGGTTGTGGACTTGATCCCCACTGGGATACGTGCAGGAGGCAGCCGATCCATGATTCTCTCTCTTCATGGATGTTTCTATCTCTCTCTCCCTCTTCCTTCCTCTCTGAAATCAATAAAAATATATTTTTAAGAAAAAGGAAAAGAAAAAAAAAGAAAGGAGGTTCTTTATATTTGACCTTGTACTGGCCCACCTGGGAGCCCAGCTGCAATAAACTTGCAAGGGAGACAACAACGAGTCCCTGGCTTAAGGTCATTGGGCAGGGTGGGATCTGAACTGAGGTATGCCTGATTCCCAAACCATGGCCTTGGCACACATATCATCCTGCCCCACGAACCTTCCAGCTGGGTTCTGCAGGTTTTCCATGTCCCACTCCCCACACACACCCCTCAAAGCACTGCTCTTCTCCACAGAGCAAGAACTGGAGCCACAGGACTGGTGCTGCCGCTGGAACGACCAGCCCTCCTTCTGTGCCCTGTACCAACAAAGGCGGCCCCGCATCAGCTGTGCTGGGTACCGGCCCCCAAGGCCTGGTGAGGCTGCTGGGGCCTGCCCTGGAGCAGACCCAAAGCAAAGGATCTGGGGGTGGGGCAGCCTCTTGGGGCCTGGACAAGGGCAGCACTAGATTCCTGGGCGGGACGGTGGCCATAAGGGAAGGTGGAGATGGTTCTGGCATTCGGTGCATGGCAAACAGAGGAGCTTTGTAGATGGTATTGGGGAAGGGGTAGGACTGGGGGATGGGAGATAATGAGACATGGGGTGGTGGGGGCACAAAATGCAAGAGGATTTCCAGGGAAGATTCTACAAGCCATGAACAACTCCCAGGCTTGTGTCTACCTGGGCAAATGCCCACCTGTGGGCGGTGGGGAATCTCAGACCTTTCCCTCCTCTGCCATGCCAATGTGGTATCTCCCTTTTCCAGCCTGGATGTTCGGGGACCCCCACATCACCACCTTAGATGATGCCACTTACACCTTCAATGGGCTAGGGGACTTCCTGCTGGTCAGGGCCAGAGACGGAAACTCATCCTTCCTGCTGCAGGGCCGCACTGCCCAGACCGGCTCTGCCCAGGCCACCAACTTCATTGCGTTTGCCGCTCAGTACAACTCCAGCAGCCTGGACCCCATCACAGTGAGTGAGGCAGGGCCTCTAGACATCCTTGCTCCCCTCACAGAGAGCCCTCAGGGACCTTCAGCTGGAAATTGAGGTCCAGGAGGAGAATGAGAAGAAGGGAAGGGAGCAGGAAGGAGGGAAGAACCCTCCTGCTGGTGTCGTTTGGGAGTCAAACCTGGAGACACAAGATTAGGATCCAGGCTCCAGAAGTTAGGTGGAAGAGATGACTAAACTTCCAGTGCCTTCGTTTTCTTACAGGAAAATGGCGATAACAGTATTACCTACCCCACAGGGCTAATGTGAGATTGTAATGCGGTCACCTAAGAAATGTGCCTAGCTCTGAGCCTGGCCCATGCTAAGCACTCCCTAGGTGTTAGGTAGAAAAACCTCACTGTCACACTCTCCATCAACTTCATCTTTGCCCAGGGCTCAGGTTCTAAGCTCTTTGCAGCCTCCTTTCTTGGCCTCCGGGCCCACCTGCAGGTCAGCCTTAGTCCTCCTCCAATTTCCTTCCAGGTTCAGTGGCTCCTTGAGCCCAATGACACAATCCACGTGCGGCTCAATAACCAGACTGTGACATTTGAAGGTAGGCTGGGGAAGCCGTGAGGGTTCAGAGGGTGCCCTGCGATTGGGAGCAGGGTGGTGGGGTATGGAGGCGGCAGCGCTGGGGCAGGGGAGAGTGGTGGCCACTCCTGCTGTCCCTTCAGCAGCTGTGCTGAGCAGCTCCTTCACCCAGGAGCCGGGCATTAAACATTCCCTCCTCCCTCCAGGGCTGTAACAGCCTTCCTGTGGCAGCCTCTGTCTTCAGTCCCAGGTAGAAGTGGGTGGTGTGGCCTTGAGGGGTAGCCTGTGAGTTTGGTTTTGGGGCCACTGGAGAAGACACCTGCAGAACATCCCAGAGCTGCTTCCAGTGTCCCTCTGTTTCTTGAACACTCATTACTGCCAAGGCTTGGGCCTACAGGGACCAACGCTGGTTTCTTCCTCATCTGTCTCCCAACATTCTAGACCAGGAAATCTTCAACACCACTGGAGTCGTAATGACCCGCAATGGCTCCCTGGTGACAGCCAGCTTAGATGGCACAGTGATCGTCTCAGTGACAGCTCTCTCCAACATCCTCCACGCCTCCTGCAGCCTCCCAGAGGAGTACCAAGACCGCACAGAGGGCCTCCTGGGTAAGAAACAGGCAGGACCCTGACTTTGAGGCAGTGGCCACAACAGGAGCTCAGATCCTACCCCCTCCCCAGGTGGTTCCCTGCCCATTAGCCTATGGACATCACAGGCTGCATTTCCCTTTCTCAGCCTCCGTGGAACAGAACCCTGGGGCCACAGAGCGGCAGGGAAGGACATGGGGCCACAGAGTCGCAGGGAAGGACAGGGACCTCTTCCGCTACCTTTGAGTCTCACTCCCTGTCCTCCTAAAGCTCCACTTCCGGGGCAGCCAAGGGAGCATCCAGGATGGACTCTGAGGAGGGTGGGGTCAGCAGCCACCTTCTCCTCCCACACCTCACACTTTCCCACCTCTCCCTCCATTGCCTCCATTCCCTCCTCTTCCTCTCCTCCTCCCTCCCTGAAGCAGAAAGGTGGGCTCTGAGGTTATGGTCCATCCTCTACCCTCCTCCTGGAGGCCTGAACCAAGAACAGATGCAACAGAGAGAGGCTTCCTGGGCCCCCTGCTCCTCCTCACATCTTGAGTGTGCCCCGTTAGATGCTTCCCAGGGAATGGGGAGAACCACAGTCGCAGGGTGGCCAACCTCCTACTCTGTCCTTCAGGGGTCTGGAACAATAATCCAGAAGATGACTTCAAGATGCCCAATGGCACCACCATTCCCCAAGAGAGCAATGAAGAGATGCTTTTTCACTATGGAATGACCTGTGAGTCTGGACTTCAGAGTGCTGGGGGTAGATGGGACAGGGCTGGGATGTCTCCCTCAGGCCTGTGGGGACCAGACCTCTGTCCTTTGTGAGGGAGGGGTGGAAAATTTAGGAGGATTCTGGTGCCACCCCAGACTTGTTTCCTCCATCCCACTCCCACCCATGTCTCTCTACCTGGAAGAGAAGATGAGGGAAGGAGGTGGCCCTCAGTCACTAGCGCAGGGATTTTCATATTCAGAAGCCAGAAATCAACCTGGCCTTTTATACCCCACCTACCTCAAGCCATATAAAGTGAGAGTAAGGGGTGGATACTGCAGAAACTTAGCTGGAGTCCCACCCCTGGTACCATCACCATCGAACCTCGTGTGTTATAGGGGAAATCAACGGAACAAGCCTCCTTGGCAAGAGGGATGACCATCTGCCTTCCAACTTCACCCCTGTCTTCTTTTCCCAACTGTGGAAAAACAACTCCTTGGATAAAAATTCAACCTCCAAGTGTAATAGAGATAAACAATGCATCTATGACACCCTGGCCACAGGAAACACGAAGACTGGACTGGACACGAGGATGCTCTTTAGAAGATACCAGCTGATGAACAACACCCTCCGTAAGTGGCATGAGGCCCAGGGCGGCATTTTCAGAGTTGGGGGCAGATGATGAGTCCCCTTCCATAACAGCCCTTTAAGCCACAAATTAAATTTACCAGGTTCTTTGACTCATGTTGTTCCACTGCTCAAACCCTCCCATGATTCCCCAGCCCACGCTGTTCTTATGATGACCTTCAAAGCCTTATCCAATTTGCCTCTTGAAATCTCCTCGTACTCCCACTTTGCTCCCTCCACTCCAGCCCAACTGGCTTTTTTGTGTCCTTCGAACATGCCAGGCTCACTCTCAACTCTGAGACTCCACACAGGCTGTTCTCTTTGCCTGGAGTACCCTTCCCCTAGACAGCCATAGGCTTGCCCCTCACCTCCTTCAAGTCTCTCATTAAATGCCACCTTTCTTGGCTAGCCTGTCTAAAATCTCACATTCACCCACACTCCCTACTCACTTTCCCTGCTTTATTTTTTTCTCCTTAGCATTTATAACTATCAAACATATTTTCTAATTTTCATTGGTAACTTTTGTATTCTTTGTTCACTGGTATGTCCTCACTACCTAGAATAGTGCCAGCCATATAGTAGGTGCTCAATAAATACTTAAATGACTGATTGAATGAATGAGTGAATGAATGAAGAAAAAATGAAATGGAAATAGCAAGTCTCCAAAAAACAGAGACCAATAAAAAGGTTTAACTCCCTATTTCCTGAAAAATGCAATGCCCACTTAGATTACCCTCACGGTTTTCAGTCCTCTTCCAAAGTTAAAACTCTGTGACAGTCTAACAATCTGTTTTTGGATTCACTTCGTACCAAGCTCAGCATAGCAGGAAAGAACTTGAAATGAATCTCATTTTGGGAAAAGACAAAGAGAGAATAAAGATTTGGCCAGGTGGACAGTACAATCCCAACCTGCTCTGCATAGGTCCGAGAGCAGATACTTCCAGAGGTGGGTCACAGTCCTGTGAATGCCTCACACAAGCCAGGAGACTGGAGAGAGAGGAGGCCCACAGGCAAGAGAGTGTCCTGCCTCGGGCTCCAAATCCCCTCTTTGTGTTCCAGATCAGTACCCACCTTCTATTGATGGTCCCCAAATGGTGAAAGCCTACAAGGGGGAGACCAAGCTGATTCAATACAACGGCAGCTCTAAGGACGTCACATTCACTCTCAGAAACAGCTACACTAAGGACTTCAAGCTTTTTGGTAAGAATGTTTGGCTGGGGACATGGGGGATGAGTTCAGAGACAAGGTTTGGGTAATTTTTCATTATTATACCCTTTGCAACTTCATGTCACTTTTCTATTGGAATATCCAAGACCAACATTTCTTAGGCATAATCCCTATAATTCAAACAGGTGCTCACCCCCATGGTGAATAGTGATGGGCTTATGGAGATTTGGCCAGCTAGCTAGACCAGGGGTGGGCAAACTTTTTGACTCGAGGGCCACAATGGGTTCTTAAACTGGACCGGAGGGCTGGAACAAAAGCATGGATGGAGTGTTTGTGTGAACTAATATAAATTCAAAGTAAACATCATTACATAAAAGGGTACGGCCTTTTTTTTTTTAGTTTTATTCATTTCAAACGGGCCAGATCCGGCCCAGGGCCATAGTTTGCCCACGGCTGAGCTAGACTGACTCTGGGCATGTACAACTGATTCAAAAATCATTTCATCTCAATCTAATCTATACTAATAAAAGGTTGATATGCTAATTAGACTGGACGTCCTTCTGGACAAAGCCACTGTGGTGGGGGCCAAGGCAGAAGTGGTTAGGGGCGATCAGGTCAGCAGGGAAAGGCAGTTAGGGGTGATCAGGCCAGCAGGGGAGAGCAGTTAGGAGTGATCAGGCCAGCAAGGGAGGGAAGTTAGGGGCAATTAGGCTGGCAGGGAGGGCAGTTAGGGGCTATCAGGCCATCAGGGAAGAGCAGTTAGGGGTGATCAGGCCAGCAAGGGAGGGAAGTTAAGGGTGATTAGGCTGGCAGGAGAGGGCAGTTAGGGGCTATCAGGCCAGCAGGCAGAGGCAGTTAGGGACGATCAGGCAGGCAGGCAGGTGAGCCGTTAGGAGCCAGCAGTCCCAGATTGTGAGAGGGATATCTGACTGCCAATTGTGCAGGGATCGGGCCTAAACTGGCAGTTGGACATCCCCCAGATTGGAGAGGGTGCAGGCCGGGCTGAGGGACCCCCCTCCCCATGCACAAATTTTGTGCACCGAGTCTCTAGCAATATATAATCACCTTTAACCATCTTTGTGTAACCACTGAATTATTAGAATAAAGCATAACAAAGAAATGCTAATTTAAAATACTTTCATATCTACTTTTTAAAAGGATATAACGTGGAACAAGATTTAAAGAAACACAAATACCTTTGTTTGGAACATTTGTCACTATTTTTATGTTTGTCAACCATGTTTATCTAATTTTGTCTCTCCTTGTCTGCTGTTCTGAGCTGGGACAAAGCAAAGCTTCATCGTTCTTTCTCAGTGATGCTATGGAGTCCCCTAGGCCTGCAACATGGTCTGGGTCAAAGAGCCAAAGCCTACAGGATGCAGATTGCCTTCTGTTGCCAGCAGTGATATGCTGGTGACTGCTCTTTGCCAAACCAAGGCCTCCGGGAACCTTATTCTGAGCTCTGAGCACCTCTCTGCCTAATTTTCTTTCTCTGTGCATCAGGAGGGACTGCTTTTTCTGTACCCTTTGCTCCATGTAGCATCCTGCCAGGGGCTAGACAATGGCATCAGGAGACTTCTCCTCCACTGGACTCTTCTCCTAAAGAGTGATGGCCTGGAAGTTACTCTTGTCTCCTCCTACTATCAGCTCCTCTTAACCTGCTGTTTTAAGGAGATTTTCCTATTTTCTTCAGTAACATAAGACTAGTTTGATCGGAGGAGTCCTATAATATATAGCACTGTTTCACTGCATTCTAGTGTCTGAAGGGGTGGCTGGCCAAAGGTCCAGGAAGTGAGAGGGTGGGCAAGAAATCAGGGCAAGGGATGGGGCTGCTGTGAAGGTGAGGCCAGTATGACCTGCAGTGTAGTGCGGGGATGTGTCGGGAGGATCTGGCCTTCACCCTCTGTACCCCCTGGATGTCCCGTCCTGGTGCAGGCCCAGGCAGATTGCTCTTTGGGGGGTTTCTTCTGGATCAACTGCCTTCCCCTCTTTGGAGTTCCACCCTACACTCAGTTAGTTGGGCTCCAGCTTGGAGCGTGACCACCCCAGGAAACCAGCCTCACCTAAGGAAATGCCTGGTGAGGTTTGAGGGGTGGTCTGAGGGAGATGGAGGATTCCAGCCTTAGCTCTTAGGGTATTAAATGCCAAGACGTGTCAGATGGCGAGAAATCAAGGCTTCCACCTCTCAATGACCTCATCTTCCTTGGGGCAGAGAATGGGACACTGCTCTGGACACCAAACTCGCTGGAACCATTCACTCTGGAGATTCTAGCAAGAAATGTCAAGAACAATTTATCATCTTTACTCCAGCCAAAGACCGTGGTCTGTGCTTGCAAGGGAAAGGACCAGTGTTTATACAACAAGACCAGCTGGGTGGGCAATTCCTCCCTGGAGGTGAGTGCTGAGAGGAGGGTGAGAAGGAGGTTTCCATTTTGGAGGGGCAAGGAAGTGGAATTTGAAAAGATATCAAAGCCCCTCTGTGGTCATGTGTGTTGGGAGGTGGGTGGAACTGAGGTAGGTGAGTAGAGCAGATACCATCTCAGGCCACAAACTTATTCGTGTGAGAAATAGAACTTTCTTTACTGCTTATAGCTCAATTGAATTTTTATCTCCCGGCTCCCATTCTGCCAGGCTGGCAGGGAACTTCCAGCTCAGGCTTTCCTAGCGTCCCCCCTGGTCCCCAGCTCCATGTTTCTGAAACTAGGCACTGAGATGTGGGGTGGGAAAGTGTGGTCCCTGAATATGAGTCTACACTGATCCCAAGTTCCATACTCGCCCCTCTTCAGACCCAGGAAGTGCTCTGCGGCTCTGTGCCTTGCTCAGACACAGGCAGCCTTTACTAAGGTGGCTTAATGTCCCGCACAGCCATTTCCCTCTGGGGTCTCATCACCATGGTGCTGGGAAGAGAGGTGGGGAGTCCAGGGCCTGGAAAAGGGGAAAAACATAGAGAGTGGGAAAACAGAGGTTTAAGTCAATATATTATTCTAGAGATCCCAGAATTCCCAGTCTTAGAAGTAAAAGTGTTGGAGAGTTGCATTTCAGGGAGATTTCCAGGGTCCTCTCAGAAGATGGGTCAGAAAAGAGAGACCAGGGAGCTTGATGGGGTACCCTAACCTCAACCTTCCCTGTGCCGTTGTTCTGCTTACCGTGTTCTCACAGCGCTGAGCAGTGAGGCTCTGTCTTCTTGCTTTGGGAATCAACAAGGGGACGATGAGCAGGAAACTGCAGCTTTCAGGGGATCCCATTTTCGAGGGATAGTAGAATATTTATTTAGCTCTGTCTTACTCTAAAAAGGATTTCGGGCAAAGAGACATGGTGTAAGAAGGAAGAGGCAGAGCAGCTGGGGAAGAAGCCAGGCACACAGAGGGGTGGTGGAAAGAAGGGCCCAGGGAGGCGAGTGGGCTAGAGACCATGTGCCTCTGGGCGGGACCCTGAAGGCCCAGGGCCTGGTCAAAAAGGTGCTCAATAAATACTGGCAGAAATAAGACAAGGTCTCAGGTCCCATGGGTTCGCAGACTGGAGGGGTCAGTACTGAAACACCTAAATGCCCTTAATGGTTCAGCCTCCTGGCTGCCCAGTGATCAGCAACCCATTCCAGGTGGCCAGCTGCAAGTGTGACAACAACACCTTCGGCCAGTACTGTGAGCGTTCCAAGGACCCCTGTGACGAGCAGTGCTTCCCGAATGTGAAGTGTATTCCTGGGCAGGGCTGTGATCCTTGCCCCCCGAACCTAACTGGGGATGGGCGTCACTGTACAGGTAAGCTGGGAAGAGGGCCCAGGTAGGAAAAGGTTCTGGGGACAGGTGATGCCTAGGGGGTCTAGGACAGCCATTCGCAAACCATTTGTCTCCCTTTTCTAGCAAGTATTTAGAATGCTCAACAGAGTGGGTGCAGTAAGGAGGTAAGGTTTGCATGGTAGGGTATGAGGCTGAAGGAGAAGAGATTATATAGGCATGGGGGAGAGGCCAGGGCACAACAGGTCTGAGACACTGATTGGGAAAACCCAGGGCAAAAGATTGAACATGGCCTGGAGAAGAGAGGGGACTTCTAGCAGAGACAGGGAACCAAAGGCAAGCTGGGGTTTTCAGAGATGTAAGTCTCCACATGCCCCGTCAGGACATTTGGAGGGGATGTCATGGGCATCTGATGGCAAGCGTGCCTCATTTTCCCTTTTAGTCCTGCTGCCACTATCTGTTCTTTGACTCCTAAGTGATCGGGGTCATGATGAGGGAAAGAAATCACAGTGAGTCCTTTACTAAGCTCAAATGAAATCCGAGCAGAGGCCAGAGTGGGTAGAACCGCAGCCTTATAAAGGCAGAAAAGGGGATAGAAGTGAGGAAAGCCTTCTGGGTCCTTTCCTGATGTGGAGAGACTGATAAACACCTCTTCCCTCAGCAGAAGTGGGCAAATATCTACCTGGCAGAGGAAAAGGGTTTTCCAGTAGAGAAGTGCCTGGAAAAGGGAGAAGGATAGTTTGGGGCTCAGAGTGGCCCACAAGCAGAACAAGGATTGAGTGGGCTTTGGGGGAAAGCAACCAGACTGTCCTGGAAACAGCTCTCCGTGGGCTGGGGGCTCCCCACTGCTGTCGGGCCTGGTGTTGTTGACCTCTGCTCTCTCCGCAGGTCTGGAGGATTCTGAACACTGTCGGAACAAGTCTTGCCCTGTGAATTACTGCTACAACCAGGGCCACTGCTACATCTCCCAGACTCTAGACTGCCAGCCCACCTGCACTTGCCCCCCCGCCTTCACAGACAACCGTTGCTTCCTGGCTGGGAATAACTTCGCTCCAACTATTGATCCAGGTCTCACCAGATGCCCCCACCACCCTCATCACCATTCTTCTCTCTCTTGGGGGAAGAAGGGGACCTCTGGGGGCCAGGGAAAAGTTTCTTAAACTCACAGGACAGAACTTCATATTTCTTTTGGGTGGTGGTAAGTTGTAGGCTATGGGAGCTGGTGGGGGCAGCATGAAAAACGGGCTTGAGTGGTCTTATGATAAAAGACTAAAGGTGGCCTTATGGCTCAGTTAGAAGAGAGTCACGGAATCCCTGATCATAGTCAAATGAGCTCTAGAGTGAGGGTCAGCAGACTCAGCCACTTCTCCTGATCTATCCCTGTAGAATCGGGCAGTCTCCCTAGACTGGCCCAATGGTCTCAGTGGGTAAATCTGGGTAAACCCAGGAAGTGAATATAAATCTGCTTCTCCCATCTCCAGAGTTCCCTTTAAGAACCATCCAGCTCATTCTGAGTGAAGAAGAAAACGCCACTGAAGCAGAGGTCAACGCTTCGGTTAGTACTGCAGGTGGCTCTGAGTGGGAAGGAGGATCCTGGCAGGTTCAGGGCAGGGTCTTAGCCATTACTTGTGCGTTCTGCATCCTCATCATCCATCTAGATTCAGTTGCCAGGGGAGACGGGAGCCTTCTGCCTCAGAAAAGGCCCGGGGTGAGGAAGGCAGGAAGCCGCAGGACAGAGCCCTCCGAGGGGGTTGAAATGACCAAGTTGACATGAACAGGGTCTAGGGTGGCTGAGTCACCCCTGCCTCTCCTTCTGAGAGTCCTTCGAGACCTGCACTTGGGTATTATATGGAAGAAACACAAGACGGTCTTTCACTGCCAGGAAGCCTTCTCTGAATTCCCACAGGGACCTGGGGGTTCCCTCTTTTTGGGTCCCATCCCCTTTCCATTCCTCAATCACAAGCAAAGTAACACAGTGGTTGAGTTATGGAGGCTCTAGAATCCTACATACCTGGGTTCAAGTCCAGGCTCTACCACCCATTAGACCAGGTATAATAATTAGACAAATTATTTGATGTCTCGTCTATAAAAATAGAAGTGATAATCATACCTATGTCAATGGGTTGTGTCAAGGTCTAAATAATAATGTATGTGAAGTACTTAACATGGTACCTGAAACACATATTCAAAAATTAGAATAATAATTACTATTATTACTACTACCACTACCACCATAGCACTCTACACTCTGGTAAAATCTGTGGGCATTTGTCTACTACACCAGACTACGGACCTTTGAGTATGGACGGTTCCTGAATCATGTTGACATCCCCTAGGTCTGCCTAAACATAATCCATATTCAGTATACATGTGGGGAGAGAATGAGTGGGTGCGTCAGGAATCAGAGGCAAAGTGGGGGCCATTCATTTCAGGTTCTCCCCTTGTAATAGGAGGCTGGGGTTGGAGGGAGATATGTAAAGTCCTTCACTCACCAACAAAATTTTATTAAGCAGGGACTCATGCCAGTCATGGGGCTAGGCTGGGGTGTGGGGATGCAGAAATGGATGAGATGAGGTCCTGGGGCTCACATTCTAAAATGGTAACAGCCAAAACCGGTTTGGCTCAGTGGATAGAGCGTCAGCCTGCGAACTCAAAGGTCCCAGGTTCGATTCCGGTCAAGGGCATGTACCTGGGTTGCGGGCACATCCCCAGTAGGGGGTGTGCAGGAGGCAGCTGATCGATGTTTCTCTCTCATCGATGTTTCTAACTCTCTATCTCTCTCCCTTCCTCTCTGTAAAAAATCAATAAAATATATATTAAAAAAATAAAATAAAATAAAATGGTAACAGACAGGGATGAATAAATGCATTAAAGTGGAAGGGTCTCCTCTCTGGACTGGGTCTCACCCCTACCCCAATTACCCGCAACCATCTGCTCTAGGTGGCCTACAGGCTGGAGAACCTGGATGTGCGGGCCTTTCTCAGGAATAGCAGAGTGCAAAAAATGTAAGTGGGATTGTTCCTGCCTGGTCCCCAAATCCTCCCTCTTACCCCTCACCCCTCAGCCCCTCACTCTGCTCCTCCCCCATAGCAGCCCTCCAGCAGCAAGCGGCTCCCTGCAACAATGGCTGGTCATCTCGGAGTTTCAGTACCGCCCGAGGGGTCCTGTCATCCACTTCCTGAACACCCGGCTGCTGGACGCAGTGGTGGAGGCATTTTTACTGCAGGCCCCGCAGGGGAGATGGAAGAAAAGTGAGGAGCCCAGGAACAACGTGGTCTTCCACCCTATCTCCAGGAGAGACCTGCACAGTTTGAAGGCTTGTGAGTCACTATCTTGGGGACAGTCCCAGGGAGAGCTGAGGGAGGAGGTAAACTGAGGAAGCCTGGTCCAGAAATTTAGCCCACACAAACCCATGGTGAAAAAAAAAAAAGTATTTTTGTTTATAATTTCTGAGGGAAATTATAAACGTTTTACCTACCAGCTTTCTAGATCCAAGAACCGATCCAACATGATAAGTCCATTGTTCAGTTTCATAGAACAAGTATCCCAACTTCTGCTTCCCTAACCACTGCTGCTGATAGTTTACTTTCTTTTCATAAAATTGTTAGTGATTTCGTTAAAATACCATCGGACCTGATATACATAAACACAGACACCCTTTGCCTTTGCCCTCCAGCTGGAGGACATTACGTTAAAGGCTGAAGACCCAGCGCAGGGGCAGAGATATCTTCTCCCCAAAAGGGTGTGGTCCTTTGCAAAAGCCATTTCCAGCCCAGGCCTCAACACCTCCATCTAGAAAATGAGATGGGATTTCTGAGGTCCCCTTCAGCTCTGACAGCCCCTGACTATCCTGGAACGGGAATGAGATAGGTTGACGAGCCTGTCAGAGAAGGAAAGGAGTAGCCCACCCTATTTGGGGAGTGAGACAGAGAACAGGGCAGTGACCATGCCAAGCCCATTAGAAGCTGTTGTGCTACTTGGTTCCAGAACCAAGCAAGAGCTTCTTCTAGAATGCAGGCTAACCCTCTTCCCTCCCGGGGGGCAACCAGTGTGAAATCCTCCACCTACTATGTGTAGGTGTGGTAGGGGTGTAGGGGTAGAGATAAGGGAACAAGTACCCTAGACCAGACCATGCCTTCTGTTTAAAAACAAAACACAGATTTTTAAAAACCCAGAGTTTTTATTATACAAGTACAATATGTTTATTGTATAAACTTTAGGAAACAAACATTAACAAAAAGAAGAGGAAAAAATCACCTGTAATTCCAGTCTCCAGAGACAAATCCATTTTGCACACATCCTTCTGATTTTTCTTTTATGCATAGTCACCTTTGCACGTATTGAATTTTTTTACAATAAAGGGATTAAATTATACCTAATGTTTGATCACCTTACTAAACAATTGTGAACACATTACCTTATATATTGTGTGCATAGTCCCATTTTATATATTATTTTGTAATATATTTTAATTTAGTGTGGTATAATATATTTTAAATAGAATGTTATACTAATAGTGACCGTTAATTTAGTGCTTACTGTGTCAGGCGCTTTACTGAATACTCATATATATTATCTCATTTAAACTTCATCGCAAGGTAGGTGCTATTATCATTTTCTTTTAAAGATAAGAAAACTGAGGCTGAAAGAATTAAGAAATTTCCCCAAATCACACAACTAGTTAGTAGTAGAGTTTGAATTTCAACACAGGTCTGGCTGACTTCAAAGCACATTCTCTTAACCAATGCATTTTCCATACCATGGTGCTTACTGGTTGCACAATATCCCTTACTTAATAAAACTTCTGTTAAATGTTGTTACTATTTAAAACATGCTGCTCTGGACTTCCATGAACATATGTATTTGCACACTCTTCCCATTATTTCTAAGGATAAATGCCTAAAATTGAATCCTTGATCGAAAAGGAATAGATCTGGTGTTAATTATTGTTCTTACTGTTCATCTGTGTCCTACCTGACAGCGAACGTGAGCACGCTGCAGACTCACTTAAAATGCAATGGCTACAAAGGCTACAAACTGGTCTACAGCCCGCAGGGCGGCTTCACTTGCGTGTCCCCTTGCAGTGAGGGCTACTGTGAGCACGGAGGCCAGTGTCAGCACCTGCCGGATGGGCCCCGCTGCAGGTGAGTGGGACAGGGGGCAGGGGGCGGGAGGCAGAGAGGGCAGTGCTGGGAAATCCAAGCTGGGAAAAGACACTGCAAGGGAGTCCAGAATGGATGTCTGCAAATTAGCAATGGCTCCCTGTGTAATTGAGAGAACTGGGATCAGAGAAAAAATGGATAATGGAAAATAAAACCTGTGAGTGCCCCCTCCGTGTGGAGAATAAAGGTGCCATATTACCTCAAAGGAGCTACTAGGTTGGTACTTTTTTAAAGATGAGAAAACTGCAGCTCAGAGATGATAAGGTACCCAGTACGTTAAGTAGTAGGATATGGGTTCCAAAGTCAAACTCTTACACCTGCTTTTGCTTCTTGGGTGGACACCCTGCTGTGTCATTGTGGGGGAAAAAGGAACCCTTTGTCTTGAGTCTAAGCCGGGCTTTGCCCTTTCTTAAGAGTACCAGGCAGGGAGGCCCTCTCAAACTGGCACCTAAGGTCCCCTTGGTTCATCAACAGTCCGAGGGGCCCCCGGGAGGGGATGCACTAAGTCTGCATGCCTGCCAAGGAGGAGAAGGGCGCACCCTTCGGGCCCTCTTGTCACCGCAGGCCCTCCGTCTACCAGTGGTTCTCAACCTTCTGGCCCTTTAAATACAGTTCCTCATGTTGTGACCCAACCATAACATTATTTTCGTTGCTACTTCATAACTGTAATATTGCTACTGTTAGGAATCTTAATGTAAATATCTGATATGCAGGATGGTCTTAGGAGACCCCTGTGAAAGGGTCGTTCGACCGCCAAAGGGGTCGCGACCCACAGGTTGAGAACCGCTGGGCCCTCTACCCTCCTCCCCCAATGCAATTCCAGACCCGCCTAGCCCTCCCTTCCCAGGGCCAAGGGCGAAGTGGTGGAACCGAGGGCGGGACCCAACTCCGGGCCAGGGGTTGGGCTGTGACAGCGCAGGCTCACGTGCCGCTGGCCCGCCTTTCCCACCCCCAACCCCACCCCCCTGCTCAGGTGAAGCTGACCTCTCACACACCACGTGGTTTCGTTCGCCCGGTGGCCTCTCTCCAGCATCAGGTCAGGGCTGACTCGGCCTCTTTCCCTAAAGGGAAGCCCTACCTGTTGTGGAAAACCTCCTCTGGCCCCGCCTCAAGAGGGGATGGAGAGGCTGAGCGCCGGCCCCCACTTCCCCCACCCCCACTCCCACCCCCCTCCTCCCCTCTATTGACGTGTCCCCTCTCTTTGTTCCCAGCTGTATGTCCTTCTCCATCTACACGCCCTGGGGCGAGCACTGTGAGCATCTGAGCATGAAACTTGGCGCTTTCTTCGGGATTCTCTTTGGGGCCCTGGGCGCCCTCTTGCTGCTCGGGGCCATGGTATTTGTGGTCCATCGCTTCTGGTACACCAAGACCCGATTCTCCTACCCCCTGGACTCAGAAAGCTGAAGCCTCCACCCAAGGCGGGAGCTGTGGCCTAAGATACCTCAAGACCCACCCCAGACACACCCACTTCCGTCCTGGCGCCTTTGGGGAGATTAGGAAAAAGAAGATAACTGACGGTGACTCGGTGACTCGGGATTCTTCCAGGAGAATGACTAACAGGAATGAATAATGATAAAGATAAGAGCACAACTTATCAGTTTACATTGAGGTGGACTGGAAGAGACCATAAAGATCTACTACATAAAGGGATGGATTCTCACACAGACACACCCACAAGGAGGACACCCGCATGTTACACACACACACACACACACACACACCAGATTTAATAATGGGGTGATGGTTCTAACTTAAAAACCAAAATGCATTTGTATGTAAAACTCTCCAGTTTACTTCTAATTAAAGTCTATTTAGATAAAATCTCTCTGACTTTTTGTGTTTGCAGAGCCATGGGTTCCATTTGTTATTTTTCTCTGTTGGCTAAAGGGCTAGGCACGGGGTGGAGGAGCAGAGGTGCATTAGCCACAGCCCTGTTTCAGCCCTCAGTACTCCATGTTGGGAAGCTCAGTTGCTCCAGCTCAGACATGAATCCTTGCTTCTGCCTCCACATCACTTTCTTCCCCTCACCCCAACATAAGCCAAGGCCTGGCCCTCTTAGGAGAAGGGTACCAATACCTCCCACATGTTCTCTGTCCTTTCCTGGGCCCCAGGCAGTGTCTCCTGAGCTCCTCCAGCCTACCGTCCTTCAGCCCCACTCTTTCTACTTGTTCCCAGCAACCAGATCAGTTTCCACCTTATCCTTCTCTCTTAGCAGGCAGAACTTTGCACCTCTCTCCTATAACAGCTCCCGCAACTGGTCCACAACTCCTGGGTCCTGGGCACCTCAATTCCAGCTCTATGCAGAAACTGGGTAACGGCTTCTTGGTCCTAAAGGCCAAATCCCTAAAAAGATAATCTGATTGGCCCAGTTGTCCATCTCTGATTCAATCAAGTGTGGCCACAGGGTAGGAAAGGAGGTCACATGATACAAACCTGGGGCTCAGGCTCACTCTTGTAAGTGCGTGAGTCGTGGTGTTGGAGGAAGTTCCCATGGAAACATGAACTTTCATCTGAGCAGAGATTCCTCTAACTGTCTGCTTTACATAGAGAAACATCTCCCAGCAGGTGAAGCCCCTCTCATATGTACACTCAGATACCCCAAAATACCCCCAAATGTAATCATGTATCCATATAAAGCCATATTCATTTCATTCCAGTGTTCATTTATCAAGAATTAAGCACAGCCCTAGCCAGTTTTGCTCAGTGGATAGAGCATTGGCCTGCAGACAGAGGGTCCTGGGTTTGATTCCAGTCAAGGGCACGTACCTTGGTTGCAGGCTCCTCCCCGGCCAAGGCCCTGGACCAGGCTCATGCAGGAGGCAACTAATCAATGTGTTTCTCTCACATCAATATTTCTCTCTGTCTTTCCCTCTCTCTTCCACTCTCTAAAAATAAATGAAAAAATATCCTCGGGTGAGGATTAAAAAATTAAGCACATAGTCCAAATGGGTTCCCTGGTGAATTCTACCAAACATTTCAGGAATCAATTCTAAGAATTCTCTATAATCTCTTTCAGAAGATTGAAGCAGAGGGAATATTTCCTAACTCATTTTATAAAGCCAACTTTACCCTAATACCAAACAAGAACAAGATACCTTAAGAAAAGGAAACTATTCACCAATAGCTCTCATGAAGACAGGTGCAAAAAATCCTCAACAAAATATTGGCAATCGAATCCAACAATGAATAGAAAGAATTATACATCACAACCAAGTAGTGTTTATCCCAGGTATGCAAGCCTGGTTCAAGATGTAAAATCAGCTAATGTAATCTATCACATCAACAGTCTAAAGAAGAAAAATCATATGATCATTTCAATAGATGCAAAAAAAAATCATTTAACAGCCCTAGCCGGTTTGGTTCAGTGGATAGAGCATCGGCCTGTAGACCAAAGGCTTCTGGGTTCGATTCTGGTCAAGGGCACATACCTTGGTTGCAGGTTCCTTCCCAGCCAAGGCCCTGGTCAGGGCTCATCCGGGAGGCAACCAATCGATGTGTTTCTCTCACATCAATGTTTCTCTCTGTCTTTTCCTCTCTCTTCCACTCTCCCTAAATATCAATGGAAAAATATCCTCAGATGAGGATTAACAAAAGAAAAAACAGTTTGTGTAGAGCAACTAATTGTGATTTAAAAGTTTGTTGTGTACATGAGAGGGTTTTGCCTGTGATTTAATCCTTCACAAGACTGACATCTCATGACCTTGACTTGCTACAGGGCTCACAAGAGTCACCTAAAAAAATGAATGTGTTTTTCCTGTTTTCCTTCCAGCTGGTCCCTATCAAATTAGTTTGAAATGTAATGAATAAATGGAATGAATGACTTGGGAATTCTTTTTAGATGTCTTTTATTCTATATAATGATGTAGCAAGTTATTAATTAAAAAAACAGTGGCAGGATATAGTCTGAACCTTTACACTTGGGTTGTAAAAAATAATGTCATTTTTAACTAAACTTGAGACATTTTTTTGTCCTTTGCCTCAGGGGCAGGGCATCATGACTTGCTCTGTTGTGGAGTCAGTGGTGATAGATAGATGGGGCCTGTATAGACCGGGAGGCATGCCCTGCTCCGCAAATCCAGGGGGAAACAGTCAAGCAGCAGAGCGCAGGGAGAACTGAGACACATGTCTATCTGTACAACAGAGACTCGTCCTAACTTAGGTTCACATCCTGAGACTTGAGAAGCAACAGATGCACATTTACCATTATTCAGGAGGCACGCATTTGTTGAGGCCACCATCAATTTCTGTATCTACATAGACACTTGTATACCAGTATCCTCATCTTAGGGAATCACACCTACCTCATTCTTTCTTCCCAATATTTCCCTTCATTCTACTCAGGACAGTGGCATCAGGCTGTCCTTATACACCAGAATAAAGAATTGCCTTATTTCAAACCCATCAAAAAAAAGAAAAAGAAAAAACAAACATAAAAAGAATTTAACAAAATCAAATACCCATTTATGATCAAAACTCTCAGCAAACTAGGAATCAAAAGGATCTTCCTCAGGTTGATAAAAAAAAAAATCTGTGTGGTGTTAGATGGGCACTAGACTTATGGGGTGATCACTTTGTAAGTCATATAAATGTCTAATTATTATGTTATACACCTGAAGCTAATATATTGTATGTCAAATGTAATTGAACATTTTTTAAGTATTTTAATCTACAAAAACCTACAGCTATTATCATATTGAGTGGTGAGAAACTTAAAGCTTTTCAGCTAAGATCAGGAACAAAGCAAGGATGTCCCCACTCACCACTGCTTTCCAAAATCATACTGGGAGTCCTACCTAATTCAAATACAAAAACAAAAACAAAAAGGAAATAAAAGATACATATTGGCAGATTGGGAAGGGAGAAATAAAACTGTCATTTTTCACAGATGACATGATCACTAATTTGCTTTTTTAAATAGCAGCCCTGGCCAGTATTTCCAAGTGTCTAGAGCATTGGCCTATGCATCAAAGGGGTCCTGGGTTTGATTCGGTCAAGGGCACCTAACTGGGTTGGAGGTTCAATTCCCACCCCCACACACTTCGGTGTGATTCAGTTATTAAAGGGCTTGGTCCCTGGGTGCTGGAGCCTGGGTTGAGTAAGACAACTTTGTGAGACAGGAGTCCAAGTGGACTGACTTTGCAGGAGCTCTCATGCTTATGCCCTGGGCACTGCTGGGAGCAGGATGGGAGGGGAAGGTGCTTTTACCCCATTTGTCATCTACATTTACAAGGAAGAAGGAGATAGTAATGGGAAGACCAGTCCCATGTGGCAGCCACAAAACTGGGATGGCCCTAACTGATGTCCTCTGATGGCCCCCTTGAGGCAAGCCAGCCCCAGAAGCTGTACGGAGCAGCTATCGGATTGACCTGTTGGCAAAGCCACAAATAAGTTCCAGTGTCATACATACTTAAGGGGACACACTGCCATATGCATACTCTTTTTTAAAATATATTTTATTGATTTTTTACAGAGAGGAAGGGAGAGGGACAGAGAGTTAGAAACATTGATGAGAGAGAAACATCGATCAGCTGCTTCCTGCACACTCCCCACTGGAGATGTGCCCGCAACCAAGGTACATGCCCTTGAACGGAATTGAACCTGGGACCCTTGAGTCTGCAGACCGATGCTCTATCCACTGAGCCAAACCGGTTAGGGCTGTATGCATACTCTTTATCAATAATAGTGAAACCCAGGGTCCTTATGACTTTGATTAAATTCAGCTTTAAATCCTAGCTCTAGAAATCATATCTGTCATCATATATCTACACCCCAAAGACCTAGCCTTTCTCCACAAGCAGCAACCCCCAGGCAGCAGAAGCCAGTTGCCTGGAACTGACTATTGGTCACAAAGCCTGACCTCTGGCAGGCTACAGATAACATCTTGATCTAAGTTATGTTTCTGTTCCTGAGCCCTAAGAAGGAACCACCTCCTGGCTATTTTCCCTTGAGAACAGACAGAGGGACACCAGAACAGACTTCAGAGCTGTCCTCAAGACTTGAAGAAATAATTTATTACCCTCACCTCTGACCAATCAGCTCACAGCATGACCTGAGACCCCCTAACACACAGCATCTTGAGATTTTGCCCAATATATTCTGTAACCTACTTAACATCAGACTTTGAGCATAGCTTCCAGTTCCTCTGGAGGGCACCATCCTATATAATAAAGAGGTAATATGCAAATTGACCATCATGTCCTCGCATATGATGGCCGCCCCCCTGTGGTCAAAGATGGCTGCCCCCATTTGGTCACAAGATGGCCACCACAAGATGGCCTTCAGGGGAGGGCAGTTGGGGGCGACCATCCCTGCAGGGGAGGGCAGTTGGGGGCTACCAGGCCGGCCCGGGGTGCAGTGAGAGGCGACCAGGCTGGCGGGGGGGGGGGGCAGTTAGGGATGACCAGGTCTGCACTGGGGGGCAGTTTGAAGTGACCAGCTCATCAGGGGAAGTTGGGGGCAACCAGGCCAGCAGAGGGTGCCATAAGAGGGGGGTCAGTAAGGTGACCAGGCCAGCAGGGGAGGGCAGTGGGGGCAATCAGGCTGCAGGGGAGGGCAGTTGGGGGTAACCAGGCCAGCAGAGAGGGGAAGAAAGGTGTGACCAGGCCAGCAGGGGGAGCAGTTAGGGGCAATCAGGCCGGCATGCAGGGGGTGATCAGGCCAGCAGAGAGGGGCAGTTAGGGGCGACCAGGCCAGCAGGGGTGGCAGTAAGTGGTGACCAGTCCAGCAGGGTGGGGGGGCAGTTAGGGGTGACCAGGCAGGCAGGCAGGTGAGCGGTTAGGAGCCAGCGGTCCAGGATTGTGAGAGGGATGTCTGACTGCCGGTAAAGCAGCAGTCACACATCCCCCAAGGGGTCCCAGATTGGAGAGGGTGCAGGCTGGGCTGAGGGGACACACAACCCTGTGCATAAATTTCGTGCACCAGGTCTCTAGTTAATCAATATCTTTATGCACTGAGATTCTAGTGTTCGGCTTGGCTAGCACTGGATGGACAGTCTTTCCATGACAAAAGTAATACCTCACATTTAGCTTTATGGCTAATTTTAATTAGCCCAAGAGAGCTACTTTCACTCACAAAGGCTGCCGGGACAAAAATACACACCCAGAGCATTGCCAGGAGAGAAGCCCACAGGACCCTCCTGCCCTCTTACCTGCAGAGCTCCCAGGGGCCCCAGCCTCCCAGCAGCAGAAGAAAAGGGGCAGAGCCAGGGCCCAGAGAGAGCCACTGCTGCTCAGCAGATCTTCCCACTGCCTCACACAGCCACCTGTTCCTGCTTCCTCTACCCAGAGAGGAGGAGCCGGCCACCTGCCTAGGTGTGACCTGGTAGTTTTCAGACTGCGGCCAGCTGATCACCCATGCACAGACTGAGCACTGGCAGCAAGATAACCCTCCTGTCCCCTTGCCCAGTGACCTCTCCTCTCTGCAGTTTCATTTGAAAACATGGAATCATTTCACAGTGATACTGACCCTTGGGTCCTGCAGCCCAGGAGGTCATGGGAGATGGTGCTTCACACACCTTTCCCTGTCTCCTGCCCTTCACCCCTCCCCACCTCCTTATGCCTTGGGCTTGGGTTTTTACTTAGACAGACTTGGATCTCATTCCTAATCCTAGACTTCATTTGTATACTAGTAATCTAGGGCAAATTAGAGAAACTTTCTGAACCTCAACTTTCTGGCTGTTAGATGGGCATATTGCTACCTCGCTGGACTGTTTTGTGAGAATTACATAAGAGAGTAAACTCTTGCACAGTGCCTGCTGCCACACACTTGGTGCTCACCAAAAACAAGTCTCTCGGGTGCTCAATAAATGAGCGAGAGCCCTGATGTCTGCCCTGACCCTCAAGCAGTAGAGAGAAGGGACAGCCCTGAGGTCTGCAGGAGACAGCTCTCCAGTGTGGGGCAGGCAGGACTCTGATTCTAACATTCCACTGTCACATCCTGTGACTCCGCATCCCAGCCAGAGCCAGGACCATGCCCTGCTGCCAGCCTGGAGGTTCAGGGTGGAGAAGGCACTAGCTGGGAGAAGGGAAAGGGTACATGTGCTAGTCACAGTCACAGGGTCTGGGAGGAGGGAAGTGTGAGGGTGATGACTTAGGGAAACTTAGGCGATTTGGCCACAAAGAAGGGAATGAAGCTGCTGGGCATATACCCAAGTGCCTAGAGAAGAACCCTATCCCCACATGGGGCCAATGAACTGGTCGAACAAGGTACCTTGGGAATTTCAGGATAAGAGTTTTATGATGAAAGCATCTGTAGAAAGGAGGAAAGATGCTGCAAAAGCATCAAGAAATCACAAGCTCTCAGGACTAGAAGGAACTTTAAAGTGGAATCTAAAGGTCTGGGTTCTATTTTCTGCTTCTTTCTTAATAGTGGCCCAGCAGCCATGTGATCTTGGACAAGTCATTTGTCTTCTCTGGGCTTTGGTCAACAAGAGCTCTGCAATCTTCTTCGCCATGCAGTCTGAGGTTCTGCACTGGGTCTGTGACTGTCTTCCAGTACCTAACCCTGCCCTGGATAAAGGGCTCTGCTGCTGGAGAAAGTCATTCCAGGGTGTGTGGTGAAGGGATACTGTATGAGAAGAAGCTGAAGGGCTCCATCTGGGGTACAACACAGCACTTGGGGTCAAGGATCTTAGATTCCAGGTCCAACTACACCATTAATCTATAGACTATTCCTGACAGGCTGAGCCCACCCATTCAACCCCAGTGCTTGGCCTTATAAAATGGAAGGGTGGATTGCCCCTTCAGGGGTTTCAGGTGAGGAGAAGGGGCCCAGGGCCACAGCAGTGACTGAATTCTGCTGGACCCTGTCCAGTAGTGTGTGATGTAGGGTGAGGCTTCCTCCTAGCGAAGACAGGAGAAATCCATCAAGAATGCAACTCCTTTCTGCCACTTCCCTTCCCTGCTGGGCTGCCTCTGTCCCACCCCAGCCAGGAAAGGGACTTCCTCATTCCAGCAGCCAGTGGCTTAATCTACAGAGGAATTCCAGGTGCCCTTTCACCACCACCACACATCCCCACTCTCCAATTCTTCTTCTTTTTTTCATCATATCAATGATCCACAAACCAGCTCAGCCATGGCAATTAAGGAGGTGAGGAATCCTCTAGGAGGGAAGCTGGCTGAATGCTTCCCTGGGTTTGCTGAATTTGTCTAGTCCATCTTCCTCTGTTTCTGGGGGAATTTCCAAGTCTGGCCACTTGACTGTTAGCCTCAGGGCCATAATAATCAGACAGTACCTGGACCCCCATTTCAGTCAAACTCAGCTCTCACCCAGAATCAACATAGGCTATTTCATTAACTTAATAAACATATTTGGGGCACTTACTGAATGCCACACATTGTTCTAGGCACTTGGAATGTTGCAGAAGACTGAAGAAACCCAAGCGATGCTTAGAGAAATGGAGTTATACAGCTTTATTACACTGATGGTCTCAGGAGAGTCACCTCCAAAATCTGAGCAAGCCAATATGGTGGAAGCTTTCCCTTTATACCCCTTTGGTGTCTTTGTCACCCAAATATGGGTTACACTTCCAGACCTTTCGCAGGCTTTGCAAAAAGCCCCAGGTGTTGGGGGTCTTGAGACCATACCTAAGGGCCTAGCCTGGTGCCAGCACTGATAACCCCCCCTCCAGAGGCTGTGTCATGGTTTATGGCCTCCGTAAAATGTGAGCATTTAGGTAACAGGTCTTGCAAGACCTTTTTGTGGATAAAGGGGCAATGACTTAATTATAGTTTATCATTAGATTGCTGGCACAGATTCAGATTGCTAGCCCCCCAAATATCAGGGTTACATTGGAATTAGCCTTTTAGCCTTCTCAGGAATATATCGCTTAGTAAGACAGATCCCTGCCATGTGGAACTAACTTCCTAGTGAGGAAATGGTAAATAACAAACACAATAAAGAAGTGAATTATATAGAGAAAAATACTATTTAAAAAAAGAAAAAAAATTAGGTCCAGTGGTTGGAGACCTGCAAAGCAAGTGAGAACAGATTAACAGGAACAAAGACAGTTTATTTACATGTACACCAGGAAGTTGCTCAGTAGTGAGTAACTCACTAAATAAAGGTGTATTTGCCAAATTCAACAAGGGGATGGGAGTGGGGGAGGGGCTCTGGGGCTTCCATGGGGAAGTTTGGGAGGTTCTGTGGGCTGGCTGTCTCCATGAAAGGTGGATTTGCTAGAAAACCCCTCTTAAGGGAAATAATGGCAACTGAATTTTTGGAAAGTCCTGCTTTAGTCAGCTAAAAGAAGTTGAGATAACATTGCTTTCTGTATCTTCTTTATTCCACTTTAAAATAATCTTTATACCACCTCTGGGGGTCTGAGTAGGTCTCCACAGGCTCAAAACATTGAGTGTGCACAGACTGCATAGGTGAGGTACAGGAGAAATGGTGAGAATCATCTAAGAGTGCAAGGCCCTGAGAGTGGGCCCCCCAGCCCCTGTTTCCTTGGGTGGTAGCACAGAAAACTCCAGCAAGCCCTCTGTTCATTTGTCCATTCATTTCTTTTATTCACGTGTAACCTACATACAGTAAACTATATCAACCTTAAGTGGTATATAGTCTGATGAATTTTTATTTATGTATACACCCAAGATATATCTACCACTCAAATCACAATAATAAGACATTTTTAGTGCCTCAACAGGCTTCCCTGTGTTCCCTTCCAGTCAATATCTCCCCCCACAACCCGAAAAAAAAAACACACCATTCTTACCTATATCACCGTAGATTAGCTTACCTATTTTTGAACTTCATATCAATAGAATTATGCATTTATACTCTTTTGTGTCTGGCTTCTTTCTCTTAACAGTATTTCTGCAAGACTCACCCATGTTGTGTGAAACAGCACTTCATTCTTTTGTTGTTGTTGTGGAGGATTCCATTCAATAAATATGCCTCAATTTATTTATGAATTTTCCTTCAGATGGATATTTGGATTGTTTCCAGTTTTTCATTATTCTAAATAAAGCTGCTATGAACATTCTTGTACACATCTTGAGCATATATATCCAGGAGTAGAATTGCTGGGCCTGTGGGTGGACACGTGTTCTCTTTAATATACAGCATCAAACAGTTTTCCAAACTGATTGTGCCCGCTTATACCACACCAGCAAAGTATGAGAGTTCCAGACGCTCCACAGTCTCAACCATTGACATCATTGGTCCTTTTCACCGTAGACAATCTTGGGGATGTGTGTTTCTCACTGGATTTAACTTGCATGGCAGGGAGCTCTCTGTTTTCCCAGGTGGAATGCTGCTGCCAGGGAAATGCCTTTCATAGGGGAGGTATTTTGAGGACACAGGAGGGAGAAGGAGGGGCCGGGTAGAAATAAAATTCGCATGCAGGTGTGCACACACATGCACAATCCACTACAGAGGAAGCTATGCGGGGACTGGAACATCTCAGAACTGGGGGATAAACAGGGACCCAGGCTGGGGTAGATGGATGACCAAGCAGGGACAGGAGGAAGAGGAGATATGATTTCTGAGCATTTGGAAGGAGAAGAGTATTAAGTCAAGAGAGAATAGGGAGCCCACAAATCAGCATTCTGGGGCTTTCTATGAGGCCCATAGGATGATGGATCCCAAGCAGAGAGGCCATGTCTCATTGAGTCTCACCTGAAAAAACTCTTCCTAGTAAGGAAGGGAGAACTCAGGCTCTGGCAATATGAGTGGGGCTCACCCAGTGAGAACCCAGGGCTGTCTCTCCCCCAGGCTCCTCTGTCCTTGGGCAGGAGGGAAACCTGTGGCTGGAATAACTGAAGGGAAGAAACATGTGTTCTGGAAGCCCACGGTGGGATACCTTTTGTGCCCCATCTCAAGTCCTCTCTGCCCCTCTTCCTACTCCAGCCACTGTGCCGAGGCCACTTTCCCAGGAGCAACCAGGCGGTGTCCTGCCATGTGCCATTTGCTCTCTGCCCCGGGGATGCTTCTGGGAGCTATCCAGAAACACTGGACTGGGAAAGTTAGTCACCTATAGAGCAACCCATAAACCATGGGGATGGGAGCTGACCGTTCTCAGACATTTCATAAGTCTTCTCAGAAGGTCCCACAGGATCAAGCCACCAGTCAGCCATAACAGGGGCCAAATAGATAAGGCATCTTGGTATTTTGAGTCCCTTCTTCCCTGTCCTCCTGCCCGTTTCCCTCACCCCTGTTCATTGGACTGTGTTCCTAAATAAATTATTCAGGTTTGGCTTTCAGGGAAACTGAGCTAAAACAGATTGGCGAAGATGTAGAGAGAGGCTTGCGTGGGGGTAATGGGTCACTCCATTCAGTTGGAATATAGGAGTGGGGAAGGAACCACCAGCAGGAGATAAGGCCACAGTGTGCCTTGCGGGCATGAGGTGGAAGACATTTCCTGCCATGAGTGGGAGGTTAGCCTTTATTCTAGAGACCATAGGAAGCCAGTGATGGTTTTTGAGTAGGGAACTGGCAACACTAGAGCTATTCAGGTGTTCTGATTCTTCCTGATTCAGTTTTAGAAGATTGTATTTCTCTAGGAATTTGTCCATTTAACACAGGTTCTCCAATTTTTTGGCATATAGTTGTTCATAGTGTTTTCTAACATTCTTTTATATTTCTGTGATGTCAGTTCTTACTTCTCTTTCATTTCTGATTTTATCTATTTGGGTCCTCTGTTTTTCATGGTGAATCTAGTTAAAGGTTCATCAATCTTGGCACATGCACAAGAAATGAAACTAGACCACAAACTTACATCATACATGTGAATACACTCAAAATGGATAAAAGACTTACCTGTAAGTCACAAAACCATAAAAATCCTAGAAGAAAACATAGGCAGTAAAATCTCAGACATCTCTGGTAGCAATATTTTTGCCAATTTATCTCCTAGGGCAATGGAAACGAAGGAAAAAAATAAACAAATGGGACTACATTAAACTAAAATGTTTTTGCACAGCAAAAGAAACCATCATCAAAATGAAAAATGGAGCCGAAGCCAGTTTGGCTCAGTGGATAGAGCGTCGGCCTGCGGACTGAAGGGTCCCAGGTTCAATTCCGGTCAAGGGCATGTACCTGGGTTGCGGGCACATCCCCAGTGGGAGATGTGCAGGAGGCAGCTGGTCGATGTTTCTCTCTCATCGATGTTTCTAACTCTCTATCTCTCTCCTTTCCTCTCTAAAAAATCAATAAAATATATTTTTTTAAAAAATGAAAAATGGAACCCATTGTATGGGATAATATATTTGCCAATGTGGCATCTGATAAGGAGTTAATTTCCAAAGTATATAAAGAACTCGTGCTACTCGACGTCAGGAAGACAAACAATCCAAATAAAAAACTGACAAAGGACCTGAATAGACACTTCTCCAAAGAGGAAATACAGATGGCTAATAGACATACAAAAAGATGCTCAACATCACTAATCATCAGAGAAATGGAAATTAAAACCACAATAAGATATCACCTCACACCTGCTAGAATGGCTATCATAAAAAAATCAACAAACAAGTGCTGGTGAGAATTGGAGAAAAGGGAACTCTTGTGTATTGTTAAGAGGAATGCAAACTGGTGCAGCCACTGTGGAAAACAGTCATGGAGTCTCCTAAAAAATGTAAACTAGAACTGCCTTTTGACCCAGCGATCCCACTTCTGGGAATATATGCTAAGAAGCCCAAAACACCAATTCAAAAGAATATATTCACCCCTATTATTGCAGCATTATTTACAACTAGAGGCCAGGTGCACAAAATCCATGCATGGATAAGGTCCCTAGGCCTGGCAGGCGATCAGGGCTGATCTGTGGGCAACCCGTGGGAGGGGCGATCAGGAGGCCCCCCTCTGGCACCCGCCTTGTCTGTCCTGGGGCCTGCGGGCTGGGGGCAGCTTCTGCATTGAGTGTCTGCCCCCTGGTGGTCAGTGCACATTGTAGCTACCGGTTGTTCCATCATTCAGTCAATTTGCACATTAGGCTCTTATTATATAGGATAGCCAAGATCTGGAAACACCCCAAGTGCCCATTAGTAGATGAGTGGATAAAAAGGCTGTGGTTTATACAATGGAATACTATCTGAGCATAAAAAGAAGGAAATCTTACCTATTGCGACAGTATGGATGAACCTGGATATTATTATAGTAAGTGAAATAAGCCAGTCAGAGAAAGACAAATACCATGTGATCTCACTCATATGTGGAATCTAATGAACAAAATAAACTGAAGAACAAAATAGAAACAGAGACATGGATACATGGAACAGACCGACAGCTATCAGAGGGGAGGGGAGAAGGGGGAACTGGATGAAAGAAGGTTAAGGGATTATCCATAAAACATAAATACATAACACCTAAACACAGACAACAGTGTGGTGATACCCAGAGAGAAAGGGGAGCCGGGGTAGGTTGTGTATATGTTCCCCCATATCCTGCATAGTTCAGGGTTCAGGATCTGGAAGAGGGGCCGCACATAAATGAAAGATACTAGACAAGAGATAATAATTTGGAAATTGGTGGGCCAGGTGAGAGCCCATCCCAAGAGGATGGATTCCACTTGTGCGCAGGCCCTGCCATCTTTTTATTCAGTTTGGGATCCACCCATAGCCCTTAGGCAGGCAAGTTCCAGTAACAGGCAGACTACCTTATCAGTAAGGATTTACACGACTATCTGGTGGGCAAGTTGCTTCAGCTACCATTGTCTCCACTAAACAGTGGGTGCACAGCTCTGAGCTTTGCCAGGGCTCCAAGGGTCACCAGGATTCCGGGCTCCTCATCCACACCTCTCTGCTGGAGAAGACAATAGGCGGCTTCCCACAGTAGGTGGAGGTGGGCAAAGGGGGGTGGAAATGGGAATGGAAAGGGACTTTGCTTTGGGAGATAGGCGCGCAGGCAATGTGCAGATATTTTATTGAGTTGTACACTTGAAACCTGTATGGTTTTTCGAACAAATGTCACTCCAATAAATTAAATTTTAAAAAAAATGTGAAAGGGGAAAAAAAAATCTCCCCTCTGCACTCCCATTTTACACCTTCTTTACAGTGTATGGGACAGATGTAACGATTTAGTTACCTAACTCCTAAGTTAGTCCCCCTCTAAAATGCGCAGACCGTCTGTTTCATTAAGGGTGGCAGGGGCTGTGGTTCCTTTCTTGTCCTGTGATTCCTGCGACGCAGGAGTGGGACCCACCCGGGTGACCTCAGGGGTAGGAGTGAAGCCACCAGACGCAGCGACAGCACCCAGACCACCTGCACCTCTGCCCGGACTACAGACCAGGCTGGGCCGGGTAGCACCGCCCAGGAAACGTGACCCCACGACGGGGCTCCCCTTCCGGTCTCAACACCATTCAGCTTCCGGCGGAGCGCGTACAGCAGCTACAGGGTCTTGCTTAGCCCGTAACAAAGCGGGACGGGGTAGCCCCGCCCACGCGGGCAGAGCGCCAGGGCGGAGCTTCCGGTTACCAGCCCGCCGGGCGGAAGAGGTGCGCGCTTCCGGCTGTGTGCGAGGCGGCCGCACACGCTTCCGGAGTTCAGGGCTGGACCCGTCCCTTCCGGCCCGGTCCGGTCCGGTCCGGCAGAGCCCGAGGAGCGCGGCTGCCTCTCCTTGCGGGACGCAAAGGGACACGCGGAGTTGAAGTGTGGCGGGTGAGTTTGGCGGGGCTGAGGGAGGCGGCAGCCCAGGCGGGCACTGAGGGGCCGGGGGGAGGGCGGGAGAAAGAGAGAGGGAAGGGAAGGGCCGGGGAAAAAGTGTTCTGAAGGCCAAGGGAAGGAAGTCTCCGCAAGAGCGGAGTGTTGCCCTCGGTTAAATGCCATTGAGATGCCTTGAGGGCTACTAAGGCCCAGATGAAGGTATTGGATTCGGCTAAGAGCAGTTCGTAGGGACATCGTGCCCCACTTACACTGAAGCCCGGAAAGTTTCAGATTTGGCAGTAGAGACAGCGTTTATACTTGAGGAAGTATAAACTATGGGGGTTAATAGTTTGGCCACAAAGAAGGGAATGAAGCTGCTGGGCATATACCCAAGTGCCTAGAGAAGAATCCTATCCCCACATGGGGCCAATGAACTGGTCGAACAAGGTACCTTGGGAATTTCAGGATAAGAGTTTTATGATGAAAGCATCTGTAGAAAGGAGGAAAGATGCTGCAAAAGCATCAAGAAATCACAAGCTCTCAGGACTAGAAGGAACTTTAAAGTGGAATCTAAAGGTCTGTGTTCTATTTTCTGCTTTTTCCTTAATGGTGGCCCAGGAGCCATGTGATCTTGGACAAGTCATTTGTCTTCTCTGGGCTATTTTTTTTTTTTAATGGATATTAGATTTTATTAGATTAAATTTTGGAAGTTGTTCTCGTAGTAACAGATTGTGATACTGGTTGGCGTTTAATCAGGCGGTATTTGTCATCTCTCGTTCATAAGAAACAGTGAGTTCAAAGGTTGAGCGATAGTGGGCCTTCTAAGTGGACTATTTAAAGTTCCGAGGGCAAAGCAGGATCACCCAGCAGGCACAGCTCTGAGAAAGGGACACACACTGGGCTGGGCAAGAGGAAAAGAGGAAGTGGCGGTTGCCGTTTTATTTAAAACTTTTAAAGAAGTTGTTTGCTGCCAATAATTAAATAGCCCAGAGGTTAATTCAATCGTAAGACTGCCAAACGGGACTCTACTATAGCTGATTAAAATCTTTTAAAACAATTTTCTGATTGAGATTAGCTTTGATTAACATAGCCCACATAGTTAATCAAAGCCAGTGGTTCTCAACCTTCTGGCCCTTTAAATACAGTTCCTCATGTTGTGACCCAACCATAAAATTATTTTCGTTGCTACTTCATAACTGTAATGTTGCTCCTGTTATGAATCATAATGTAAATATCTGATATGCAGGATGGTCTTAGGCGACCCCTGTGAAAGGGTCGTTCGACTGCCAAAGGGGTCGCGACCCACAGGTTGAGAACCGCTGGTTTATAGAGGCGAGGCATGCTTACTGCCCTCCTGTTACCTGCTTTCAGGATAACGAATTAGTCCCTTAGGATTTCAAAAGGTAAGTTATTAACCCAAAACAAACTCTTGGCTTTATAGGTTGATTAGTTTAGATCTATGGCAGATAGTATTCTTTTTGATGTTTAAAATGTCCCATTTTGGGGTCTCTGCCTCCAGACCTACCACGTCCAGTCCATGCTAACTGATTACTAAGTAAAGAGTAAGGGGTGTAAGAGAACAGTCGGAAAGCTGGGGTGATCGTCCAGGTGCCAGAGATTGAAACCTAAACCATTCAGTACCTTGGCGCTTTAGGACATTTGTGGATGAGCATAAAGTACAACCAACCTCCACATCCGAGTATGACGGAGTAGCTTATATCACACTAACCCTCCGATCGATAGTATAAAAGCTGAATAAAATACTTAAAGCAACTGAAGGTTTTAGAGAAAAATCAAGTCAGACAGGACTTGAAGAAGGAAATTGCTGGAGAGAATGTGGGAGCACTTAGGCAAGTCCCACATTTGCGTGGGCTTCCCTCCTCCCCGCCCCCCCCCCCGCCCCCCCGAATATTTGCTAAGTCTTAGAGGGAGACCAAGCTGAAAGAGGTGGCCAGGGCTTGTGGCCTTTCAGTTGAGCTGGGAAGAAGGAAGTTGGAGTTCAGAGATGCCATGGTGTCTGAGATATGGTAGAGAAGTTTCAGCTCATGAAGGCCAGCAACTCTTGTCCTGTAGCGTATAAAAATTCCCATCACATACACATAAGGCTTTTTCATCACCAGAAGCAGAATGAACATGAGCCCTGGCCTCTGGTAGGAAACACAGCAGAATCGTGAAGGACTGAGAGTAGTTGGTAAAGATGCCTGTTTACTTTATTCTAATTAGGAGGCAGAAGTCCAGTCCTGGACTCTGGTGCTGTGGGGGGTGGGCGGGGGGGCGTCTTCGGGGATGGGGAAGACCACTCTGACCAGGAAGGGAGTACTGGACTGGGTGGAGGGAATGCTCTACTATGACAGGTTCCATGAAGTCCTCCATCTGAGCTACAGAGAACTGTACCAGCTGATAAAGATACAATTTGCTGATTGGATTGCCATGATTGGCCTGGCACCCAGGCCTCCATCCAGAGATCCTGGCCCAGGCAAGAAGCTCTTGTTCTTCCTAGATGGGGTTGATGAACTGAGATTACTCTGTGAGGAGCACACAGAGGATCTGTTAAGATGGGGCAGAGCCTCGGCCGATGCCCCTCCTACTGAGAAGATGGTGTGACCCCACAGTCACTACCCAGACCACCACAACCCACTTCATGCATTCTCTCTAATGTGCTCAGCCCAGGCGTCTGGGTGGCCTGAGGATCTGAGGGGCCCATGCTGTTTAGCTGCTGAGAGAATCTGAGAACAGGAAATCCTGTGTAATAAATTTCAGACACATGAACTAGATTTACAATTTCCTGAATGTAAATATGAAGTGTTTCAGAAAGATGATGACTTTGAAAACTGTAGTTTTATCCACTTGAATATCAGGGGTTTGGGCAACTATTTTTTACTCTCAGGGAATAAACAGGAATAAAATATATTCATATCTCTTCCTTTGGAGATCTGAAAAATCTACTTGAAAACTTTGAAAGGCACGATCCAGTTTTCAACCTTAACAGTAATTTCTTCTTTGACCTCCAAAGGTGAAAAAGTTCTCATATAAGATGTCACAGAGTTATACAGTTGAAATTACTGCAGTGAGTAGAAGGACAAGGATATCAACATTTTCATGCAGTAAAAACACTTACCTAGTTCTCTGAGGCCCAAAATGAGGAAGTTTGTGAAACAAGCAATGGATTTGCCAGTGGGCATACCAGTGTACCAATCCATTAATATTTTTTCCAAATTAAATGTCCAGAGTTTTGCTTTCCATATTAAGCACTGTCATTTTGTGCAGACAATAGCTCTAAATTTACAGGGAGTATTCAGGTTAATTTTTTTCTCCATGCTTCCTCCCAGCTTCCTGAGCTCCTGCTGTTCTTTTTCCCCATGAAGATCCATGAGACACTCCTCAGGTGAGTTTTAGTCCATAGCTTATATTTCAGTCTCAGAAATAAGTCCAGGCCTATTTAGAGGAATCAGTAACAGTGACCTGTGCTCCTGCCTACCTGTCTGATGGATGACCTCCCTCCTGAGAAAATCACATCCTGGGCATGCTGAGGCCTTGGGTTTCCCCTGCCTGAAGCTCGGTTCCCCCCAGATGGGCTCTTCTCATCATTCTCGGATTTCTAGGATGTCACCACTTAGTTTAATGGAAATCTATCCCCTGGGAGCCAGGAGAACCGAGTTACTGCATGAATCTACTTTTTTTTTTCCCTGCAGTTTATCCAGTCACTTTCCTATGGCCTCACTGAGCTGCTGTGTAGCTCCAGTGGCAGTTGTCCAAGAATTCCCAGGACTGAGGGGTTTCCCAGGAGGCAGACTAGAATGCCAGAGCAGTCCCAGGCAAACTGGGACAAGTTGGTCCTCCTCTTAACAGTGGAGTTTGTAGTCTGTGAACTAGTACATGTGTGAAGTTCTTTCCCTTTTTAGGAAATTCTGGGCTGTTAACAATAAATGTGGGAAGGTATCTGAGGAAACAACTCCTGTAATTAAGTGACAGCTTCATGTAAGCCTCTCTTCTCGGAGACGAGGAACATTAGAGCAAGAATTCTCTCAGGGCCTTATCTCCCCTAGGTATGACAGGATTGTGTGTCGTTGGATAGTAAACTGTCCTTGAAGCTAGTGTTTTTAATGCCATGGTTCCATGTTTTTCTCTTCATTTGTTACTGAGCCTCGAGGAAGTCTTGTTAAAGTGGGCCAGTGCAGTGACAGCTGATAGATGTGGCACTAGGAGCTAGAGGAAGTGGTGACATGTGGCCCCTTAGGCCTTCCTGAGATCTGCCAACTCTGGTCACTGTTGAACTCATAATCATCTCAGATTTTTCACTTTTAGCTAAACATGATGTGCTTAATTTTCATTTTTACTGAGATGGTTTTCCCTCATAGTTAGTGTTTTAATGTTATGGGTGTCTTTTTTAATTATTGCTTCCTTTTTTTCATTTTTTAAAATTTATTCCTAGAAAAAAATAGGTTGCTCTCAAAGTTATTTTATGTCTCTCTGTAATTACTTCTGTGAGAAGGTTCATCTTCTCCAGACACCTTTTCATCTGAAATCAGTAGCTATTCTTTCTTGTATTTTGGTGACCAAACACAAGAGTTTGTTTATTTCATCCAAATTACTTCAAAACCCAGGAAACAAGTGTGCTTTAGGAAATTGGTAAACTGAACTTTTTTAAGGCTACGTTTGTTCATAGAAATTCTTTGAGGTTCTTACAGAAAGCTTTGCAGTGCAGTTGTTTGCCTATTAAAGTCAACAGTTGACTTCCAGTATTCTACTCATGATGGATGTTTCCTCTTCGTTCAGGATCACCTAAGTGGGTCGGAGCATCCTGAGCACTAGGTCATGGTGGAGACGCCAGAATGAGAAGGCGCAAGAGTTCTGGTCCTCGTCGACCAGCCGCCCGGGTGACCTGTGGTAGGCCCAGGACAGGGACCCCTGTGCCCACGGTGCCTCCGCTCCCACCACTCCCACCCCACTTTGCCCACAGAGGCCTCCAGCTAAGGTTGGTGTGACCTTTGAGGATGTCGCCGTGTGCTTCTCCAAGAAGGAATGGTGCCTCCTTGATGAGGCTCAGAGACACCTGTACCTCGAAGTGATGCTGGAGAACTATGACCTCATCTCCTCTCTAGGTTGCTGCTGTAGAACAGAGGATGTGGAGGCACCCACTGAACAGCATGTTTCTGTGAGAGTGTCACAGGCAAAGAATCCCAATGTAGCTTTGTCCTCCCAGAAGAGCCACCCCTGTGAGAGTTGTGGGCCAGTCCTGAGAGACATTTTCTACTTGGTTGAGCAGCAGGAAACACAACACAGCCAGAAACTGTTGAGGTGTGGGGCATGTGCTAAGCAGTTTTATGTCAGCACAAAGTGTCCCCAGCACCAGGAGCAGCACGTGAGAGAGATGCCTTTCATAAGAGGTGTGGACAGGGCCTCACATGCCAAGGGCTGCCGTTTCAATGTGTTCCAGAAGCCTTTTATCTGTGGGGAGATTGGGCAGCACGTTCTCACCAGCTCAGGACATATCCAAGAGCAGGCTGCTCACACCACAGATCAGCCAAGTGAAATGTCAGCATCTGGGGTGAGTTTTCAAAGGAGAAAAAATGATTACACCAGGAAAGAATGTAAGAAAGCCTTTGGCTGTAACCCAAACACTTGCTCAGGACCATGGTGTCTGTACTGGAGTACAGTGTTTTACGTGCCGTGAATGTGAAAAATATTTTACAAAAATCTCTGATCTCCTTAATCATCAGAAAGTTCACACAGGAGAAAGGCCATACGAGTGCAGTGAATGTGGAAAATGCTTTAGACAACACTCCAACCTTATTCTACACCATCGAGTTCATTCTGCAGGAAAGTCTCATGAGTGTGGCAAATGTGGGAAATCCTTTAGCCAAAGTGCAAGCCTCATTCAACACCAGAGAGTTCACACTGGAGAAAAGCCGTATGAGTGTGGCGAATGTGGGAAATCCTTTAGCCACAGTAAAAGCCTCATTCAACACCAGAGAGTTCACACTGGAGAAAAGCCGTATGAGTGTGGCGAATGTGGGAAATCCTTTAGCCATAGTGCAGGCCTCATTCAATACCGGATAGTTCACACTGGAGAAAAGCCGTATGAGTGTGGCGAATGTGGGAAATCCTTTAGCCACAGTGCAGGCCTCATTCAACACCAGAGAGTTCACACTGGAGAAAAGCCGTATGAGTGTGGCGAATGTGGGAAATCCTTTAGCCAAAGTTCAAGCCTCGTTCAACACCAGAGAGTTCACACTGGAGAAAAGCCATATGAGTGTAGTGAATGTGGAAAATATTTTACCAGAATCTCTGGCCTTTATCGTCATCAGAGACTTCACACTGGAGAAAGGCCTTATGAGTGCAGTGAATGTGGGAAATCTTTTATCACGAAGTATCACTTGCGTTGTCATCAGAGATGTCACACTGGGGAAAGACCTTATGAGTGCAGTGAATGTGGGAAATCTTTTATCAATAGCTCTGGCCTCCGTTGTCATCAGAGATTTCACACTGGAGAAAGGCCTTATGAGTGCAATGAATGTGGAAAGTCTTTTATCACTAGCCCTGGCCTCCGTTATCATCAGGGATTTTATACTGGAGAAAGGCCTTATAATTGTAGTGACTGTGGGAAAGCTTTTACTCGTAGCAGTGCTCTCCGTTATCATCAGAGAGTTCACACTGGAGAAAGGCCTTTTGAATGCAGCGAATGTGGGAAATCATTTACCAGGAACAGTCACTTGCGTTGTCATCAGAGAGTTCACATGAGTAAGGCCTTATGATTGCAGCAAATGTGGGAAATCTTTTACCAAAAACAGTCACTTGTGTTGTCATCAGAGAGTTCACACTGAAGGAAGTTTTTATTTTTTTAAAATATATTTTATTGATTTTTTACAGAGAGGAAGGGAGAGGAATAGAGAGTTAGAAACATCGATGAGAGAGAAACATCGATCAGCTGCCTCCTGCACACCCCCTACTGGGGATGTGCCCGCAACGCAGGTACATGCCCTTGACTGGAATCGAACCTGGGACCCTTGAGTCCGCAGGCCGACGCTCTGTCCATTAAGCCAAACCAGTCAGGGCATGGAAGTTTTTAGTGTAGGAAACATACAGGGGTTTTTTGTTCATGTAAACAACACTGGAGGAAACTGAGACCCCATTTTTCTGATTTTAATCTCATACATCAAAATGTCAACGGTAGGGAGATTTTCCTTAAAGTTTAGTTATGTGGGAAACGTGTCTGTGTTGCACTTTCTAACCTGCCCAGAGTTCATGCCAGATTTATGTCACTGCAGATTTCTGTGGCCAAAGCTAGGTCTCCATAGTTTGTATCAGTCACCATCCTAATGTGTTCAGGTAAGCTAACTTTGTTCTCTGATTTGTTGGAGGAAATTAGGAGTAGCCTGCGCCCTTATGAGATCTGCATTTCCTCTATTCTGACTAGTTGGTGTATGGGCCTGACCCAGTGTTGACCCCAGAGAACATCATCTGAGTTTAGCTGGCAGCTTGCAGAAGGACTACCTTTTCAGAGACATGTTTCCCTAGATATCTGATGAATATTTCCATCGTCAAAGTCACCAGTGCAAGAACTGCCAGGTCCATGTTCTTTTGGTTTGTAAAATAATGAAGGCCCTTTTGTTTAAGTCCTCTTTAATCTTGGATGTTTTATTTACTGTATGGGGTAGGTTATAAGCAGGCTTGAGCTCTACAAGCATAAAGAGGTGCACAACTTTTATGGGGTCTCAAACTTTCTCTGCATCTGAGGGGACGGTATAGTGCTGAAATTAGCTCACCAGTTTTTTCCAAGTTTGCATTGCTGCCCACATCCTCCTAGGAAAGACTGCAGGGCTCTGATATTCATGTGAAGGCTGGATGCTGTGAGTTTTAGGAGAGAGATCAGGTTCAAGAGGAGGCAGGTGAGCCTGACCTGCGTGGCTCGTGGTTGAGCATTGGTCAAGGTTCAATTCCCAGTCAGGGCACATGCCAGGGTTGTGGGCTCCATCCCCAGTAGGGGTTCTGCAGGAGGCGGCCAATCAATGTTTCTCATCATCAATGTTTCTACCTCTCCCTCTCTCTGAAATCAATAAAAATATACTTAAAAAAGGGGGGCGGGTGCAGGTGTGACAACCTCAAGTGTTTCTGGGAGCAGCATTATTTTTCCCTTGTTCATAGGTTATGCCAGTACTTTTGGAGGGAATCACTTTCAAAGATCTTGCAAAGGACTATGTGTCCTAATGTCTACAATTCCATACGTGATGGTCACTTGGGGTTAGGGGGAAAGCTAATTGCTACAGAATCACGCCTAATAGGGATTGTGCATAATTCTTTATATGGAGATATGTTTCTTTTACCCTTGTCAATAACTCATAATGCATTGTCTGAGTCAGAGGATAGGTGAATGTTTAACTTAAAGAAATTAAGAAGTTGTCATTTAAACCAATTGTACATTTTTGCATTCTTCCAGCAGTGTGTAAGGTATTCAGTTCCTCCACATCCTAGAGAAGATTTGGTTTGGTCATTCATTCTTTATGTAAACTTTTTTTATAACTTTGTCATGCTATCTCACTCTTGTTGGATTGCATCTTTCTAAGTAAGGGTTTACGGTGAGCATTTTTTCAGATGTGCATTTGCTATCTCTCTATTTGGTAAAATGTCTGAGCATATGTTCTACCAAAACTATAAATTTTGACAATTTTCTTTAACAAAAGGTCAGTGAAACAACAAAAATGAAGGTTAGAATTTCACTCATTTTTTGTCTGTTTTGCTTTATAGGATAAATATTTTTCATACTGGAAAACAAATAAAATCAACAGTTGACTCAAGATAAGGGTCTTACTTCATTCCTTTGGATGTGAATATCCAGTTTGCCCAGCACCGTTTATTGAAGAGAAACACTCCTTTCCTGGCTGTGTATTATTGGCTCCTTTGTCAGAGAGGAGTTGGCTGTACATGCATGGGTCTAGAGCAGTGGTCGGCAAACTGCGGCTCACGAGCCACATGTGGCTCTTCCACAAAATACCGACTTCTGCACATGGGCCACGAAGTTTCAATCGCACTGTACGTGCGCTCCCGCACGTGGTATTTTGTGGAAGAGCCACACTGAAGGGGCCAAAGAGCCGCATGTGGCTCGCGAGCCGCAGTTTGCCAACCACTCGTCTAGAGGACTATTTGGAAAGAGGTCATTCTTTGTGACATCATAGGGAGCTGCAGAAGTTATCAAGATGAGGCACTAAGGAGAAGGGGAAAATGAACCAGCTTGGAACTGATCTTCACAGTCAGTTTAGAGGAAGCACTGCAATGTGGAAAGAGCCCTGAGTTGAAATTTGTGCCATCTAGATGACCTTTCAAAGAACAGGAGCTCCTTTCACCATGAGATAAATACTGTTTCTAAGAAGTAAGGTTTATTGAGCCTTTAAAATTGTAAGACAGTGGCTTACACACTTCTCGTTTCGTTTCCTCCACATTGCCATGATGTATTAGTTCTGTTATCCCCATTTTTTAGAACAGGAAGCTGAGGCGTAGCAGGGTGAGCTAAACTGTCCCAAATCACAGCTAATATGTGACACAGCCATAGACTGCTGCTCGGAGCTTCTGGGTGAAAGACACTTTCTTCCTCTCCGTTCTGCTGCCCCATTGTCAGCCACCGTCCTACTCTGTCTGTGTCTCTGTACCTGTCCTTCTGTCTCTATACTATGAAAATTGTGTTCTTGTCCATTTCTCATAGGATACCTTCTCAGCCTCCTTTTGTAGTTAACAGTTTTCTGCCTCTAGAGAACAATACCCCATTCTTCACTGTGTATGATGAGCAAGTTCCTCTTTCCCTCTTCTCCTGCAGCCATTTTCCATTGCACTGTCCCCAAATGGCATAAGCACGGGAGCCCCTCCCTCTCCCTGACCTGGGGACCTCTGTGTGAGGTATGGGGTAGCAGGAGAGGAGGGCAATGGTAAGGCCCCATCTTCTCACAGATGGGCCCCCCTGCAACACAGAGACCATCTCTCCAGAAGACAGCATCATCAGTCCAGCTGAACACACAAAAGGAAAGTTCACCTTTACCAGTAATCCCAGAATTTCTAATAAAACAGAAATGTGACACCATTTTCACTTAGCTCACCTCCTGATCCAGCAAAGAGGAAAAGGCATGCTAATTTCCGGTATTGGTGTGGGTGTGAGCCAGGTGACATATGGGTGGTTCTTGGGACCATAAACTAATAAAGCCTCACTGGCTGACAGTTCAGCTTTTTAATTTTTTAAAAACCTTAAACACACAAAAAGAAAAGAGAAAAACAAAGAAAAAAACCTTAAACGTATTTGCTTCCATTTCACCCATCAATCCAAATCCAACTATTCTCAAGAAATAACCAGACAAATTGTAAAATGAACATTAAAAGATAATGATTACATCATTGTTCATAATACAAAAAAATTGGGAGGAGCACATAAATACAAAAATGTTTTCAAAAGTGGATAAATTAGTTTGGGTACATCCATGTAATGGACTGCTTGCTTGCATTAGCAACACAGTTGACCCTTGAGCAACATAAGGGTTAGGGCACTAACCCACCCCCCACCCCCCCACACACACACACTCCTTCATAGCTGAAGATTTGGGTGTAACTGTTGACTCCCCAAAAGCTTAACTACAATCATACCTTAGTATCCACAGGGGATGGGTTCCAGGACCCCCCAGTGGATACCAAACTCCATGGTTGTTCAAGACCCTTATATAAAACTAGAGGCCTGGTGCATGGCTTTGTGGGGTCCCTCGGCTGGCCTGTGCCCTCCTGCAATCCAGGACCCCTTGGGGAATGTTGGACTGCCGGTTTCAGCCTGATCCCCACAGGCCAGGCCAAGGGACCACATGCACTGCCTCTAGTATGCATATGAGATCTTTGGTTAATCTCTTCCTGCCCTCCTCCCTCCCCCCTTCCCTCTGAGATTCATCAATCTGTTCCATGTTTCCATGCCTGTGCATTGAGTGTCTGCCCCCTGGTGGTCAGTGTGCATCATAGCTACCAGTCGAACAGACGCTTAGGCTTTTTTTTATATAGACTAGAGGCCCAGTACACAAAATTCATGTACAGGGAGCAGGGGGTGTCCTTCAGCCTGGCCTGCACCCTCTCCAATCTGGGACATCCCTCTCATAATCCAGGACCACTGTCTCCTAACCGCTCGCCTACCTGCCTGCCTGATTGCCCCTAACCCCTTCTGCCTGCCAGCCTGATCGCTCCCTAACTGCTCCCCTGCTGGCCTGATTGACACCTGACTGCTCCCCTGTCGGCCTGATCACCCACAACTGCCTCCCCTGCCACGACCTGTCTCCTCTGCCAGGACCCACCTCCTCTACGCGAGGCGGTAGAGACACCAGGACGGGTCTCCGCCATGCCATGCAGAGCCGCAGGACCCCCAGGCCTCACCACACGGAGCAGCCTCCGGGCCCCGCCTCTGCTATGCGTGTGGCCATCTTCTGACGGCCATCTTGTGACGACCTGAGGACGTGACGCCACCTAGGCTATTATTAGTATAGATGACATAGAACAGTGCCTACAGTCACCCCTCCACATCTGCAGATCCCCAACCTCAGATAAAAAATACTGTTTTTGATCCTCAGTTGGTTGAATCCATGAATACAAAACCTGGGGGTATAGGGCTGACTGTGTACTTATTGGAAAAAAAACATGTATAAGTGGACCCACACAGTTCAGATTTGATTTTCTGTGAGAAGCTTCAAGGTAAATTCAAGTCTGTGGTAGCATAACCTGCTTGGCAATTTATACTGTTTCTTTTCAGGTATGAACCATCCACAAACTAGGGATATTCAAAGGAGTATCTAAAAGATCCGCAAGGAGCATGGATAGTTTTATAACAGGTAAAGCAAACAGGGTTCTCCGTTGGTAGGTAAAGGAAGGAGGGTGGCTGGGATTAGAGTATTGCAGCAATGCAATTTATGGAGTAAATGCTTTTCATATTGGTGTGTGAGGGGGAAGGCAACAGTGTATCACAGGAGGTGACATGAAACCAAAACTCATTAGGCAGCTAGGGAAAAATGAGAATTTTCTGTCTATAAAAGTCTGTACAGCACAGGGAAGTTTAGTGGAGACCTGAGAACTAAGTCCATTGAAGCTTCCTCCAGCTTTGCTGCTGCTGCCATGAGCAGCGGACATGCCTTGTTACTGCTGCTAAGGATTATGGGCCTCTGGTCAGTGCCCTGCTGAACCATATTGGAGCCTGTGCCCTTAGGTACATTTTTTTTTAATTAAATCTTTATTGTTCAGATTACATTTGTTCCTCTTTCCCCCCCCCCAATAACTCCCCTCCTCCCAGTTCCCACCCCACCCTCCGCCCTCACTCCCCACCCACTGTCCTCATCCATAGGTGCACGATTTTTGTCCAGTCTCTTCCCGCATCTCCCATTCCCCTTTCCCCCCCCAAGAATAGTCTGTCCATTCCCTTTCTATGTCCCTGATTCATTATAATCACCAGTTCATTCTGTACATCAGATTATTTATTCACTTGATTCTTAGATTCACTTGTTGATAGATGCATGTTTGTTGTTCACAATTTGTATCTTTACCTTTTTCTTCTTCCTCTTCTTAAAGGATACCTTTCAGCATTTCGTATAATACTGGTTTAGTGGTGATGAACTCCTTTAGCTTTTCCTTATCTGTGAAGCTCTTTATCTGACCTTCAATTCTGAACGATAGCTTTGCTGGATAAAGTACTCTTGGTTGTAGGTTCTTGGTATTCAGCACTTTGAATATTTCTTGCCATTCCCTTCTGGCCTGCAAAGTTTCTGTTGAGAAATCAGCTGACAGTCGTATGGGTATTCCCTTGTAGGTAATTGAGTCTCTTTCTCTTGCTGCTTTTAAGATTCTCTCTTTGTCTTTTGCTCTTGGCATTTTAATTATGATGTGTCTTGGTGTGGTCCTCTTTGGATTCCTTTTGTTTGGGGTTCTCTGCGCTTCTTGGACCTGTAAGTCCATTTCTTTCTCCAGGTGGGGGAAGTTTTCTGCCATTATTTCTTCAAATAGGTTTTCAATATCTTGCTGTCTCTCATCTTCTGGCACCCCAATAATTCTGACATTAGTGCGCTTGAAGCTGTCCCAGAGGCTCCTTACACTATCTTCGTATTTTCGGATTCTTTTTTCATTTTGCTTTTCCGGTTGGGTGTTTTTTGCTTCTTCGAATTTCAAATCTTTGGCTTGATTCTTGCGCTCCTCTGGTCTGCTATTGGGTATAATATTCTTTATTTCAGTCCGTGTATGCTTAATTTCTAGTTTCTTTATCGTAGCATCGAGGGTCTCATTAGTTTTTGTGAGGCTCTCCACAAGTTTATTGCAAGCCCTCAAAATTGCGTTTTTTAGCTCCATATCCTCCATTTCTGTCATGTTTTTTTGTCTCCACATTTTTTATGCTTTCTTGGTGCACCCCCTTGTGGTCTTTGTGCGCAGTCTTGTTCTAGTTAAGCCTTGATTTTTTTTAGTTAATACTGAGGGATTTGACCACCAGGCTGACTGGCTGTGAGAATCAGCTGTGTGGAAAACTTCTGTCCTCTGGGGAGGTGCTAATCTAGCCTTTGCCTGAGGCGATCCAGCAAATGGCTCTGCGCAGGGCTTGGGCGGGGCGGGATCAACAGGGCGGGTGGAGGGAGCAGTTATGGCTGCTCTCAGTCCCGTTCCTAGAGGCTCTGCTTCTCAGAACCCCAGCAGCCGCTGCAAACCTCGGAGAGAAAGCTGCCCTCAGATTCCAACTGATGCTGGACAATCCCGCTTCTCCCGTCTGAGTCTGAGTCCCTAGAGACTCGCCCGGATCTGGAGCCCAGAGTCTGAGACTCCCTCCCGACTGAAAACGACAACCGCGCCCTCAGCCACCAGCCCACTTTGCGCGCGCACCTCGGTACCATTGTATTTTCCACACTGCGCCTCCTCTGAGCCTTGGTTTGCTGTTCTCTTTCCTTCTAGTTGAAGAGTCTCTCCTCAGCCAGCATTCCTGTGGTTCTGGGTGATGTCTGTTCCGTCTTTTAGTTGTATTTTTGAAGTGGTTGTTTGCGGCAGCAGTCTCCGGTGTTTACCTATGCCGCCATCTTGGTTCTCCCCTAGGTACATGTTTTTATGTATTTGTTAAATGGTTACTTTTTTCCAGAACATATTTAAAAAGTGGAAAAGTATTTAAAAATGGAAAAGTAGGTTATTAAAACTCACATTCTTTTAAGCTCAAATATTTTATTTATAGTAAAAGGAGTTTATTATAATTAGCGTTCCTGGGTTTAATAAAAGCAAATTCATCCAGAAGCAATAAAAGACTAATAAATTTCTTTATATGAAAATAAAATTATTATCAGAAAACAGGAAAAGTCTAAAATAAATGATACACAGAGAAACTGTTTCGACATGTAACATACATAAATGTATAACATCTCTAATACACAAGAACTTTTAAAAATTGAGGGGGAAAGGTTGCAAAAACGTGATAGATAAGTCAAAGACATGAACAGATGATTCACACACAAAAAAAAAAGAATAAAAAATGTTCTTTGCCCTAGCTGGTTTGGCTCAGTGGATAGAGCATCGGCCTGCGGACCCAAGGGTCCCGGGTTTGATTCCAGTCAAGGGCACATACCTTGGTTGCAGGCTCTTCCCAGGCCCCGGCCCTAGTCAGGGCTTGTACAGGCGGCAACCAATCAATGTATTTCTTTCACATTGTTTTTTTTTTTATTTTTCGCTAAAAGTATTACAAAGGGTATTACATAAGTGTCCTTTTTTCCCCCCCGCCCTTGACAAGCCCCTGCCCTCCCTTACCCCCCAGTGTCTTATGTCCATTAGTTATGGTTATATGGATGCATACAAGTCCTTCGGTTGATCTCTTACTCCCTTCCCTCCTGTCCCCCAACCCTCCATGGCCTTCCCATTGCAGTCCGACAATCAGTTTGAGGCAGCTCTGCCACTGTATTTATTATTGTTCAAAAGTTTGTAATGGTCTTAATTATCCATGAAAGATTGAGATCATGTGGTATTTTTCCTTCATTGACTGGCTTGTTTCACTTAGCATAATGCTCTCCAGTTCCATCCATGCTGTTGCAAATGGTAAGAGTTCCTTCTTTTTAACAGCAGCATAGTATTCCATCGTGTAGATGTACCACAGTTTTCTAATCCATTCATCTACTGCACTTAGGCTGTTTCCAGATCTTAGCTATGGTGAATTGTGCTGCTATGAACATCTGGGTGCATATATCCTTTCTGATTGGTGTTTCTGGTTTCTTGGGATATATTCCTAGAAGTGGGATCACAGGGTCAAATGGGAGTTCCATTTCCAATTTTTTGAGGAACCTCCATACTGCCTTCCATAGTGGCTGCACCAGTCTGCATTCCCACCAGCAGTGCACAAGTGTTCCTTTTTCTCCACATCCTCTCCAGCACTTGTCGTTTGTTGATTTGTTGATGATGGCCATTCTGACAGGTGTGAGATGGTACCTCATTGTTGTTTTGATTTGCATCTCTCGGATGATTAGTGACTTTGAGCATGTTTTCATATGTCTCTTGGCTTTCTGAATGTCCTCTTTTGAAAGGTGTCTATTTAGATCCTTTGCCCATTTTTTGATTGGATTGTTTATCTTCTTTTTGTTAAGTTGTATGAGTTCCCTATAAATTTTGGAGATTAAGCCCTTATCAGATATGACGTTGGCAAATATGTTTTCCCACGAGGTGGGTTTTCTTGTTGTTTTGTTGATGGTTTCTTTTGCTGTGCAGAAGCTTTTTATTTTGATGTAGTCCCATTTGTTCATTTTCTCTTTAGTTTCAACTGCCCTAGGAGCTGTATCAGTGAAGAAATTGTTTTGGCATAAGTCTGAGATTTTGTTGCCTTTGTATTCTTCTAGAATTTTTATGGTTTCCTGTCGTACATTTAAGTCCTTTATCCATTTTGAGTTTATTCTTGTGTATGGTGTAAGTTGGTGGTCTAGTTTCATTTTCTTGCATATATCTGTCCAATTTTCCCAACACCATTTATTGAAGAGACTATCTTGGCTCCATTGTATGTTCATGCCTCCTTTGTCAAAAATTAATTGAGCATATTGGTTCGGGCTAATTTCTGGACTCTCTATTCTATTCCACTGATCTATATGTCTGTTCTTGTGCCAGTACCAGGCAGTTTTGAGAACAGTGGCTTTGTAATACAGCTTGATATCTGGCATTGAGATCCCACCTACTTTGTTCTTTCTCAGGATCGTTGCAGCTATTCGGGGTCTTTTTTTATTCCAGATGAATTTTTGGAGAGTTCGTTCTAGATCTTTGAAGAAGGCCATTGGTATTTTAATGGGAAGTGCGTTGAATTTATAGATTGCTTTGGGTAGTATGGACATTTTAATGATGTTGATTCTACCAATCCAAGAACATGGTATGTTCTTCCATCTGTTTATGTCTTCCTCTATCTCTTTTTTCAACGTCCTGTAGTTTTCTGAGTAGAGGTCTTTAACCTCTTTAGTTAAGTTTATTCCTAGGTATCTTAATTTTTTTGGTGCGATGGTAAATGGGATTGTTTTTCTAATCTCTCTTTCTGAAAGTTCACTATTGGTGTATAGAAATGCCTCAGATTTGTTGGGGTTAATTTTGTATCCTGCTACATTGCCAAATTCATGTATTAAGTCTAGTAGCTTTTTGATGGAGTCTCTAGGGTTTTGTATGTATAATATCATGTCATCTGCAAATAAGGACAGTTTTACTTCCTCTTTTCCAATTTGGATGCCTTTTATTTCTTCTTCTTGCCTAATTGCAATGGCTAATACTTCCAGTACTATGTTGAACAGGAGTGGTGAGAGTGGGCAACCCTGTCTTGTTCCTGTTCTTAGGGGAAATGGTGTTAGTTTTTGTCCATTGAGTATGATGTTGGCTGTGGGCCTGTCATATATGGCTTTTATTATGTTGAGGTATGATCCTTCTATTCCCACCTTTCTGAGAGTTTTTATCAAAAATGGGTGTTGGATTTTGTCGAATGCTTTTTCTGCGTCAATTGATATGACCATGTGGTTTTTTTCTTTCAATTTGTTTATGTGATGTATCACATTTATTGATTTACGGATGTTGTACCATTCTTGCATCTCTGGGATAAATCGTACTTGGTCATGGTGTATGATCCTTCTGATGTACTGCTGGATCCGATTTGCTAAGACTTTGTTGAGGATTTTGGCATCTATGTTCATGAGGGATATTGGCCTGTAATTCTCTTTCATTGTGTTGTCTTTACCTGGTTTTGGTATTAGGGTGATGCTGGCTTCATAGAATGAGCTTGGAAGTGTTCCTTCCTCTTGAATTTTTTGTAGTAGTCTGAGGAGGGTAGGTTTTAGTTCTTCCTTGAATGTTTGGTAAAACTCCCCTGTGAAGCTGTCTGGCCCTGGGCTTTTGTTTGCTGGAAGCTTTCTGATGACTGCTTCAATTTCTTCCATAGTTATTGGCCTATTGAGGTTTTTAGATTCTTCCTGATTGAGTTTTGGAATGTTGTATTTTTCTAGGAATTTGTCCATTTCCTCCAGGTTGTCTAGTTTGTTGGAGTAGAGTTGCCCGTAGTATTGTTTAACAATCATTTGTATTTCTGTGGGGTCTGTTGTTATTTTGCCTCTATCATTTCTGATTTGGTTTATTTGGGACCTCTCTCTTTGCTTCTTGGTGAGCCTGGCTAGGGGTTTGTCAATCTTGTTTATCCTTTCAAAGAACCAGCTCTTGGTTTCATTGATTTTCTGTATTGTTTTTTTGGTCTCTATTTCATTGATTTCTGCTCTAATCTTTATTATCTCCTTCCTTCTGCTCACTCTGGGGTTTTCTTGTTGCTCTCTTTCTAATTCTTTGAGTTGTAGAGTTAGATGATTAACTACCATTTTTTCTTGTTTTTTGAGATAGGCCTGTAGAGCTATAAACTTCCCTCTCAGGACTGCTTTCATTGTGTCCCAGAGGTTTTGGATTGTTTTGTTTTCATTGTCATTAGTGTCCAGGATGTTTTTAATTTCTTCTTTGATGTCATCGGTAACCCAATCAATATTTAATAACATGCTATTCAGCTTCCAAGTGTTTGAGTATTTTGGGTTGTTTTTATTGTAGTTTATTTCTAACATTATGCCATCGTGGTCTGAGAAGATGCTTTTTATGATTTCAATCTTCTTGAATTTGTGGAGACTTTGCTTGTGACCCAATATGTGGTCTATTTTTGAATATGTCCCATGAGCACCTGAGAGGAATGTATATTCCGCAGCTGTGGGGTGAAGTGTTCTGAAGATGTCAATTAAGTCCATCTGATCTAGTGAGTCATTTAGGATTGCTGTTTCTTTGCTGATTGTTTGTCTAGCGGATTTATCCAGTGATGTCAGTGGTGTATTAAAGTCCCCTACTATGATTGTATTGTTGTCGATCTCTCCCCTGATATCTTCCAGAAGTTTTCTTATGTATGTGGGTGCTCCTGCATTGGGTGCATATATGTTTACCAGGGTTATATCTTCTTGTTGTAGTGATCCCTTTAGTATTATGAAGTGGCCTTCCTTATCTCTGGTTATGGCCTTCACTTTGAGATGTATTTTGTCAGATATAAGTATTGCTACCCCAGCTTTCTTTTCCTTTCCATTTACGTGAAAGATATTTTTCCATCCCTTCACTTTCAGTCTGTGTGAGTCCCTTCTAATGAGGTGGGTCTCTTGTAGACAGCAGATGTATGGGTCATGTTTTTTTATCCATTCAGCCACTCGATGTCTTTTGGTTGGAGCATTTAGTCCATTTACATTTAAAGTTATTATTGAAAGGTACTTGTTTGTAGCCATTTCTTTTTTTGTGTGTGTGTGGCTGTTTTCTTTCTGAGCTTGATATTTCTTCTTTTTACACCAGTCCCTTTAGCATTTCTTGCATGGCTGGCTTGGTGGTGATAAACTCCCTTAGCCCTTTTTTGTCTGTGAAGCTTCTTATTTCCCCTTCAATTTTGAATGATAGCCTTGCTGGATAGAGTATTCTTGGATTCAGTCCTTTGCTTTGCATCACTTTGTAGATTTCCGTCCATTCTTTTCTGGCCTGATGTGTTTCTGTTGAGAAATCATTTGATAATCTAATGGGAGATCCCTTGTATGTTACTTTCCGTCTCTCTCTTGCAGCCTGTAAGATTCTCTCTTTATCCTGAACATTTGCCATGGTAATTATGATGTGTCTTGGTGTGGGTCTTTTCGGGTTCACCTTGTTTGGGACTCTCTGGGCTTGTGTGACTTTTTTCTTCCCCACCTCAGGGAAGTTTTCTGATATTATTTCTTCGAATAGGTTTTCTAATCCATGTTCATCTTTCTGTTGTTCTGGCACCCCTATTATTCATATGTTGTTTCGTTTCATGTTGTCCCAAAGCTCCCTTAGGCTCTCCTCCTGTCTTTTAATTTTTTTCTCCATTTGCAGTACAGTTTGGGTGTGTTTTGCTTCCTTGTCTTCTAATTCACTAATTCGGTCCTCCGCTTCTCCCAGTCTACTGTTGATACTTTCAATGGTGTTTTTTATTGCAGCTATGTCGCTCTTCATTTCTTCTTGGGACTTACTTAAGTTGTTGATTTTTTCATCTGTTTCTTCTAGCTTCTTGCATAAGTAGTTGAGTTTTTCATCTGTTTCTTCTTGCTTCTTGAACATCCGGTGCATGTACTCTAGGAACCTTATTCTGAATTCTTTTTCCGTCATGTTGCATATCTCTGTCTCACTTAGCTGCTTTTCTGGCGAGTCCTCCTTTTCTTTCCTTTGGGGGTTTCTTTGTCTACCCATGTTTGATCTCACTGACATGACTAGTTGTTGAGTCGTTCAGTGGCTGGACCCTGGGTGGCAGTGGCTGCTCCCTGGGTGGCAGTGGCTCCTCGGGCTGTGGTTGCTCCTTGGGCGGTTGTGGTAGCAGCGGCTCCTCTGTTGATAGCAGAGCCTCTGGTGGGTGCTGTTCACAGCTGTGGTGGCTCTTCTGGCTGGTGGAGGGAGGCTTCACACACAGCAACTGTTCCCCAGGCAGAGCGTGTGGTGATCAGGAGGCCGCTGTTGCTTGAATCTGCTGCGTTGATTTAAAGGCACAAATACAACACAAAAGGGCACAACGTACCAGGCACTGAACACTATTGTTTGTACGATATTACTTAGCTCCCAAATAAGGTGGCCACCCGAGCTAAGAGAAGTTGGGAGATAAGGGGGGAAAGAAGAGAAAAAGG
>NW_005871153.1:851527-949467 GCF_000147115.1 Myotis lucifugus
AAAAGAGAATGAAGTATAAAAGGGGAAGAGACTATTTATATGAGGAGAAAACTCCTATAGGTCCGCCACTAATACCAACAAATTACAGCAACAGATTCCTGGAGATGAATACAAACTACAAACAACCAATAATATCAAGCGACGCAAGGGGAAACAGAAGCACAGAAATAACCGGGGGGGGGGGGGGAGAGGGAGGGGCAGGAAAATAAAAAGAATAAGCAGTCTAACCTCACAAACAATCCTAAAAAAAAAACCCAATATACTCGTCAATCAAGCAAACAACAATAAAACAATAGAGAGAGAAAAGAAGAAGAAGAAGAGAAAAAAAAATTGGATAGTGAAGGAAGATAAGGGAAAGGTGTATAAGGATTTAGAACAGGGGATTGGACGTAGGATATATAAGCAGGGTTAAATTTTGACAGGGGGTAAAAAGAATAGGGAAAATCAAAAGCTGGAGTAGGGTAAGAGAAACAGGACAGCAAAAGGGAAAAAGTGGGGAAGATTGTTTAGCACAGAGGCAAATTGAGGTAGAGAAAAATGTTGCTAAAGGAACGATGAAAATAGAATGGAGAACATTAGTCCCAAAATAAAATAAAGACAAAATAAAATGACACTTTAAAGAATGGTAAAAAGGTAGCGGTAATAATACTAGTTAAAAATAAAAATGTAGTAGCTGAAAGGGCAAAATCAGGTGATGGAGAAAAAGAAAAAAGAAAAAAAGAAAAAAAAATGTTTTCTTAGTTAAAAGGAGAAAAAGTAATTTAAAAAAATAAAAATAAAAATGTGCAGTAATGCAGGTGCTTCAGATCTTCTACTCTTCTTATTGGCACGCCCGGAATTCAGGAGAATGTTGAATTTCCCTCTGATACACTGTTCCTCCGTGTTGTAAGCCACAGTCCTGATTTTAAGGCCGGCCGTAAAATCCCCTTATTGCCTTATCTGTATTTACAGAAGAGTCAGTTCGTGGCTCTGCCTCTGAGTGGCAGTGTGTCTGGATTGACCTCCGAGGCTATAAGTTCTCTCTGACCAGGAGCTCTCTATTGTACCTGAACCAGCTCCGCCCAGAGCTGGTTCCCCAGGCGCCACTCCCAGCTCTGTTTCCCAGGCTCCCCAAAAACAATCTTCCCCTACAAGCTCTGCTAGTGACCCCAACTGGGCAATCACATGCACTGGGGTCAACAATCAAACTCACAGAAGTAAGAGGAAGTGTGCAAACAAGAGCCTGGGAAGCTGTTCGAACTCGCAGGGTTCCACCCTCCAGAACTGTGTGGAGTGTCTGCGCGGAGTGTCTGCGCGCGCTCAAGCCCCTGGCAACAAGTAGCCGGCTATCAGGGAAACTCTGAGGCAGCCCTTTTGCATCCAGTCCAACTATGGGCTCATTTATAGTGTTACCTTCTGGCAGCAGCCCTGCGGGAGCCCTCCCCACTTGCGGGTCACGCTGGCCTCTATGGGCGCGGATTTTGGAGTGCGCAGATTTCCCCCTGCGCCCGCGCGCGTGTTCCTCGCTCCAACCTGAACTGCAAACCGCACCTTTGGGGTAAGTCTAACCTTTCCGTGGAGGGATGCAGGTCTCCTCTGGGCTCTTGCAGTCGCTCTGCTTGCGAGTCGTTGCCTCCGGGTTAGTAGCCGCTGGGTTAGTAGCCGATCTCTGGATGCCGGTAACAGCTACCCAAGATGGCGCGGTCTCGCCGCTGCGCTGGCGCCCAGGGGGAGGTTTCAGCCTCAATCTCTAACCATCCGCATTTTTTAGGAGTTCTCTGTCTTTCCTGGCTGCAGACTGTCTCTCAGCTGAACCTCCCCAGCTTGATCGGGCTGATTGTTACCCGTTTCAGCTGCTCGCCCCTATCTGCTCCGGGACAAAGCACCAACACGTCCGTCTAAGCCTCCGCCATTTTTTTTTCTCTTTCACATTGTTGTTTCTGTCTGTCTTTCCCTCTCTCTTCCACTCTCCCTAAAAATCAATGGAAAAATATCCTTGAGTGAGAATTAACAAACCAACAAAAAAGGTTCCGCAAGTATATGAAAAAATATTCAACTACTTAATAAGAAAAATGCACATTAAAATAACACTGAGATATTATTTCTCACCTATCAGATTAGCAAAAATTAAAAAGCACACCAACACATTCTGTTGGCAAGCCTGGGGGAAAATAGGTGCTCTTAAAGATAGATGGTCAGAATGCAAATTAGTATAATGTTAATTTGGGAGAACTGGGCAATATCTAACAAAATGACACATGCTTTTCCACTTAATTGCAGTTTACCCTGGTCAGACATCTCCAGTTGTACAAGAATATGTATGCCCAAAGTAATTCACTTTAGCATTGTAATTGCAAAATACTAGAAATAACCTAAATAATTTACATGGGAGAATGGCTGGTGTTGCTTGTCTGGTTGTGCTGCTTTCTTGGGCCTGGAGCTGAAATACAACTGAGTCCTAGAAGTTATCTTTAGGGAAGAAAGGTAGGGGTGGGGGGTTTAAACCCCATAACTAGCAATATGAAAAGCTAGGGGGTCCAAACAGCATGACCAGTGATATGCTCAGGGAGGAAAGGTTACCCTGGGGACGACGAGGTTCTTGTTTTCCCAGTTTTGCCCCTTGCTAAGCATCTAGGACTTTTCACCCTGGTGACCTCTGTACCTGGCTCCTCGCCCTTGCTCTGCTCATGTCGGTCTAACTGCCTGTAACCATTTCAGATCGGGCAAGGAGGAAGCCACAGCAGGCTCCAGACTCTCCCAACCCTCTGATGCCTTTCCCAGAGGAAGAGGACTCAGGCCCCAATCAGCTGGCCGCACACCTGATCATCGTGGATTTCCCCCTTAAATCAGTGGTTCTCAACCTGTGGGTCGCGACCCCTTTGGCGGTCGAACTACCCTTTCACAGGGGTCGCCTAAGACCACCCTGCATATCAGACATTTACATTACGACTCATAACAGAAGCACCATTACAGTTATGAAGGAGCAACGAAAATAATTTTATGGTTGGGTCACAACATAAGGAACTGTATTTAAAGGGCCAGAAGGTTGAGAACCACTGCCTTAAATCCTTCTGGTGTTTGCAAGATGCTTTACTGTTTGCAAAGCACTTTTGCATTTCATCTCATCAGATGCTCAAAAGTCCCTCAAAGAGCAAGTGATACCCCTGAGACTGAGGGCCCTGGGGTGAGCAGATTTCATGAATGGTTTGCTCTGCCTCTGCCTTTGTGCCCTGGGACAGGGATTGGGGGGAGGATGCATCCTCAGGGTCTAAATGGGCAGGGGCTAGACCAGTAAGAGAGGCACTTTGGAGGATCCCAGGAGAATTCTGCAAAGGCACGGTGCCACCCAGGAAGGATCCCAGGGAAGTGGGGCCAGTGCCAGCAACAGAGGCAGGTTTGCCTGACAAAGACACCCCACGTGCAGCCTGTGGTGCCAGGCAGGGCTCACTGCCAGGATCCAGCCACAGGGAGGAGATTAGCGGTGGCAGGAAGTAGCCCAGGGAAGCAGGACTCAGCCTGCCAACACCCCCGCCCCGACCCCTCGCAGAGGGTACAGGCAGAAATGGGTTCCAGCCTTTGGCAGGCACTGTCTCCCAGCAGGACTCAGCTCCCAGGAGTGCAGCAGGGCTCAGGCCAGAATGGCCAAGAGGGAGGGGGCAGAGGTCAGGCAGTACTTCTGTGGTGAGCTGACAGGGTGTGGGCCAGTGGGCACCAGGTGCCCAACCCTGATTGTGCCCACCCAGGGAGGTTGGGAACCAAGGTGACAAAGGACTGTTCAGGGGGCCTGGGGCCTTAGCCATTTCCAAACAGTATCTAGTATTTCAATATCTTAATAACTGGTACTGCCTGTCAACGTAAGAAACGTTCAAACCTGTAAAGATTTTTGTGGGTTTGTTAGGAGCAGAAATAGAATGTTGGGGACTAGCTGTAATTATAAGACTAGTGAGCATGCTCTGTTAACCGTGATTGTTCTGTTCTGATTAGAGAAAGTACATTCTAATCTGGCTGGGAGTTCTACGCAGAGGGACATGGGAGTTAACCTCCTTTTCTGAGAACTGCCTATCATTATGGAAAGATTAACAACCTTGTTGCTGAAACAATAGAGTTCCGAAGGCACTTTTGCGCGCGCGAGCGCGCACACACACACACACACACCGTTGCCTTTAATCTATAGCCATTTTACGTGTTCTTTCTTATTCCTTTTGCCTACTGCTGCATGTAATCTTTGTCCATCTGTTACTGAGGAGATGAGGAGATCTTGGTTCTTGTCTTCTTGAGAGAAAGATTTCAATCAAGAGAAAATATTTCAAAATGTAGAAAAGCAAGTAAGAATTTATTGACCGCAGCAAAAATAGATTTAGGAGAGTGAAACAAGGAAAGACATAGAAGAAGCAGCAGGAGAGCCCGGCTGGGCTGCTTTGGCTCACTGGGAAGTCAGAGAAAAGGGGGCCTTTGAGACAGGTTCAGGGGTTAGCCTGGGACAAACCGCCACTGCTCATTGCTCCCCTGGTTGCAAGTCTCCTGGGGTCCCTTAGAGCCTGTGGGGGAAGGAGAGAGGGAAACGAATGGTACAGGTGTGCTCCTTCGAGTAAAGCAAGAGTAGAAACAGTAGCCCTAGCCAGTTTGGCTGAGTGGATGGAGCATCAGCATATGGACTGAAGGGTCCCAGGTTTGATTCTCTGGTCAAGGGCACATGCCCAGGTTGTGGGCTCTATCCCAATGGAGGGCATACAGGAGGCAGCCGATCAATGATTCTCTCTAGCCATTGATGTTTCTATCTCTCTCCCTCTCCCTTCCTCTCTGAAATGAATAAAAATTTAAAAATAAAAGAATTAAGCACATAGCCCAAATGCGTTCACTGGTGAATTCTACCAGACATTTCAGGAAGAAATTCCACAAATTCTTTATAATCGCTTTCAGAAAACTGAAGCAGAGAGAATATTTCCTAACTCATTGTATAAGGCAAGCAGTACCCTAATACCAAAACCAGAACAAGACACCATAAAAAATAAATAAAACTATTCACCAATAGCTCTCATGAATAGAAGTGCAAAAAATCCTCAACAAAATTTTAGAAAGTACAATCCAACAATGAATAGAAAGAATTATACATCACAACCAAGTAGTGTTTATCCCAAGTATGTAAGGCTGGTTCAACATGCAAAAATCAATTAATGTAATCTATCACATGAAAAGACTAAAGAAGGAAAATCATATGATCACATCACTAGATGCAAAAAACACACACACACAAACAAGAAAAACATTTGACAAAATCCACACCCATTTATGATCAAAACTCTCAGCAAACTAGGAATAGAAGGCATCTTCCTCAGGTTGATAAAAAGAAATCTGTATGGGTACTAGGCTTATGGGGTGATCACTTCATAAGTCATATAAATGTCTATTATGTTGTACACCTGAAATTAATATATTGTATGTCAACTGTAATTGAAAAATTTTAATCTACAGAAACTTACAGCTATCATCATACTGAATGGTGAGAAACTCAACGCTTTCCAGCTAAGATCAGGAACAAAGCAAGGACATCCCCTCTCATGACTGCTTTCTTTTTTTAATATGTCTTTATTGATGAGAGAGGGAGAGAGAGAGAGAAAAGGAGAAATATTAAAGCGATGTATAAAGTCTGCCATTCTCTAGGCCAGTGGTCGGCAAACTGCGGACCTCTTGGTTCCTAGGTGGACACTAAACCAATGAGCCACAACTGCCTGGCTCACCACTGCTTTTCAACATCGTACTAGGAGTCAGTCCTAACATTGAAATACGGGGGAAAGGAGGAGGAGATAAAAGATATACAGATTGGGAAGGAAGAAATGAAACTGTCATTGTTCACAGATGAAATGATCATCTCATTTAATTTAAAACAAATAATAATGTGATTTATGAGCTCTGAGTAGAGAAATAATTGAGTATTACAGACTTTCTGTTAAACCTGTGTCCAGAGCTTGCAATTCAAGTCAATTCAGCAAACATTCTCTGTGATCCTGCTGTGGGCCAGGCACTCTGCTAGGTTCAGGGGATGCTGCGATAAACAAATATGGTCCCTGCTCTGAAGGAGCTCACAGTTCAACAGGCTCTGGCATCAGCCTCAGTAAGCGCTGAAATCAAAGTCCAAACCAAGAACCAGGGGAGCAATAAAGGAGGGAGGTGGCAGTGAGGATGCACAAAATCCCTGTACCATAAAAATGTCAAAAACACACAGGTCACGTAGATAACCTCGGGGCCACACTGAGTGTAATTTATTGTAGGATGGAAGCCCCCCGTCGATGACAGATGGGTGATCAGGTCACTCTTTACTGAAAGACAAATATGTGCCATTTAAGTCCAAGGTCATGGAACGGGGAAGCCCCACCCACCACACAGATACACTGGGGCATATGTGAGCCAGGGCCCCGCAGCCATGTCTGGGGTAAGGGCTTAGGCGAGCTGACCTCCGTGGGACCTTCCAGGTACATCTTGGCACAGCAATGGGCTCCAGTCTGCGGTGGATTCCAGAGAAAGGCAGCACTGCCCCCTCTTGGCACACAGCCATGCCTGGCTGCAGCTGATGCTCTCTAGTCCCTCCTGACACGCAGCAGAGAGACTTGGATGGGAGGCAGGTAGGCGTGCAGTTCATGGCGGAGCTGGAGGGCAAAAGGAGCAGGTGAGTACTTACAGCTCATCTGGCCCATGCGCTCCCCACAGACCAAGGACAGGAAGGAACAGAGGGAGAGAACAAAGGAGGAGGCCACCACATTTCCTGAGTGTCCTGCGGGCTGGGCATGGCCTAGGTGCTTTGTGCACATAATGTCATTTAAACCTGACAGTGACCTTATAAAGCAGGTAGTATCAGCCTTATTTTATAAGAGAGGAAAGTGTATGGAGTAACTTCCCCATGTCTGGATGTGTGAAATTCACACCCAGATCTATCTGGCCCCATAATTTGTTGTTTAATCCCTGAGCCCTAAACCAATGGCCAGCTCCCAAGAACTGATGTCCAACACCCCCATGGCTTGGTTCTACACCTAGGCTCCTGACCTGCTTCTGTCTCCCTGGCTTCTTTCTGACCCCTGAAATAGTTTCCAGTTTGGGGGAGTTCAGATATGACACCCTCTGGCTTTCCTCTTCGACTGAGATTCACACTTGCTACTTTGATTATCATGCGCAGTGGGCATTTGTCGTTTATTTGGCTGTCCTGCTTCAAAATCCCCATGCCATGTTCAGGGAACTACTTATGGAAATCTGAGGAGTTCTCCTAAGAGAACTTCAAGACCCAAATGTTCCCATTCCCTGGTAGCAAGATGTGGGCACCAGAGGTAGACTGACCCACTGTAATTTTCCAAAGAGCCAAACATTCCTGAAAGCCCTAACCCCAGAATTTTACTACTAGAAGCATTGGTCTGGGTTTTAGGAGAAATTTTCCCACTTGTACAAGTAGAGCCCAGTCTTGGTTCCCTAGAGTGTACATCGATGGTATTTTTCTTCCTAGCATCTCTATTTCCTTTGGGGGCTATCCTTCGATTTCCATGTGGTTCGGGTGGGAATGTCCGTCATGGTGGCCCTTGTAGGCCAATAACATCATTCCTTCCTTAGAATGATGTGATTAACTCAGGAGAGGAAATGCCTTGTGATTCTAGGGCTGTCATAGCCACCTCTCCTTACAGATGGAGAGAGACCCTGAAGAATAAAGGGAGCAGAGCTAAGAGAGAGAAAAAGAGAAAACTTTGATGAAGTTCTAGGTTTCTCAGCCAGTACTTTGCCTTTTCTGTATAAGCTGTGTTGGGTTTCTGCCACTTGCAACCAAAAGTCCTGCCTATCTGCCCATGGATATGATTGCCCTTCTCCCAGAGGCCAGAAGGCCTGACCTTCTAAGGGCTTGAGGAAATTGAGGGTGAGAAAAATATTTTTTTTTTACAATTCAGAACTCAAGAAAAACAGGCAGGAGCAAAGCCAGGCAGGAATCCTTAGATTTAGCTCCTAATGAGCCATAAGAAACTACTAGTAGACTCCCGGGTGTAACAGTTGCTCTTCTGTACCCTGCAGGTCTTCCCGGGAGTTAGTTCACAAGAATCGCTCACTCTCCTCTACTCCCCTGGCCTAGAAAGCACCCACTCACCTGGTGCATCAGTCTCTCTGCCACTCTGGGGTCAGTGAGGTCTTCTGGGGAGGCCACGCTCAGTCTCAGGAGGAGGAAGCCTTCATCCCCACCTGCAAGTTGAGATCAGTAGGAAGATAAAAATATGGGGGAGTCAGTTCAGAAATCAAGACGTGAATGGTGTTACCCAGCCCCTGTCCCCTCCCCACAGGATATATGTGCTCATCTCATATGTAAATGTGTCTATGTTCACATAGGAGCTTACATTTCCTCACTGCAAAGAGAAAGAGAATTCCCTCTCTCTAAACAACCTAAATGTCCATCCATGGAGGACTAGTTAAATAAATTATGATAAAACAAAATGGAATACTGAGCAGCCATAAAGAAACGTGTAATCTTTATCATACACTCTGTATGCATAAAAAGGAGAATGTGAGATATCTATCTATATCTTAATAGATTTATGTAGATATAGCTAGATATCAATATTATATAGCTACCTTTCACCCTCCTTTTGCTACTTCCCTGTGCATATTTCATGTCCAGAAGAGGATGCACAAGAAAGCAACACCATCAGTTATGGGTATGAAGAAAACTGGGTAGTTGGGGTCAGCAGTGGGAGAGAGACACTTTATGGTGTACCCTTTCGTATCTGTTGAATTTCAAATCATGTGACTGTATCATCTAATAAAAAATAATAAAATAATTTTAAAATAAAAATATATTGATAAATTGTTTAGAAAATTAAAATATGAGTTTGGCATCAAACAGAGTTTCATCTGGAACCCCACTATCTTTTTTCTTTAAATCTGTTTTCCTCACCTGCCATATGGGGTAATAATACCCACCTAAAGTGATGGTTGCTTTTAATTATCATTTTTTAATTTTATTTTTCAGCTACAGTTTACATTCAATATTACTTTATATTAGTTTCAGGTGTACAGCATAGTGGTCAGACAGTCATATACTTTGCAAAGTGTTCCCACTCCAATATTTCAAGCACCCACTTGGCAGCATACATGGATATTACAATATTATTGACTATATTCCTTAGGCTGCACTTTACATCCCTATGACCAGAGAAAACACGCAGTGGGTGCCAATGCTTCTGGTTGAGCAGTATTTTTATGCGACCTCTGCCTGGAATACAAAAGAAATTTGGCAAGGTGATTGTGATTAATGTTTTTTATCACCTTCCCAGAAAGGCAGGGCAAGCGGAGGATATTGTGCGGATGAGGCATGAGGAAGTGCAGGTGGGGGTGGCAGACTGGCCAGGAACTGAGCTGACCAAGCAGCCTTGGACAAGGGATTTCTTCTCTGAGGAGCTGTTGTCTCACAGGTGTAGCTTAAAATCCCACACCTTTGCCCAGTTTATTTATTTTGTCACCATTTATGGCACCAACCTCAGCATCCAGTGAGCCCGCTTTCATGGGGTCCTAGATACTCAGAGGGCAGCATCTTGGGCCAGGTGCCCACAGGATGCTCCTCTGCATGGTTCTGGCTGAACCAGAGGCTTCCAGAGCGTGAGGGCCATGTCCTTCAAATAAGCTTTGGGAACTCAGCTGGGGCACAGTAGTTACTCAGAAGGCAGAGCTGGGAAGGACTTCATTGTTCATGCCAGCTACTGATGGAGACACTGAAGCCCAGAGAGGGACAGGGACCTGTCCTAGGTCACTCAGGTTGTTAAGGGCAGAGTCAGATCACAAACCATTTCTCCTGACTTTCAGCCCTGCACTCTTTCCATACACTGCCCTAACTCTGCTTGTTACTGATTTAGCAAGAATCACTAGAAGATCATGAAGAGGTGACATCAGAAACAGGGCTCCAAAGAGGCTCTCGGATCATTCCTTCCTGTCTATTCCTTAAGCATGTAGACATCCTGGAGACTCTAAACCTCAAATCCCCCTAGATCACACATGGGTACTCTCTTACCTGTAGTAACTCCTGTGGTCCGAGCAGTGGTGGGTGTGCCTACTGGGGACTTTCCTCCGGCCATACTGGCTATCCTCGAGCTCTTTGGTGAGGCTGTGGTCTTGGCTAAGGTGATATCTGTTTCTTGGCTGCTGTTGGCTGCTGCCAGATGGACAGAAGGAAGAGGACCCCTGCTGGTGGGAACGGGCCCACTGGTTGTGCTGTCTGTGGTAGAAGTCTCTGAGCGAGTGGATTCCTTGATGGTGGCTACATCTGAGAGGCTGTAGATAGCTGAGGACTCAGCAGAGGAAGTTGCTCTGCCCACTGTTGACCCAGCCTCGGTGGAAATTGTAACTGCTCCTAAGACCTCAGCGTGGCTTGTTGTCTCAACAGAGGGGGCTGAGGTTTCTTCCAAGGGGTTCATGCTTACTGTCACCAAAGTTCCACTGGGGGCGGTGGCCTCGGCTGCTGTTGTTTCTCCTGTAAGGCTATTGGCAGTATGTGGGGTCTCAACTGATTCTGTGGTGCTGTCAGCTGACAAGGCCTCAGAAGGGGTTGTGGTCCTGGTGAGATGTGATTTTGCTTTAGTGAAGTCAGGCAAAGCTGATGTCTCAGGGATGGACGGGGTCTTTCCTCCTGTGGGGCTGTGATCTACGTCTGAGGTCCCAGGGATGATGGCAGTTTCTTCTATTTCTATAATGTTGCAATTAGTAGCCTCAATGTTGGTGATCCTGTAGGCAACCATGGCTTTCAGTGGAACAGTGATGTCAGGCTCCTGGGCTTGTGAGGTGATATCTGGAGCTGAGTTGCTCTCCAAGGCCAGAGCCCTGGCTTCTGCAGAGGTGTGAGCCCGTGTCAAGGTATCCATGGTGATCCTCTCATCCTCTTCAGAGCTGTCATCAGTACAAAGGGTGTCAAAGACAGCTTCCAAGAGATCACTGTCTGTCACCGTCTCAACTGTGGTCATTCCAGTTCCTGAGGAGCTGTCACTTGTGGCTGATGTCTCCACAGAAGTAGTGATCACAGACATGGACTTGGAAGGTGTTATTTTTGTGAGGGCCCTGGTCTCTGTTGCAAGAGATATGGTTTGGGTTTCCCTGATCTTTGCTTCTGAGATGGTGCTGGCTGGGAGTAAGGTCTTATCAAAGGTCTGGGTGCCCAGGGTTTGAGTTTCTAAAGGGGTGTGACTTGGCACATAGGCCTGAGCAAGGTCAGTGGTCTTGGAGGCTCCCTCTAACCTTGTGTTGACCCCCAGAGTCACAGCAGGCACTTCTGTGTGATTCATTGTCACCAAAGGGCTTGGTCCCTGGGTGCTGGAGCCTGTGTTGAGTAAGACAACTTTGTGAGACAGGAGTCCAAGTGGACTGACTTTGCAGGAGCTCTCATGCTTATGCCCTGGGCACTGCTGGGAGCAGGATGGGAGGGGAAGGTGCTTTTACCCCATTTGTCATCTACATTTACAAGGAAGAAGGAGATAGGAATGGGAAGACCAGTCCCATGTGGCAGCCACAAAACTGGGATGGCCCTAACTGATGTCCTCTGATGGCCCCCTTGAGGCAAGTCAGCCCCAGAATCTAGTTGATTATTGGTCTGAAGACTTCAGAGGGAATATGTAGGGACAGAATCCAGCCTCAAGGAGGAGCAAGAAAGCAGAAGCCCATATGAGCCAAGAACTGCAGAGCAGGGACCACAACTCTCAGAACTTTCTAAAATAATCCTTGTCGCTTTCCCATCAATACTTTTCTCATTCAGTAAATGTTTCCCCACGGAAGTAAAAACACATCGAATATAAGAAGCATCTGTGGTTTTGTGTTTAGAGGTAGTTGGGGGGATTAGGTGAGAGGAACCCCCAGAGACAATGTGGGTATTAGCTACTGAAAAGGGGAGGGGAGCAGGCAGAGTTCTTGGGGCTGTAGCAAGGATAAAGGGGCCAGCTTCCCATTCTCGCTCAAACCTCTCCTTAACATGGGCCTGAGATGATGGGGATGGAACCCCAGAACTCCAGAAATGATGTACCAGGCATTTTTTTTTACAGGCAACGTGGAGCCAGGGGAGGCAAAACTTCAGTTTGTAGAGAGATGCTTCCAGCGTTTCTCCACAGGGCACAATGTCTGTTCACTTGACCAGCCCTTTGAGGTTAGTGAGTGGAGGGCCAGGAGGTGCTCATTGCCCCTGGAGGGGCTACAACAGGCTCTTTCATAAGCTGACAGAGGGGCCTCTCCTGTCTGCCAAAGGGGAGGGGCTCTCTGTCAGTGGACCAAGGAGCCTCCTGGGGAGGGTTGCCAGAGTTAGCAAATAAAAATACAGGATGCTCAGTTAAATTTGAATTTAAATGTCAGATATCAAGGAATTATTCTTTTAAAATATGCTTTTATTGATTGCAGAGAGGAAGGATGTGGGAGAGAGCTAGAAACATCGATGATGACAGAGAATCATTATTTGGCTGCCTCCTGCACGCCCCCTACTAGGGATGGAGCCTGCAACCCAGAATTGTGCCCCTGACTGGAATTGAACCTGGGACCCTTCAGCCTGCAGGCTGACGTTCTATCCACTGAGCCAAACCAACCAGGGCAAGGAATGATTTTAATGACAAAAAATTTTTTTAGTGTGTGTATTTTTCATGCAATATTTGAGACATCCTTATACCAAAGAAAACTTCATTACCTGAAATTTAAATTTAAGGGGACACTCTGCATTTTACTAGTAACACTACTCTTGGAAGGAAAAGGGTAAAAATATAAGCCCCATTTTCAAGGTTATGATGGTTTGAGATGATCTTTTCTGAAATCTACTGCCCCCAAAGTACCCAAGGACTTGAAGGAGGTCCAGAACCATGCAGTCACTTCTACCCGGGGTGTCACGATGAGGCCCCAGGTCCTCAGCTTGTCCTCTGGTGTCTCCCACTGAATGGTGAACAAGCACTGGGCCACGAGGCAAGAGACTGGGTCCAGCCTAGGTCTGTTGCTTACTAGCTCTGGAGCTCAGTGATTTACTGATGCAAATCCTGCCTCTGCCTCTTACCAGTGAGGCCAGCCACCGGACCGCTTCAAGTCCCCATCTCCTCCCTGTGAAAGAGGCTCCCAATCCCTGCCTTGCCGTGGGGAGAATCAGGAAGTTCTTATATTCCAAAGCCTGCAAGGGTTATTAAGCATGCCTTCCCCACCGTGTCCTTTCAAGGAGTCAGTCAAGATTGAGGGCACACAACCTATTTTAATACAGTGAGAATTTCCTGCTGTACCCACATGCCTGTCAGGCAGGTCATGACATTCAATCTCCTGACTCATCCAGTGCAGTCTAGCTACATGCACAAATCATGCTTTTATGGAATATACTCTCAAAGCCTGAGATATTTCCCTCAGCCTCTCAGATCCCACATAATAGAAGCAGAGACTTTCTGGGTCAGCCCACACAGCCTGAAGCCCAAACAGTGGTTTGGGTTCTTGGACTCTCACCACTGACCTCCCCTCACACATTTTTGCCCTTTTCCAGGAGCCTTGTGGTGTCATCATGCTTCCCAACCCCATAACCTCTTCATCTCTGGGCTCTCACAACCCCCTCCCCACATCTCTTACCCACCAGGGGTCTTCTCAAACAGAAGACCTCAAGATGGGCTCTTCTCAAGGTCACCCTGGCCTCTACAGCTCTAGACTGCTGCACCTCTCCTGCTCCATTCCTCAAATGGAACTGGGGGAGAGGAAAGCGTGTGGACTCTGGACTCTGAGTCTGAGTTCTCTCTTTGCTGCTTGCCCTGCTGCTTACCAACCTGTGACCCTGGCCATGTCTCCCGTCTCCCGGGCTGCATTTTCTCCTGTGCGAGGGAGCCAGGGGTCCCTATTTCATAGGATTGTGAAGATTCAATTACATTAAAAGTAAGATGTGCAGCACAAGCCTTGCAGATCAGAGTGCATGCAAGAGGTGGGTGGCTGCTCAGGGGTGGGCATGTGTGGCATCAGATCCTGGCTCTGCAGATGAGATACTTTAATCCCAGTAAACTTCAGTCTCCTCACCTTTCAGGGGGAATCATACCTCTCCCATAGGGTTAGTGTGAGGATTAAAAAGATAGTGCACTGTGTGCGGTACCTGGGATATCACTGTACCTTCCTTTCAATTTTTCTGTGAATCTAAAACTGCTCTTGAAAACTAAAGTCTTTAAAAAAACAGGGAATGACAGCCTCATCAAGATAAGAAATGAGTCTGAGGGCCAGGAACCCCACCCCCAGAGAGGAAGTGGATCTGTTTCTGCCCTAATGCTTGAGGAGCCAGCCTGGGGTTCTGCACCACCACCACCCCTGCTCCTCCCCCAGTACCATGTGATGGTCCCTCTGCATCTGTTCTCCCAGCCCTGCTTGGATGAATGAGACTAGCCCATTTTCACGGGAATGACTTTCCCCCTCACTGTGCTGGCTGGGGTTGTTGGGACACTGTCATTTCTCAGGGATTTCCCACAGTGTTGGCTCCGCCCTCCGGGTTGGGAGATAATAACCATCCCAGGAATTCTCAATAAATTTTTATTACTTAAGCTGGGGAAAAAAAGATAATGCATGATAAGGATGTGTCAATGAAGGATTATTGATTGTAATACAGGGACCACATTGCTGCAGGATGTGGCTAGTGGCAGACACTGTGTGTGTGTTTGGAGATGGTGGGTAGGGGAATCTCTGTATTTTCTGCTCGGTTTTGCTGTGAATCTAAAACTGCTCTAAAAAAGTCCATTTAAAATATACATACATATATATATATTGCATGCGACCAGCTTGGCACAGTTCCTAATACAGATCAATGTTAGTTCTCTTCTTTCATAAAAGTCCTGTCTCTCTCAGAATCCACCCTCCCCAAACAGTCTGTGACAGCCAGATGTTTCACACAAAAACTGTGTTTTCTTAAGGATAAACTTGGAGGAGTTAGAATCTCGTCAAGCCACATTCTTTGGCTTTAGTCATATTTATCACCAGCCTGCACCTCCCTACACCCCCTTGCTCACGCTCCCACGGGCAGAAGGAAAAACTCCTGGGAACCTCAAATGATATCGCTCATTTGTATGCACCGCAGTGTCATACATGCTTAAGGGGACACACTGCCATCTGCATACTCTTTATCAATGATAGTGAAACCCAGGGTCCTTATGACTTTGATTAAATTCAGCTTTAAATCCTAGCTCTAGAAATCATATCTCTCACCATATATCTACACCCCAAAGACCTAGCCTTTCTCCACAAGCAGCAACCCCCAGGCAGCAGAAGCCAGTTGCCTGGACCTGACTAATGATTACAAGGCCCGACCTCTGGCAGGCTACAGATAACATCTTGATCTAAGTTATGTTTCCATTCCTGAGCCCTAAGGAGGAACCACCCCCTGGCTGTTTTCCCTTGAGAACAGACAGAGGGACACCAGAACAGACTTCAGAGCTGTCCTCAAGACTTGAAGAAATAATTTATTACCCTCACCACTGACCAATCAGCTCACAGCATGACCTGAACCCCCTAACCCACAGTGTCTTGAGATTTTGCCCCCTATATTCTGTAACCTACTTGACAGGGAGTTTGGACTTTGAGCATAGCTTCCAGTTCCCCTGGATGGCGCCATTCATCAATAAAATCCTTCTGCACTGAAATTCTAGTATTCGGCTCGGCTAGCACTGGGTGGACAAGTCTTTCTATAACACAAGTAATACCTCACATTTAGCTTTATGGCTAATTTTAATTAGCCCAAGAGCGCTACCCTCACCCTCTGCCGGGGCAGAAACACACACCCAGAGTGCTGCCAGGAGAGAAGCCCACAGGACCCTCTTGCCCTCTTACCTGCAGAGCTCCCAGGGGCCCCAGCCTCCCAGCAGCAGAAGAAAAGGGGCAGAGCCAGGGCCCAGAGAGAGCCCATCCTAGCTGGGACTCCAGCAACTGCTGCTCACACTTCCCACTGCTTCTCACAGCCAGCCCTTCCTGCTTCCTCTACCCAGAGAGGAGGGGCCGGCCACCTGCCTAGGTGTGACCTGGTAGTTTCCAGACTGAGGCCAGCTGATCACCCATGCACAGACTGAGCACTGGCAGCAAGATAACCCTCCTGTCCCCTTGCCCAGTGACCTCTCCTCTCTGCAGTTTCATTTGAAAACATGGAATCATTTCACAGTGATACTGACCCTTGGGTCCTGCAGCCCAGGAGGTCATGGGAGATGGTGCTTCACACACCTTTCCCTGTCTCCTGCCCTTCACCCCTCCCCACCTCCTTATGCCTTGGGCTTGGGTTTTTACTTAGACAGACTTGGATCTCATTCCTAATCCTAGACTTCATTAGTATACTAGTAATCTAGGGCAAATTAGAGAAACTTTCTGAACTTCAACTTTCTGGCTGTTAAATGGGCATATTGCTACCTCACTGGACTGTTTTGTGAGAATTACATAAGAGAGTAAACTCTTGCACAGTGCCTGCTGCCACACACTTGGTGCTCACCAAAAACAAGTCTCTCGGGTGCTCAATAAATGAGCGAGAGCCCTGATGTCTGCCCTGACCCTCAAGCAGTAGAGAGAAGGGACAGCCCTGAGGTCTGCAGGAGACAGCTCTCCAGTGTGGGGCAGGCAGGACTCTGATTCTAACATTCCACTGTCACATCCTGTGACTCCGCATCCCAGTCAGAGCCAGGACCATGCCCTGCTGCCAGCCTGGAGGTTCAGGGTGAAAAAGGCACTAGCTGGGAGAAGGGAAAAGGTACATGTGCTAGTCACAGTCACAGGGACTGGGAGGAGGGAAGTGTGAGGGTGATGACTTAGGGAAACTTAGGCGATTTGGCCACAAAGAAGGGAATAAAGCTGCTGGGCATATACCCAAGTGCCTAAAGAAGAACCCTAACCCCACATGGGGCCAATGAACTGGTCGAACAAGGTACCTTGGGAATTTCAGGACAAGAGTTTTATGATGAAAGCAGCTGTAGAAAGGAGGAAAGATGCTGCAAAAGCATCAAGAAATCACAAGCTCTCAGGACTAGAAGGAACTTTAAAGTGGAATCTAAAGATCTGGGTTCTATTTTCTGCTTCTTTCTTAATAGTAGCCCAGCAGCCATGTGATCTTGGACAAGTCATTTGTCTTCTCTGGGCTTTGGTCAACAAGAGCTCCGCAATCTTCTTGGCCATGCAGCCTGAGGTTGTGCACTGGGTCTGTGACTGTCTTCCAGTACCTAACCCTGCCCTGGATAAAGGGCTCTGCTGCTGGAGAGAGTCGTCCAGGGTGTGTGGTGAAGGGATACTGTATGAGAAGAAGCTGAGGGGCTCCATCTGGGGTACAACCTGTTATGCCCAGATTTCAAGATCCCCAAGAAACCACATCAGGGAGCCAGCCAATCCGATGCAAAAGCATAAGAATCTGTATTTCAAGCTAGCTTGAGCTCCCCGTCCACCAGACTCACCGACACAATGGCAAGCCAAGTGGCTGAGAGAGAGAACCCCGCCTAGAGACGGGTTTTAAAGGGGGGTTGGAGTAAGGGGAGGAGAAAGGACTGTGCTCTGCCGATTGGCCAGGCGCAAGTCGATGTCTTGTTCCTGGGTGTGGCTAGCAGAGTCTTAGACTTCCGGGAAGAAGCTCCTTGCCAAGCACGTGGCCAAGGTAAGATGGAGGACGTAGCCCTTACCCTGGGGCAAGATGTAGGGCGTAGCCTTTACCCTGGGGCAAGGTGGAGGGCCTAGCCCTCGCCCTTTCACAACCCAGCACTTGGGGTCAAGGATCTCAGACTCCAGGTCCAAGTACACCATTCATCTGTAGACTACTCCTGACAGGCTGAGCCCTCCCATTCAACCCCAGTGCTTGGCCTTATAAAATGGGAGGGTGGATTGCCCCTTCAGGGGTTTCAAGTGAGGAGAAGGGGCCCAGGGCCACAGCAGTGACTGAATTCTGCTGGACCCTGTCCAATAGTGTGAGGCTTCCTCCTAGCAAAGACGGGAAAAATCCATCAAGAATGCAGCTCCTTTCTGCCACCTCCCTTCCCTGCTGGGCTGCCTCTGTCCCACCCCAGCCAGGAAAGGAACTTCCTCATTCCAGCAGCCAGTGGCTTAATCTACAGAGGAATTCCAGGTGCCCTTTCACACATCCCTACTCTCCAATTCTTTTTTTTTTTTTCAATATATAATCATATCAATGATCCACAGACCAGCTCAGCCATGGCGATTAAGGAGGTGAGGAATCCTCCAGGAGGGAAGCTGGCTGAATGCTTCCCTGGGTTTGCTGAATTTGTCTGGTCCATCTTCCTCTGTTTCTGGGGGAATTTCCAAGCCTGGCCACATGACTGTTAGCCTCAGGGCCATAATAATCAGACAGTACCTGGACACCCCCCCCTCCCCCCGTTTCAGCCAATCTCTGCTTTCTCCCAGAATCAACATAGGAGGCTATTTCATTAACTTAACAAACATTTGGAGCACCTACTGTATGCCAGACACCGTTCTAGGCACTTGGAATATATTGCCTTAGTAAGACAGATCCCTGCCATGTGGAACTAACTTCCTAATGAGGAAATGGCAAATAATAAACACAATAAAGAAGTGAATTATATAGGGACAAATACTATGGGAAAAAAGAAAAAAAATTAGGTCCAGTGGTTGGAGACCTGCAAAGCAACTGAGAACTGATTAACAGGAACAAAGACAGTTTATTTACATGTACACCAGGAAGTTGCTCAGTAGTGAGTAACTCACTAAATAAAGGTGTATTTGCCAAATTTAACAAGGGGATGGGAGTGGGGGAGGAGCTCTGGGGCTTCCAAGGAGAAGTTTGGGAGGTTCTGTTGGCTGGCTGTCTCCTTGAGAGGTGGATTGGCTAGAAAAACCCTCTGAAGGGAAATAATGGGAGCTGCATTTTTGGAAGGTCCTGCCTTCGTCAGATAAAAGAAGTTGAGATAACATTGCTTTCTGTATCTTCTTTAATGTTTCCACTTTAAAATAATCTTTAGCCCTAGCCTGTTTGGCTCAGTGGATAGAGTGTCAGCCTGCGGATTGAAGGGTCTCAGGTTCGATTCTGGCCAAGGGCACATGCCTGGGTTGCAGACTTGATTCCTAGTAGGGGGCGTGCAGGAGTCAGCCGCTCAATGATTCTCTCTTATCATTGATGTTTCTATCTTTCTCTCCCTCTTCCTTCCTCTCTGAAATCAATAAAGAAATATATTAAATAATAATAATAATAATAACCTTTATACCACCTCTGAGGGTCTGAGTAGGTCTCCACAGGCTCAAAACGTTGAGTGTGCACAGACTGCATAGGTGAGGTACAGGAGAAGTGGTGAGACTCATCTAAGAGTGCAAGGCCCTGAGAGTGGGCCCCCCAGCCCTGTTTTCTCGGGTGGTAGCACAGGAAACTCCAGCAAGCCCTCTGTTCCTTTGTCCATTCATTTCTTTTATTCACGTATAACCTACATACAGTAAACTATACCAATCTTAGGTGGTATATAGCCTGATGAATTTTTATTTATGTATACACCTAGGACAGTGATGGCGAACCTTTTGAGCTCGGCGTGTCAGCATTTTGAGAAACCCTAATTTAACCCTGGTGCTGTGTCACATATAGAAATTTTTTGGAGAAACCAAGATGGCGGCATAGGTAAATACCAGAGTTTGCTGCCTCGAACAACCACTTCAAAAATACAACTAAAAGACGGAGCGGACATCATCCAGAACCACAGGAAGGCTGGCTGAGTGGAAATTCTACAACTAGAAGGAAAGAGAAAAGCATACCAAGACTCAGGGGAGGCGCAGTGCGGAAGTAAAATACTTAGGTGCAAAGTGCATGCGGAGCGGGCTGGCGGCTGAGGGCGCGGTTGTCGTTTTCAATCAGGAGGGAGTCTCGGGCTCTGAGCTCCAGTTCCGGGCGAGTCTCTAGGGACCCAGACTCATACGGGAGAAGCAGGACTGTCTGGCATCGGTCGGAACCCGAGGGCAGCTTTCTCTCCAAGGGGCTTGCAGCGATTACCTGGACACTGAGAAGCAGAGCCTCTGAGGGCAAGACTGAGAGCAGCCATAACTGCTAGCCCTGCCCTGTTAATCCCGTGGGACCCGCCCCGCCCAAGCCCTGCAGGGAGGCTTTTGCTGGATAGCCTCAGATAAAGGCTAGATTAGCACCTCCCTAGAGATCCAGGAGCCAGGAAGCCCAGAGGTCAGAGTGGGACCATCCAGTTTGCAGCTCCCTGGAAACATAAAGGACATACTCAGGGGGCAGACTCAGTGAGCACCAAAGCCCCATTGAAGCAAGTCTTGCCCCAGAGGGGTGTCTCCAGCACAGAAGTTCTCCCACTGCAGACACAGCTGATTCTCACAGCCAATTGGCCTGGAGGTCAATTCCTCCCAGTGATAACTACAACAATCAAGGCTTAACTACAACAAGACTGTGCACAAAGACCACAAGGGGGTGCACCAAGAGTGTCCTCCTCAGGTAATTGGGGAGGCTGAACCACTGGGCCCTAGAGGACACTCAGCACAGAAAACCACTTTTTCAACACAGGGAAGCATAAAAAATGCCGAGAAAAAGAAACAGGACACAAACAAAAGAAATGGAGGAAAGCAAACTGCTGGATATAGAATTCAAAACCACACTTTTAAGGTCTTTAAAGAACTGTCTAGAAGCCGCCGATAAATATAGTGAGATCCTCAAGAAATCTAGTGAGACCCTCGATGTTGTGATAAAGAACCAACTAGAGCCGTAACTGGTTTGGCTCAGTGGATAGAGCGTCAGCCTGCGGACTGAAAGGTCCCAGGTTTGATTCCGGTCAAGGGCATGTACCTTGGTTGCGGGCACATCCCCGGTGGGGGGTGTGCAGGAGGCAGCTGATCGATGTTTCTAACTCTCTATCTCTCTCCCTTCCTCTCTGTAAAAAATCAATAAAATATATTTAAAACAAAAAAAAAAAAAGAACCAACTAGAAATTAAGCATACACTGACTGAAATAAAGAATATTATACAGACTCCCAACAGCAGACCAGAGGATCGCAAGAATCAAGTCAATGATTTGAAATACGAAGAAGCAAAAAACACCCAACCAGAAAAGCAAAATGAAAAAAGAATCCAAAAATACGAAGATAGTGTAAGGAGCCTCTGGGACAGTTTCAAATGCACCAACATCAGAATTATAGGGGTGCCAGAAGAAGAGAGAGAGCAAGATATTGAAAACCTATTTGAAGAAATAATGACAGAAAACTTCCCCCACCTGGTGAAAGAAATAGACTTACAAGTCCAGGAAGCGCAGAGAACCCCAAACAAAAGGAATCCAAAGAGGACCACACCAAGACACATCATAATTAAAATGCCAAGAGCAAAAGACAAAGAGAGTATCCTAAAAGCAGCAAGAGAAAGTCAGTTACCTACAAGGGAGTACCCATACGACTGTCAGCTGATTTCTCAACAGAAACTTTGCAGGCCAGAAGGGAGTGGCAAGAAATATTCAAAGTGATGAATAGCAAGAACCTACAACCAAGATTACTTTATCCAGCAAAGCTATCATTCAGAATTGAAGGTCAGATAAAGAGCTTCACAGATAAGGAAAAGCTAAAGGAGTTCATGACCACCAAACCAGTATTATATGAAATGCTGAAAGGTATCCTTTAAGAAGAGGAAGAAGAAGAAAAAGGTAAAGATACAAATTATGAACAACAAATACACATCTATCAACAAGTGAATCTAAAAATCAAGTGAATAAATAATCTGATGAACAGTATGAACTGGTGATTATAATAGAATCAGGGACATAGAAAGGGAATGGGCTGACTATTCTTGGGGGGGAAAGGGGTGTGGGGAATGCGGGAAGAGATTGGACAAAAATCGTGCACCTATGGAAGAGGACAGTGGGTGGGGAGTAAGGGCGGAGGGAGGGGTGGGAACTGGGTGGAGGGGAGTTATGGTGGGAAAAAAGAGGAACCAATGTAATAATCTGAACAATAAAAATTTAATTAAAAAAAGAATTTTTTGATATTTGCAACCATAGTAAAACAAAGATTTATATTTTTGATATTTATTTTATATATTTAAATGCCATTTAGCAAAGAAAAATCAACCAAAAAAATGAGTTCGTGTGTCACCTCTGACATGCGTGTCATAGGTTCGCCATCACTGACCTAGGATGTATCCACCACTCAAATCACAATAATAAGACATTTTTAGTGTCTCAACAGGCTTCTCTGTGTTCCCTTCCAGTCAATATCTACCCCACCTCCCCCAATAAAAAAATACACCATTCTTACCTATATCACCGTAGATTAGTTTACTTATTTTTGAACTCATATAAATAGAATTATGCATTTATACTCTTTTGTGTCTGGCTTCTTTCTCTTAACAGTATGTCTGCAAGACTCACCCATGTTATTGTGTGTAACAGAACTTCATTCTTTTGTTGTTGGGTAACATTCCATTGTATAAATATGCCACTATTTATTTATGCATTTTCCTTTGGAAGGACATTTGGATTGTTTCCAGTTTTTCACTATTCTAAATAAAGCTGCTATGAACATTCTTGTACACATCTTGAGCATATATACCCAGGAGTAGTATTGCTAGGCCTGTGGGTAGACACATGTTCTCTTTAATATACAGCATCAAACAGTTTTCCAAACTGATTGTGCCCGCTTATACCACACCAGCAAAGTATGAGAGTTCCAGACGCTTCACAGTCTCAACCATTGGCATCATTGGTCCTTTTCACCGTAGACAATCTTGGGGATGTGTGTTTCTCACTGGATTTAACTTGCATTGCAGGGAGCCCTCTGTTTTCCCAGGTGGTACGCTGCTGCCAGGGAAATGCCTTTTACAGGAAAGGTATTTGGAGGAAACAGGGAGGGAGAAGGATGGGCCGGGTAGAAATGAAATTCGCATGCAGGTGTGCACACACATGCACACTCCACTACAGAGGAAGCTATGCGGGGACTGGAACATCTCAGAACTGGGGGATAAACAGGGACCCAGGCTGGGGTAGACAGATGACCAAGCAGGGACAGGAGGAAGAGGAGATATGACTTCTGAGCATTTGGAAGAAGAGTATTAAGTCAAGAGAGAATAGGGAGCCCACAAATCAGCATTCTGGGGCTTTCTATGAGGCCCGTAGGATGATGGATCCCAAGCAGAGAGGCCACGTCTTATTGAGTCTCACCTGAAAAAACTCTTCTTAGCAAGGAAGGAAGGTCTCAGGCTCTGGAAGTATGAGTGAGGCTCACCCAATGAGAGCCCAGGGCTGTCTCTCCCCCAGGCTCCTCTGTCCCTGGGCAGGAGGGAAAACCTGTGGCTGGAAGAGCTGAAGGGAAGAAACATGTGTTCTGGAAGCCCACGGTGGGGTACCTTTTGTGCCTCACCTCAAGTCCTCTCTGCCCCCTTCCTACTCCAGCCACTGTGCCGAGGCCACTTTCCCAGGAGCAACCAGGCGGTGTCCTGCCACGTGCCATTTGCTCTCTGCCCCGGGGATGCTTCTGGGAGCAGCTCAGCTCTCACGCAGCAGCAACAATGGAGAGTCAGCCACCCTATAGAGCAACCCATAAACCGTGGGGATGGGAGCTGATGGACAGACGCTTCCAGTTTCTTTCCTGGGATAGACAGTTCTCAGACATTTCATAAGGCTTCTCAGAGGTCCCACAGGATCAAGCCACCAGTCAGCCAGAACAGGGGCCAAGTGGATAAGGCATCTTGATATTTTGTCTCCCTTCTTCCCTGTTCCACTGCCCGTTTCCCTCACCCCTGCTCATTGGACTGTGTTCCTAAATAAATTATTCAGGTCCTGGATTCAGAGAAACTGAGCTAAAACAGATTGGCAAAGGTGTAGAGTGAGGCTTGGACAGGGGTAATGGGCCGCTCCATTCAGTTGGAATATAGGAGTGTGGAAGGAACCACCAGCAGGAGATAAGGCCACAGTGTGCCTTGGGGCCATGAGGTGGAGGACATTTCCTGCCATGAGTGGGAGGTTAGCCTTTATTCTAGAGACCATAGGAAGCCAGTGATGGTTTTTGAATGGGGAAGTGGCAACAGGAAAGCTTGCTTTGGGCAGTACAATGTGGGCCGAGACCAGTTAGAGGAGAGTCCAGGGCAAGAGTACCAGTGAGGAGGCTGTGGCTGGGACTTGGGCAGTGGAACTGTAAAGGGAGCTGATGTGAACCATGTTGGAAAGTACACGTGGAAAGACTTGGCAAAGGACAGACGGGGCAGAGAGAAGTAAAGGTGACCCTGGGGTCTGGAGTCCAGAAGGCTGGAGGGCAGGGATCTATTCACAGAATAAAAGGAAGAGCAGGTCTGAGAGGGAAGGTGATGGGCACGGCTGACCCCCACCCCTGCTGGCATCATCCTCCTAGAGCTTTGAAATCTTCACATGAGGAGAACCCCCCATGCCAGTTCCAGCTCACCAGAGATGGTTCCCTGCTTCTCCTTCACCCTGGGAAGAAAGGGTGTGGGCATGAGACTACAGGACTCAGACCATGCTACTGCAGGACTTACAGGGAATAATATGGTACCTGAGAAGGAATATCAGAGAGAGAAGCACAAATTACTTAGCCAAAGGATGCTAGGTTCTTACTTTCGATTATAAAGAAATGTTTACTATACCAAACTATATTACAAAGCCACTGTTCTTTCCAAACTGCCTGGTACTGCCACAAGAACAGACATATAGACCGATGGAACAAAAGAGAGAACCCAGAAATCGACCCAAGCCATTATGTTCAATTAATATTTGACAAAGGAGGCAAGAGCATACAATGGAGTCAAGACAGCCTCGTCCATAAATGGTGCTGGGAAAACTGGACAGGTACATACCAAAAAAAATGCAACTAGATCACCAACTTACAGCATACACAAAAATAAACTCAAAATAGTTAAAAGACTTAAACTTAAGATAGGAAACAATAAAAATCTTAGAAGAATTCATAGGCAGCAATATATCAGACATATGTCATAGCAATATCTTTACTGATACATCTCCTAGAACAATGGAAACTAAGGAGAAAATAAACAAATGGGACTACATCAAAATAAAAAGCTTCTGCACAGCAAAGAAACCATCAACAAAACAAGAGAGCCCACTGCATGGGAGAACGTATTTGCCAATGTTACATCTGGTAAGGGTTTAATCTCCATAATGTATAGGGAACTCATGCAACTTAACAAAAGGAAGATAAATAATCCAATCAAAAAGTGGGCAAAGGATCTAAATAGATACTTTTCGAAAGAGGACATAAGGAAGGCCAAGAGACATATGAAAACATGCTCAAAGTCACTGATCATCTGAGAGATGCAAATTAAATGACAATGAGGAACCATCTCACACCTGTCAGGATGGCTATCATCAACAAATCAGCAAACAACAAGTGCTAGCGGGGATGTGGAGGAAAAGGAACCCTCATGCACTGCTGGTGGGAATGCAGACTGGTGCAGCCACTGTGGAGAACAGTATGGAGTTCCCTCAAAAAAAAATTAAAAATGGAACTCCCATTTGACCCAGTAATCCCACTTCTAGGAATATATCCCAAGAAATCAGAAACACCAATTAGAAAGGATATATGCACCCCTATGTTCATAGCAGCACAATTCACCATAGCTAAGATTTGGAAACAGCCTAAGTGCCCATCAGTACTATGGTACATCTACACAATGGAATACGTTACTGTAAAAAAGAAGGAACTCTTACCATTTGCAACAGCATGGATGGAACTGGAGAGCATTATGCTAAGCGAAATAAGCCAGTCAGGGAAAGAAAAATACCACATGATCTCACTCATTGTGGAATATAATGAACAACATAAACTGATGAACAAAAACAGATCCAGAGACAGAGAGGCATTGAGCAGATCGTCAAACCTCAGAGGGAAGGTAGGGGAAGTTGGTGTGGGGGGGATGGGGGGGGAGTAAGAGATCAACCCAAGGACTTGTATCCATGCATAAGAGCATGACCAATGGACACAGACAATAGGGGAATGGGGGCATGCGCTTGTGGGTGGGAGCAGGTGGGGAGAAGTCAATGGGGGGAAAAGGAAACATATGCAAAACTTTCAACAATAAAGAATTTTTAAAAAAATAGTACACACCCCAAGGTGCACAGGTGAGGGAGGGTTCAGCATTACAAAGGCCGTGATGGGCCAGAAAACTGTCGTGTCTTTCTGTACAGGCTCAGTTAGTATCTACTTTGGGTGAAAAATGGTGCTTCACGGTTCATTAAATTTCTTAAAAAAAAAAAAAAAGTTTACTAGATTCACTGTAACTATCACAAAACAATGAATAGCATGAGTCAAATTGATGTTTTATAATTTGTATGGCTGACTCTATGCACATTTAAGTGTGTTTACAACCATAGCAGATTTCCATTTTCCTCTGGTTGAGCCACATTGGAAGCACACGGGATGGCAGCGGGGAGGCAAGCACCACTGTGCCCAGCAGGTCCCGGTGGGCAGGGTGAGCTCTGCTCCATGGACCGGCGGGGGAGCTTCAGGAGAGGTGTCAGGCTCTCTTCCTGGTCCCCTTCACAGAGATGGAGAGGGGCATCTCTGGGAGGCTGGTTTGGAGGAACTGCTGGACCTACATGAACAGTAAGCAGTGAGCAGTCAGTGAAGGCCTGTTCCCTCTCTAGCTTCACAGGTCCCCAGTTAACAGCTACCTCTGGTTGCACATCCCCCAAGAACCAGGCCCTTCCACACAGCCCGACAAGGCAAGCTCCAGTGCACAGATGCGGAAAGGGAAGCTCAGAAAGGCTGATGGAGCTGCAGGAGGTCACCAGGTGATAAGTGGTGGAGCCAGGATTTGAACCCAGGTCTATCTGGCTCTGAGTCCCTGCTCTTTCCATTGGATTATGCTGCCTTTCTTCCCAGAGGCATCATGTGCTAGGATGGGGGCCAAGGCCTCTCCTCCAGTGCTGGGCAGAGAGCTGAAGCCAGGACTCAGAAGAAAAGTAAAAACAGAGGATGGTTTAGGGCAGAAAACGGCAAACTACGGTCTATGAGCCAAATCTGTCTTGCTGCCTGGTTTCGTACAGTTAACAAATTAAGATTTTAAAAATATTTTTAAGTGGTTGAAGAAAGTAAAAATAATAATAATAGCATTTCAGAAGACATGAAAATTATGTGAAATCCAAGAGTCAGTATCCAGGAGCAAGCATCCTGGCCCTTAGCCCTAAAACCATGACTGCAACCAACTCTACCTCAGCTCAGGCCTCTCTTCCCCTTCAGTAAATTGCTCCCTGACTCTGGGGCCTGGAAGCCAGGGAGGCAGGAGCAGTTGCCCCCACCCTTTCGGGTAGAACCTCCGGGCACTCACCATGCTCTGCACCTGGTTGAGATTGCTTCTCTTAGGGCTTGGTGGGTTCTCCATCCTCAACACCATCTGCAGCACCATCTTGGTATTCTGAGGAGCTGAGAAACACAGAGAGAAAGCACCTCTCCTGTCCCTGCCTTCCACCCTCCTGCTACTGCCCAACATCGTCTGCACCTCTCTGCAGACTCCTGTCTGCCTTCAAAAGTCTACATGGCACAGTCAAGAGGCATCTACACTGCAAGAGAAGGTGGGACCGTTAGAACCCAACCACCCCACTCGCCACCCTGATCCCCCACCACCAACAGCTTAACCTCTCCCTGTGGGACCTGGGAAAGTGGCTCCAAGAGGGAGCAGCAGGTGGTAAGGAGCAGCAGGGAAACAAAGCTGCGAGGAATGTGCAGGCACTTTTGACGTAACATGGACAGAATGCAAGGCTCTCAGGATTGTTAGGGACCTCAGAGGTTCACATGCTGACCTTGGCCTGAAGTAGATACGAGGGGCTTGTCTCTGTCAACCTCAGCATTCAGGTCTAGGAGGGGTGGAAAGGTGCCTGCATGTGAGTTACCAGGGCTGCAGAGGGCGTGGTGGTCTGGGCAGCAGTCTGATGCCTCATGGCAGAATGCATCACAGTAGCAGTTTCCACTCTTGCAGTGGTTATCTATTCCAAGGCAGCAGAGGGGCTGGGGCTGGGAGCAGCTGCCTGCAGAAAAGGGGACATTGAAAAATAGATATATTTAGCCCTAGTCGATTTGCTCTGTGGATAGAGTTTCTACTGGCGGACTGAAGGGTCTAAGGTTTGATTCTAGTCAAGCTCACATAGCTCGGTTGCAGGCTTGATCCCTGGTCAGGACACGTGCAGGAGGCAACCAATCCATGTGTCTCTCTCACATCCATGTTTCTCTCTCTGTGTCTCCCACTTCCTTCCACTCTCTCTAAAAATCAATGAGAAAAAAAAACTCTTTGGATAAGAATTAACAGCAACAACAACAAAATATTTAACAAATGGTGCTGGAAAACTGTATATCCAAATGCAAAAGAATGAATTTGGACCTTTACATCACAGACTATACAAAAATTAACTCAAAAAGGATCACAGATCTAAACATAAGAGTTAAAACTATAAAACTTTTAGGCAAATACATAGATGTAAATCATCATGGCCTTGGATTAAGCCAGAGTTTCTCAGATATGATACCAAAAGCACAAGTGAGAAAAAACAAAACAAAACAGATAAACTAGACTTGATCAAAATTTGAAAGTTTTGTGCCTCTAAGGATACTATCAAGAAAGTAAAAGGACAACCCATTGAATGGGAGAAAATATCTGCAAATCATATATGTGACAAGAGAATTTTATGTAGAATATATAGAGAACTCCCACAACTCAACAAAAAAAGACAAATAACCCACTGTTTAAATGGACAAAGGAAATATCCAAAGAAGATATCCAAATGGCCAATAAGCTCATGAGACATCATTAGTCAACAAGAAAATGCAAGTCAAAGCCACAATGAGATTATGTAACCGGGCAACCAAGGGGTTCTGGGCTGCCTGTCACCACTTGAGCCAATTAAGTGGAGACGGGGTTGAATCAAATCAGCATTTACTCCAAAATGCTGGCAGTATGGGAGAGCAGCAGGTCATCCACAAAAATCTGCTCTGACCCCCCTTGTCAGTTGGCTGGTTATATACACAGGAGGGAAAAGATAACCACATGCAGCTGTGAGCTACAATTGTAACATGAAAAGGGGAAGGTAGAGTCTGCAGTCCAACCTTCAGAAGCTCAAAGTCTGATAACAAGGTGGCTAATCTTCTATGATGTTACAAACAGCTCAGCCCATTCCTGGGACTGGAGAATGGTCAGCATTTCTGAGAAAAACTCCCAGAGGGGGTCAGGGTCCAGGTGCAGCAACCAAATCAAAGCATGTCCTGTCCTTGGTCTGTTCTCAAAATGTATTTCTTTTCTGAGTAATGGGCCCATCTGGGCTCTGAGGTGTCTTATCTTTTACAGGCCTGTTTCATCCTCCAGTTTCCCAGGGTCTGTAAGAAAACTTCTTATCTACAGTTAGTGAGAAGAATAATTATTAGACAACTGTGGCTCTATTCTCATTACATGTCCTTCCCCACTCCCAGTACCACTTCACACCAACTAAGATCGCTAAAATAAAATAAAAAATAACAAGTGTTGGTGAGAATATGGAGAAATTACATACATTGCTGATGGAATTGAAAAATGGCTAACACACTTTGAAAAAGATTTTGACAGTTTCTCAGAATGTTTAACATAGAATTAACCATATGGTTCACTAATTCCATTTCTGGGTATATACTTAAGAGAACTGAAAATATTTGTTTACATAAAAACTTGCACATGAATGTTCTTATAGCAGCATTATTCATAACAGCCAAAACAAATTCAAACATTCATCAACTGATGAATGGATAAAACAAATATGGTATATCTACACAATGAAATATTATTAAGTCATAAAAAAGAATGAAGTATTGATTTTCCTGCCATCCACTATACAACGAGAGGGTTTATCTTCTTTAAGAGATGGGGGAAGCAAGGCATTGGCAGGTAGGGGCCATGGTCCAGGTGACCTAGTAATTCTGCGGCTCAGGTGGGAATCGGCCCCAAGTGTTCTCATGCCCAGAACTCTCAGTGCTCTTCTCTACTTTAACTTGACCTTCCCAGTTTGCACCTGGGGCTTTGTTTAGGGATAAGCTTGAGGGCTTTCCAAAGTTGACATGATCAACAGGGAACAGGCCTCTGAAAGGACTAGGTGTGGCCAAACCAGCCTGTTATGGAAACAGGGACCATGGGTGTCTGGTGAAAGGGGAGCAGTGGCCCAGAAGGTCAGACCTCTCAAGGTGATGGTGGGCTGGAGTGGAGGCCTCTGAGTTTGGCCTGACTTCTGCCTCATGTTCAGTTAGGAGCCTCCTGCAAATGATTAGTTTCCTCTCTCACATCATCACTCTTCCCAAGTGCCTGGTCCAGCATCAGGTTGTCACCAATACCAGGGACGGATCAAAGAGGATTGGAGCTGGAAAAGAGCCCCAGGGACCAATCCAAACAAGGGTTGTAGCCCATTTGTGAGTCAGAGATCAATTCAGTGGTCATGACCAGCATTCATTAGGATAGGATAGGATAGGGTAGGATAGGATAGGATAGGATAGGATAGGATAGGAGTAAAATAGAACAGAGTAGAAAATATCCACATACATTGTTTATCTATATATATAAAAGCCCTAGCGACCGAATGACCATTCAACCGGTCACTATGACGTGCACTGACCACCAGGGTGCAGATGCTCAACACAGGAGCTGCTCCCTGGTGCTCAGTGTGCTCCCACAACCAACCTCCCATGGCTGGCCAACTTCCCGTAGTCCCTCCCCCGAGCCAGCTGGCCCCGATTGGCCCTGATTGCTGGGTAGGCTGAGGGACCCCACCCGTAAACAAATTTGTGCACTGGGCCTCTAGTATAAGTATAAGTTGCTTAGAGTTCTTTATGAATTTTTTGCTTGTTTTTATATACATGTATGTACTTGGTCACAGTGTAAAATATATTTATTAATGTGAATTGTGGCCAGCAAAGTTTGAAAGCCACTGATCTAGAAATAGAAAAGCCATTTTCTGCATGAGTGAGTGACAGAGCTGGGAGTAGAACCAGCCACCACACCACGCTCAGGTTCACATTAAAAACAAACAAACAAAAAAACCCTCTGGTTGCACTTGCCACCAACCTCTGCCATTCTCTAAGCACTTTGCAGACTTCTGCTTTTAAGTCTTTGTTCAAGCTGTTTCCTCTGCTTGAAAGACACTTCCTCCCATAGGCACTAGAAGAACACATTCTTATCTTTCAAGGTCATGTTTAAATTCAACCTTCTTGGGGATGCTAAGGAACTAGCTTATTATTCTGAAAATGACAAATAAAGAATCAAACATTTATACAGTCTTTTCATACAAACTAAAGGGAAGTGTCTTCTTTATAGAAAAACTCCAGCTAATAAATGCAGAAGGAATGATGGAATTAGAAAACCACCATTTGGCAACCACCAATGAAAAATATTAATCTAATCAGCAATAAACAGATGCACCTGACTAATCAAATTTAACACCAATAAACATAGGACAACCGAACATTGTGTGTTTCCTTCGAGATGTTGTGTCTCCTTCAGGACGCAATAGGAAGTGCCCAGCCCACCTATGGAATATTCCTGCCAAAAGAAATGGACCTTAAGTACCAGGTTTCAGAAAATTCAGAGGACAGAGGGACACCCACAGTGATTCATTCAGACAAGTCCACAGTGTAGGACATTCTGCAGGACAATTGGCCTGAGTTCTTCAACAGCATGAAAAAAAGAAGAAAGAGTGGGTGGATATAGATTTAAAGAGACTTAGGAAATATACCAGTGCCTGTGGGAGGAAGTGTCTTTTAAGCAGCGGAAACAGCTTGAACAAAGACTCAAAAGCAGAAGTCTGCAAAGTGCTTAGAGAATGGCAGAGATTGGTGGCAAGTACAACCAGAGGTGTTTTTGTTTTGTTTTGTTTTGTTTTTAATGTGAACCTGAGCGTGGTGTGGTGGCTGGTTCTACTCCCAGCTCTGTCACTCACTCATACTATAAATGTAATGTATAGACCTTGTTTGGATCCTGATTCAAATAAGCCAACTGCAAAAAGTCCTTTTTGATAGTTGGAAAAATATGCACACTGATAGACATTAAATGATAGTAAGTAATTATTTTAATTAGTTCAGCTCTGATACAGTGTTGTGATTATAGTTTTAAAATATGGTGGATAAGAACTGGGGTTGATAATTTTGAAGCTAGCTAATAGGTACATTTGGTTCATTACACTATTCTGTCTACATTTGTGTGTGTTTGGAATTTTCCATAATAGTTTTTTTTAATAAATTCGATTTATTCTGAGAGGCCCTCCTACATACTCCCAGCTGAGATTAACCTTTTCTTCTTACTGTTAAAACCTATTGATTTTACCTTCTAACATAGCATTAATCCTTGTCTCCATTATTTTTTTTTTGCCCTCATACATTTTTATTTTTTACATATTTTTAAATTTTATTTTCTTGTTTAAAGTATTACAAATAGTAGTACATATGTCTCCTTTTTCCCCCCCATTGACCTTCCCCTGCCTCTCCTACCCCCCGGTACATGCCCTTACCCCGCCCCCCCAGTGTCTTGTGTCCATTGTCCCTGTCTCCATTATTGTTACAGCCTTCTTTCTGGGGGTGTGTATCAGCCTTCCATACCAGAAACTTGAGGGCAGAAAATGCATTTTTGTATATCTAGTGCCAAATATTTTTTTTTCTTAATTTAATTTAAAAGATCTTAATTGAGCCCAGCTCATGTGACTCAGTAATTGAGTATTGTCCCATGAACCAGGAGATCACAGTTTGATTCCCGGTCAGGGCACATGCCAGGGTTTCAGGCTTAATCCCTGGTAGGAGGGGTGCAGGAGGCAGCCTATCGATGTATCTCTCTCATCATTGATGTTTCTTTCTCTGTCTCCTTTTCCCTTCCTCTCTGAAATTAATAAAAACATAAAAAATAAAGAAACATAAATAAATAAAAGATCTGAGTTGAATTCTTGGGCTCACATTGAGCTTCCACTGTGTCCATGGGCCAGGAGAAAGTTACCATTTCTAACAGTCCTGACTGGTACCATCAGAAAAATGACAGTACAGTAAGGGAAAGGAAGTCTACCTCCATAGTGACCAAGCACCCATTCACTCATTCATTCATTCATTCATTTTGGTCTATTGAGTGACACTCTGAACCAGGTGCCATGGTGGATCATGGAGATATATTCCACTGTGCTGTGTCTCCCCCCGCTGCCCCCTTCCCAGGAGTTCAGTCTAGTGAACAGAGCATCATCATACTACAAGTAACCAGAATGTCATTGTACTGGAAGGTAAGTGCTGCGCCGCAGTTAAGAGGGTCTGGTGCAGGGGCAGTGAGCCCATCAGAGAAGGCTTCCTGGTCAGGAGCCACACCGCAAGTGGCTCCTCTGTGACCATCCCATTGGCTTCAGATCAAGAGGCTCGTAAAGGGACAAGTTGTGGAGCCAGGAACAGGCCCAAACAGGGCTGGCTGAAGAACCCAACACTAATAGTTTGCACCCCTCCAGAGCAATACTCTTTAAACACGTTTTACAATTTTATATCAAAGAGGGTGAGCACTGCTGGGGAAGACTGAAGAAGGGGGGCACAGGGCAGCCTCCTCCTCGCCTCTATGGTTCCCAACAATCCTGCTCCAGCCCCAAACTTGCAAGCCTTACTCAGCAAAATTGAAGCCCTGTCCTTCCCCAAAAGTCCTTTTTTACAAAGCAATTTAATAACATGTCTGTTATTACTTAAGCATGTCCCTTAAGGCTTCCTCCCTCAATATATTCCTACCATTGACATCTAGCTTTCTCATCAAGAAGTTCTGGTAAATATAACTTTAAAATATATATATTACTTCAGAGAGGAAGGGAGAGGGAGAGAAACATCAATGGTGGGAGAGAAACATCAATGGTGAGAGAGAATCATAGATCGGCTGCCTCCTGCATGCCCCCACTGGGGATCAAGACCGCAACCCATGCATGTGCCCTAACCAGGAATTGAACCATGACCTCCTGGTTCATAGTTCAATGCTCAACCACTGAGCAACACTGGCCAGGCTGGTGAATACAACTTTATCCATCCATTGCATTTCCAGGGATGTTTGAGCAAACCTAACAGGTTGGTGCATGGCAGCTGCCCAGTTAATCTGGATCTGGGGTTGTCACACCACCTTCTCCCCTTCCCATCCTCCCTCCGCAATAGTGCACATTCTAGAGCCCCATACTACCTCTACTCACAGGAACCTCTCCAGACACTACTCTGGACTCCCCAACCAAAACAGACCTTCCTAGGTTAATCACCAAAGGACATCTTATAAATATAAAGATGGACACACAGAGAAGCCACATTACACTAGCAAGTGCTTAGTAAGTGTCTGAATAAATGGATTACTTAATTAGTGAGTTAGTAAGTACTAACCCCAAGGAGGTAGATCATGCCAGGAACACAAATGAATGAATGAATGAATGAACAAATGAACAAGTAAAAGAAAGAAAGAGACTAGAAGCTTGGGTCCCTTTGACCAGCTAGCCTGGCTCCTCACCTGTCTCCCAGTTTCGGGCCACAGGACTCAGCCACAGCAGGAGTAGGAGAACCAGCCACATGGCTGCAGGCAGCAAGCAGAAATCAAGTGTTTCAGGGACCAAGGCTGAAGCTTTTAATACCCCATTCCACTATGCTCATTTGGCATCTGCACCCCTGGGGAGGAGCCAGCTGACACCTGGGCAGAGGGTGGGGGGTTGTGGCACTAGGACAGTAGCACAGGTGTCCCAGCTGCTTGGAATAGTTTGCCCAAGCAGAGGTAATACAAGCAAAACAAACAAAAAACAAACACCCATTTTTCCATCTCTTGGTGTCTTCAGGCCTGTGAGAGAAGCAGAATCAGAGAAATCAGAGTGCTATTGCTGTCAAGGACTTTGGAGAGGCTCTAGTCTGACCCTCCCATTTTATAGATGAGGATACTGAAGCCCAAATAAGACAAGAGGCACCTATTTTCACACAGCTCGAACATCGTAAAGCTGAGGTGAGAGCTCCAATCTCCTTGCTCCCACTCCAGCGTTCTTTCAACAAAATGCAGTGGAGGTGCCCAGCTGGCATGGCTCAGTGTTGAGCATCGATCTATGAACCAGGAGGTCACAGCTTGATTCTGGTCAAGGCACATGCTTGGGTTGTGGGCTCGCTCCCACTGGGGAATGTGCAGGAGGCAGTTGATCAATGATTCTCTCTCATCCTTGGTATATATATATATTCCTTTCTCTCTGAAATCAATAAAATATATTTTAAAAACGGGGGGCAGGCAGAAGAGGAGAGCTTGATGGCACTGCCCCCCTTCCCTTTCTTCTTGTCTTTAATGGAATATGATGCCTGGAGCTGTGGCAGCCATTCTATAATCAAAGCCTGGGCCCCAAAGACATCATCAAATTACTAAACCAGGGTCACCAATTGCCTACCTGGGGGCTTCTTGGTATGTGAGGGAAATAAACCTCCATTTGTTTGTCACTCTTTTTTTTTTTTAATATATTTTATTGATTTTTTACAGAGAGGAAGGGAGAGGGATAGAGAGTTAGAAACATCGATGAGAGAGAAACATCGACCAGCTGCCTCCTGCACACCTCCCACTGAGGATGTGCCCGCAACCAAGGTACATGCCCTTGACCGGAATCGAACCTGGGACCTTTCAGTCTGCAGGCCGACGCTCTATCCACTGAGCCAAACCGGTTTGGCTGTTTGTCACTCTTAGTTGGAGTTTCTGTAACATGCAAAGCATAACCATACAGTGATCATCTTTGGAAGCACTTAGGCCAGGCTGGAAAACTACTCTCAGAGAAGCTGTGGTGGAGACTGTACTCTGCAGGAGGCTGGATACCATGACCCACAGAAGTCCCTTCCCTCTCAGAGATTCTGAGGCACTGTGAGATAGGAAATAATCTTTCTGCACCTCTGAGTGCAGAAACTCATAGCCTATGAATATTTGCTTCAGGGGACACAGGAAGATTCAGGGGTCTCAGGACTATAAATGCTTTCTATCACTTGGTCACATCTCTAAAACTCATCAATGGATTTAACAAGACTATTTAACATCCATTCTAACCCAACTCTGATGATTCAATAATGAACAAGACAGACACAGTTCTGCCTTCAAGGAGCTTCAGTCTAGTGTAAAAGAGACATACTGTAACCGGCAATTATAATACAACTAGAGGCCCGGTGCATGAAAATTCGTGAACTCAAGGGGTGGGGCGGGGGGTCCCTCAGCCCAGCCTGCACCCTCTCGCAGTCCAGGACCCCTCAGGGGATGTCTGACTGAGGGCTTCGGCCCACTCCTCAGGGGATTGGGCCTAAGCTGGCAGTCAGACATCCCTTTGGCAGCCCAGGAGCCTGTAGGGAGCAGGCCTAAGCCATCAGTCAGACATCCTTAGTGCTGCTGCGGAGGCGGGAGAGGCTCCCACCACCACCGCTGCGCTGGCTAGCCATGAGCTGGCTTCTGGCTGAGTGGCGCTCCTCTTGTGGAAACGCACTGACCATCAGGGGGCAGCCCTGCATTGAGCGTCTGCCCCCTGGTGGTCAGTGTGCGTCATAGTGACCAGTCGTTCCCAATTGTTCCGCCATTAGGGTCAATTTGCATATCACCCTTTTACTATAATACAATATGACAATGACTGTGAGAGGGAGAGACAGAGGATGGGGACCTTCCAGGGGCCTGAGAGGTGGGGATGAAAACAGGTGGACTGAAAAGACTTTTCAGAAGTATCCTGCTGAGGGCAAAACTAAGAAGATGAGTGGGATTTATCCAGGTGGAGCCCTGGATAGGATGAGAGAATGCTCCAAGAAAAGGAACTGGCATGTTTAGAAGTTCCCATGCAATACATGTAATTCTCATCACTTATTTATTTTTATTTCTTTATAATTTTTATTGATTTCAGAGAGGAAGGGAGAGGGAGGGAGAGATAAAAACATCAATGATGAGCCAAACCTGTTTGGCTCAATGGATGGAGCGTCGGCCTGTGGACTGAAAGGTCCCAGGTTCGATTCCCGTCAAGGGCATGTACCTTGGTTGCGGGCACATCCCCAGTAGGAGGTGTGCAGGAGGCGGCTGGTCAATGTTTCTCTCTCATCAATGTTTCTAACTCTCTATCCCTCTCCCTTCCTCTCTGTAAAAAATCAATAAAATATATATTAAAAAAAAAAAACATCAATGATGAGAGAGAATCATTGATCAGCTGCCTCCTGCATGCCCCCTACTGGGGATCAAGTCCACAACCTGGCATATGCCCTTGACAGGAATCAAACCCAAGACCCTTTAGACCACAGACCAATGCTCTATCCACTGAGCAAAACCGACTAGGGCTCAGCATTTATTTTAACTACTGAATAATATTGCACTATGATAGGAATGTAAAATGGTGCAGTTGCTACAAAAACAATATGATGGTTCCTCAAGTAATTAAAAACAAAATTGCCATGTGACCCAGAAATTCAACATTTAGGTATATACCAAAATAATTGAAAGCAGGGAATGAACAGATATTTGTACAGCAGTGTTCATAGCGGCATTATTTATAATAGCCAAAAGGTGAAAGCATCCCAAGTATCTAATGGATAACCTAAGTATGAAAAGATAAACAAAATGTGGTACATGCATACAATGAAATATTGTTCAGGTATAAAAATATGGAAATTTTGGTTGTTCTAAATAGGAAGGAATATCTCAGCTGTGGAGGGCCCCCTGAAGAGCAAGGGAATCCCAGCCCCATAAGAGCAAGGGAATCCCAGCCCATACCAGTTTCCCAGCCTAGATTTCCAGTACCAGGAATAGAAGTCCCATAACTTCTGGCTGTGAAAACCAGTGGGACTGTGGCTGAATGAGATCCAGGTGTTCCTCTTAAAGGACTCACACACAGACTTACTTAGACTCACCCATTCTCAGCTCCAATGCTGGGCAGCAGCTCAAAAGGCCAGGAACATATGGGAAGAAACTGAATTGTCTAGCTTTAGGGTGAGAGCTGGAGGGGCAGCTTTCTTCCAGATGGAAGTGCTGATGGAGGTCGCTGGTCCTTTACTGAGCCCTTCCCTTGTGGGTGCAGGCAGATGTGATATCTGAGTCTCCATCACCCCACCCTGATGATTACCTGAGACCCTGTCACAGCCAAGGGCATACCTGTACCTCTTGCTAAGTGGTCCCAAGTCTGGCATTAGTGGCAATCAGTGCTGGTTTGCAGTTTTATCTCTCTCAGGCACTTTTAAGCCCAGCACAAGAAGTAGCTCATGCCAGGTAGCCCCAGAGTGCACAGGTGGCTGTTGACCGTGGCCTGCACCTCCCAGGAGGCCCAGAGCCAGCTGATGGAGAGCTTCAGACCACCATTCAATCACCTTCACAAATAACATACCAGCAGACTCACTGGCACCAGAGTCCCACTGAAGAGAGTCCTGCTCCATGGGATCAGACTCTGCACAGCAGCTTCTCCACTGTAGTTGCAGCCAGTCCTCACAGCCCATCGACCTGGGGATAAACCCCTCCCATTGACATGCCAACAGCAATCAAAACTCACTGCCCTACAGGATGCCTACTACAGAAGGCCATTCTGCCAAGACTGGGAGACGTAAGTGCTCTACCTAATAGAAACAAATACAGGGAGTCAGCCAAAATGAGGAGGAGTCAGCCAAATGAAAGAACAGAACAAAACTCCAGAAAAAGAACTAAACAGACCCTGGCTGGGTAGCTCAGTTGGTTGGAACGTCGTCCCAATGCACCAAGTTTGTGGGTTTGATCCCTAATCAGGGCACATACAGGAATCAATTGGTGAGTGCATGGGTGAGTGAAACAACAAATTTATCTCTCTCTCTCTCACATCAATCAATTTAAAAATGTTTATAAAAAAATAAAATAAAAAAGGGACTAAACAAAACAGAGATAAGCAATCTATCAAATGCAGAGTTCAAAACACTGGTTATAAGGATGCTCAATGAACTTAGGGGAAGAGTAGATGAACTCAGTGAGAACTTCAACAAAGAGATACATAGGAAACATGAAAATGGAGATAGAAACATAAAAAATAACCAGTCAAAAGTGAAAACTATAAAACGGAAGTAAAGAATACATTAGAGGGAATAAATAGTAGATTAGATGAAGCAGAGGATCAGGTCAGAGATTTGGAAGATAAGGAAGCAGAAAACACCCAATCAGAAAAGAAAAAAGATTTTTTTAAAAATGAGGATAGTTTAAGGGGCCACTGGGACATCAACTTATCTTGTGCAGAAGAATGTTTTGGTGGTATTTTAAAGCAATAGCTGTCGTAATTGCCCTTTAATATCTACATACTTTCCTACATTTCCTCTGCATTTCAAGGGAAAGAATTTTTTTCCTAAAACCAAACCAAACCAAAATTAACTCTTCAAATTATATTTTAAAAAATAATAATATGCCCAGCTGGCGTGGCTCAGTGATTGAGTGTCATGGTTCAATTACTGGTCAGGGCATATGCCTGGATTTCAGGCTTGATCCCCAGTAGGGGGCATGCAGGAGGTAGTCAATTTGATGATTCTCTCTCATCATTGATGTTTCTATCTCCCTTTCCCTTCCTCTCTGAAGTCAATTAAAATATATTTAATAATAATAATAATAATAATAATAATAAAACTGCTCTACAGATATTTCAATAAGCAGATAAAAAGGAAAAAGATCACTCCACAATCCCATCATTTCAACAGAACCATACTTATTTTTATGTATTTCTTCCCTTCTTTCATGTGTTTTTTTCCAGCACAGGAATATTTTAATATTTTTCCAAATGTATATATATATATATATATATATATATATATATATGGACTTCTTATTTCTGAATAATTTCAGATTTACTGAACAGTTGCAAAAATAGTTTGAAATTTTTGTATACCCTTTACCCAATTGCAGTTTTCCTTAATGTTACCATCTTCCCTTTTTCAAAACTAAGAAACCAACATTGGCACATTATTTTGAATTAAACTCTAGACTTTATTCATATTTTACCAGGTTTTGCTTCTGGTGTCCTTTTTCCTGGTTCAGGATCCAACCCAGTGTAGCACATTTCATTTAGTCAGCATATGTCATAGGCTCTTCTGGTCTGTGAGAGTTACTCTGACTTTCCTTGTTTTTCATGACCTTGAGAGTTTTGAGGTCAGGTATTTTGTAGAAAGTCCCTCAAATTGGGTTTGTCCTGTGTTTTGTCATGGTTAGACTGGTGTTATGGGTTTGGGGAAAGATTACCACAGAGATGATGTGTCTACTAACTCATCATATCAGATAAATGACATACACATGACACCCCTAGTGATGTTAACCTTGATCACTCGGTTAAGGTAGTGTTTATTGGCCAGGTTTCCCCATTGTAAAGTTGCTATTTTTCTATTGCCACACTCTTTTTTTTTTAAGTGAATTACTAATTCCAGCCCACCCTAAGCTCCATCTCCCAGAGGGGCAGAATTTACATATATTGTTTGGAATTCTTCTGTGAGGAAGATTTGCCTCTTATTCCCCATTTATTTCATTATTTACATCAGTATTAACTCATGTACATTTGACATATACTTTTTCCTCTTTTTTCACAATAACATTGTGTTATAAATTTTCTCCCCATGTTACTATCATGGTCTTTATAACCATCATTTTAATGGTTACATCTATTTTTTTATATTTCCATTATTAAGTTTTCAGTCTTATAAGTTATGCTGCAGTAAACATCTTTGGATACAATGTTCTATGATTCTTTGTATTCCAGCTCTAAACACAGAAACATAGAAAGCATTCAATAGATGTTTATTTGGGATGGATTGGTGGATGGATAGATGGATGGATGCTAGGCTAGCAATATAAACCAGTGGTCCTTTGAACAGTCCTCTCACTCTTGGCCTATGAAGATCTCAAGTCTAAGTTAAATGTGTAGAAGAGAAATGTGAGAACTTCTTGGAAATCAAGGTCTGGCTTTCTGTGAACCACACCTAGTTTGTAACAATAAACAAAGGTCCTTAGAGCCAAGTAAAGATTGTGAACTGTAAGCTAGTTTCCTACCTCTGGCTGGAACACATTTGGATACTTTATCAGTTTCAGCAGTCTCTCACGTGGCTTTACTGCTCTCAGCTTATCTTGATTTTAAATACCTAGGGTGCTTTTACAGTGATGGCGAACCTATGACACGCGTGTCAGAGGTGACACGCGAACTCATTTTTTTGGTTGATTTTTCTTTGTTAAATGGCATTTAAATATATAAAATAAATATCAAAAATATAAATCTTTGTTTTACTATGGTTGCAAATATCAAAAAATTTCTATATGTGACACGGCACCAGAGTTAAGTTAGGGTTTTTCAAAATGCTGACACGCCGAGCTCAAAAGATTCACCATCACTGTTTTAGGACATACAAATGTCATCAGATCTCCTAGTTTAGTTCCTGGCAAGGAAAAAGCTGGCGGTTTAATAATAAAGTGAGTGAAGGACATTTGGAATGTTATCTCCTCTGATAATGACTGCTGGAGAAAACAAAACAGAAATCATTGCAAAAAAAAGAAGCCGAGGGATGAGAACAGTCTCATCACTTCAAAATTTGGGAAAGCAACCACTGCAGAGATTTGGTGGTAATGGTAAGACAGCTAAGAGCGGAGGTAGTCAGAGCCAAGGTTGGAACACCCTCTGTCCCTTGTCTCACTTTTGATCAGTCTTTTTCCCACTGAGAGGCAGGGAGGGAAAAACATGATCAAGAGCAGAATAAACCCCAAATGGTTCTCCCACTCTCCAGGAAGAGTCGTGTCTATTTTGTAGAAAGCTAATGAATAGTTGAACCCACACAGACTCTGAGGGGGTGGACTCCCATCTATATTAGAGTCCCCTGTGGATTCCTGGGGAAAAATAACAAGGATACCTTAAAGACAGACCCTGCAATTAGAGACCCCCAGGGTTAGTTGGCTTCATATTCATCTCAGATTTGAGTGAGTGTTCTATTGAGGCTCTTTTGGTTGGAAGAAACCAGACCTGCTCATGCTGGTAGTAATAAGGTCGAGAACCATTATTACAAAGATCCATGTGGCGAAGAGGAAAACTGACCAAATTCGCCTGACTACAGGATCCAGTGACTACAAGGGAAAGGGAGGCAGCCAGGAAGAGCATATGTGGGCTGAACCTGTCAGGGCCTCTTTCTGCCTAAGACCTTCTGGCTTCTGATTCTTCTGGCTTAACTTGGAAGGGCTTGTGCTGGGTCTTTGGGGCTGTCATTGAGTGTCTGCAGAGGAAGGGCTGCTGAGTTTAGAGTGATTAAAGAGGACAGGTGTTTGACAGTGGTAAGTCAGGGCCACTGCTGCAGCAAAAGCATCCTTGTCAGCAAGGACCTTCAAAGGGTCCTTTCAGCTGTCCATTTCCTTCCATGTAGGACAGTTCCTTATTTGAATGGCCACCTGACAAGTCATTCATGCATTCCATTCATTCACTTGTTTGTTGTTCTATGAGGGGAAAAATACTAAATAACAAGATTGTGTGAGACGTGATCTAACAGGAGGTTTAGTGAGTGTCAAGGGCTCACACAGGGTGTGTACAGTAGAATGCTGTTGGGGAAGGCCAGGATGTAGCTGAATTAGCTCTTGAACGGAGGAAAGACCAAGGTATATTTGGGAAACTGCTAGTGGTTCAAGAGATCTGGCTGGGAAGCTGCAGTGTGGCCATGTATTGAAGATTCTTTATGTGCCAGGGGAAGGGACCAAACTTTATCATATGGGGAGAGAATACTGGTTTTAGGCAAGGGAGTGTGACCCCACAGTAATGCTTTCTGTCCTCCTCACTGTCCAATCTCTTTATCCACACTATGGAGGGCAATAGGTTCCCAAATAGTTGATGGCTTATTCAATAGGAAAAGACTGGCATGGCTGGAGGCGGTTGAGATGTAAGAAAAGAACCTGATTTGTGTGCTAGTGGTAGAAAAGGAATGAGATAGATTTCATTTAAAGAGAGAAATCAATTGAACTTAATGATGACTAGTAGGAAGGAGATAAAGGAGACAATACTTTACTAGCCAAACATGCCACCTGACTCAGAGAGGAAGGAGTCGAAGACAACTAAATTTAGAAATTGGGGTGAATAATGATTAGGTTTTGGGAAACAGGATATTTATGTTTCATATTCATCTCAGATTTGAGTGTTCTATTGAGGCTCTTTTGGTTGGAGATGAATAAGGGTCATAGAAAGTTACAGGGTGGAGCTGGAGCTCCATTGGGCCACAAGGTATAGAGTGTCCCAAAATTCACACAAGATTTGAATTTTGCGTGAGCATTAACAACAACAACAACAAAATAAAAGCCTAATTTTACTTGGTTTATTGAATCAGATTCTAATATCTGTTGCCCTTTGATTTCAATCCCTTCAATTTGATAAGCATTACCAAGTACCAATTATGGCCCAGGAGCAGGGACAAGGAAGACCAATGAAGACCACGGCTTTGCGTATGTGCCAGCAAAACCGCGGAGGCCATTTACCCGATGTGCTATTCCATACATAACCCTATACTGTATACTTTAAGAATCAATAAAAAATTTACAATTTTTAATTATAAACCTGTGTTTTCTATCAAAATTACTTCTTGCGTGAATTTTGGGACACCCTATAGAAACTCAGAGCCAGCTGTTTATAGAAGTGGGGACTAAAGCACCTAAAATAGGGGTGGAGAACATCTAGCCCACAGGCTGTATAAAGCCCACGAAATCATTTGGTCTGGCCCTGCCAAGGTATTAGGGGTGAGTTAATTTAAATGTTTGACCAAATATAGCAGGCTAATTTTGTATGGCCCTCAAATGATGTTATAAATATCTAAACGGCCCTTGGCAGAAAAAAGGTTCCCCACCCCTGACCTAAGACAATGCAGATGTTGTGGAGAGGAAGACGTGCCTCACCTTAAGTGATAGTTACAGCAAGGGATGGACAGGGGGCACACCCGTGCACGCCTGTGCACTGTAAAGGACTACGTGCCACAAAATCTTTTACGCATGAAGAAACAGAAATCTGGAGAGGTGACATGATCTGCCCAAAGTCACATAGCAAGTCAGTGATGAAGCATCTAACCCCCTTTTCCTGAACTGTAAGATCCATTCTAACACAGACACCGCCTGGATTTTCACATGTGCCTTCTTTACAGTAGACACTCCGTACCTGACTACCATTTCCGGATAGTCAAGGCAGGCAAATAAAAGGCAGAATTTCATTTCCTTAGTTTATTAAAGAGGACAATGAGCTGTTAGGTATGTGTGAATTACAGCATTTAGGAATCCAGTTCAGAACATGAGTTGTATACACAGAACATCTCGATTTAGACTCTTGCTCCTTTTATGTTAATTTAACAAAAAGCTCTAAACTTTAGAGTCTAAAGCCTCAGCGGAGAAAGTCAAGTACAGCTTCATTTAAGTGGAAAATATTTGCCTTCCACTCTTCTGCTGTGTCCTGAATCTTGTCTCCGCCTAGTAAGCAACCGTTTTCCCTTTATTTATAGAAAAGAATACTTCCTCCCTCCCATTTTATTCAGAAGGAACTCTCTTCAGTGCATTCAAAGCTTCTCCCCATAACAGCAGGGACTCTCAGACACTGGTTAGCTGCAAAGTGCTTTCAAAATATCCCACCCTCATTCCTCTCTCCCCCTGCTCTCCAATAAATAAGTAAACGGGTCTTTGGACAGTGGTGACAGCAGAGTGTCAGGGTCACTAAAACAGATACGCAACCTAAAGGGACGGGGTGGGGAGGTGAAGGGAAATAAGTGAGAACCCAGCAGCAGGTGAGACTGTTGAGCTCGGCTTTGGAAACGGTGTCAGCATTTTCCATCCTTTGATCCTATGCTAATATGAAACAGGCAGCGCAAGAATGAGAGGACGCCTCTCCTCCAGTGTAGTGACTTGGAATGAGGAGCTGGATTTGTCATTTCAACCAAAATAGGGAGCCTTGAGTTTTATGGGATCATTCCCAAAACTCCTTGAAGGACAAGAGAGCTGCTGGTCAGTCCTTCAAAACAGGGCTGGTCTGGAGGCCTTGGCTTTCAGAGACTCCTCCACGAATTAAAGGGAGAATGGCCTCAGGGTCTTCCAAGGGGGCGGAGGGACCAATGCCACTGGTGAACCCCTCCCTGCTCCCCTTGCCCCGGTGGTGCCTAAGATCTGACTGTTACCTTACAGTCCCTGCTACTTCCTGTGAGACTCCTGGTTGCCTCCAGCTCAGGCACTTATCAGCTTCCACCAACCATGTGCAACTTTCTGTTCAGCTTCCTGGGGCAGCACACACGCCAAGTTTCCCCGACTAGCAAGCAGCGATGGAAAGACAGGTACACGGGAAGAAGTCAGTCCCAGAACAAAAATGCTGTGGGTTTTAGGTCACAGAGTTGCCAGCCCTTGGGGCAGCGACCCTAACCAGTGTTTTAGAAACAGGTCAGGAGCTTCAGCAACTTAAGAACAACCGCAAACATACATGGTCCCGTCAGCAACTTCTCCCATCAAACACACATTAAAAAAAGGGGGGTGTGTGTTAAAGTTAGTAATATGAAAAGGATCAATAAACGTATGACTATCACCAAGCTAAAGAGTTAAGTGCATAATTGACGTAAAGTCTCTTATTCTCCCAGGAACACTTAGACTCACAAACACAAATTGTCAGGTTCTCTAACACCACTAATCGCAGGAAGCTTTTCCCAACTTTGACAAAAAAAAAAAAAAAAAAAAACTAAGGCAAGAAGAGATCAGCCACCAGGGAGGGTCCGAGCTCTGTTACAGCATGGGGAAAGAGAGAATGGAATTGGGCCATACTTTTACTCAGAATCACAATGACCACCTAACAGAGGATGCAGCAGCAAGAGACCCACCAAATAAGATGGCAGATGGGGTTTCTGTCCTCAGTTTAGGATGGCATCAGGGACTTGTCTGAGCTTGAAAAATCAGATCTGCATCAGAGGTAGGGACCTTATCACCTAAGAAGAGACCCAACAGCTTCTCTGACTGAATAAAGTATCCTTAATCAGCCTCATTTATGCTTGGTGTAAGGCTATATATGGGCCTGGCTGAAGTATTAGTTCTGTTCTTTGCTTCAAGCCCATCAGGGAAGATAAAGTCAGCGAGCGGTCACATCACCTTCGCCTAAAAGACTTCAAGCTAGGAAGTCGTGGCTGCCTCTGTGAGGTCTCTGTGGATTCCAGGGGAGTAAGAATGCTGTTTCTATGGCCTCAAAAATAGCGAAGTAAGCTGGACACAGTGTCCACAGTGTCCCGTCCTCTGCTGCTTCTCCTCAGGGCATGGTCTGCCCTATTTCAGGACTGGGAGGGAGAAAGCTCCATCCTCCTGTTTCAGCAGCAAAGGAGAAGTGAGTTGGTTGAGACAGGCCTGGCTCAGAGGCTCCGGAACTAAAACAAAATGAAACTGGAAATGATACTTGAGATGCAGCTGCAACCGGATCTGGTCCAGGTGAAGGAGGCCACGGATGTCGGAGAATTGGGTTTCACTGTCCATTCCCCTGGCAGAGGCCCCGCAAGCTTCACTTAAGGACCCATGTGTCAGTTCTGATGGAAATACCTGGTACCTACGATTTGTCGCAGCAGACTGGACCCCACCAGCCCAACAAAGGTTGGCTCTATATGGACATTAGACAAGTCATTAAAAAATGATAATAATGATAATTTAAAAAAGAAGTGGGGAAAGTCCTTAAAAGGGCGGCTCAGCTCTGCGTTGTGTGACCCTAGCCCCGGGAAAAAGGGCGTCACGTGCTTTCTTCAGGTGGTCTCCAGGATGGTCGCCTCCAAGGCCAAAGCTCCCGTGGGCTCCTCCTCGTAGTCTGACGTGTAGGACTCCAGGCTCTGCTTGGCCAGCAACTCCCGCCGGGCCTGCAGTCGCTCACACCGGGGACAGCTTCCACATTTGAAACAAGCTTTATGGTAACACGCTTTACATTCTATTGGGGACGGAAAGGTGACAGAGAAGAGCACAGGCTGTATTACCTCGGGCTGGAAGTGAGTTACCGCTACACCCCTTCCCACCTCGTGGCCCGGGGTGCCTGCGGTAAACACGGGGAGCTGCTGAATCGGGCCAGAAGCTTACTAATCGGGGTGGCTGAAGGGAAGTACATTAGCTTTGTGTTTAGTCTTATCTGCCCACTCCACACCTGCACCAGCCCTCACCTTCACAGGTCCGGCATTTATGGAGCTCAAAAGGGAAGATGATGTCATCCTCGTTCTGACAGAACTCGCAGATGAAGCCCTTGGCTTGGCAGAGCTGGGGAGGAAAGGGACAGGCAGCAAAGTGAGGGACAGAACCCCAGGAACTGGCACAAGAAGGTGAACAAAAGCGAAGGGAGGGGCAAAATATAAATGAGACTTGAATGGGCTCTCGGGTGTTCTCCCACTTTCAGAAAACAGACCCAGGCTAGGCTCAGACGTATGACAGGCAAACTAGGACCAGGCTGGGCAGTGTTAGACAAAACTTCAAGGTGGAGATGAGAGGCACGAGTTTCAGAAACTCCACCCATGAGTATGGCTCCCAGTGAAAGGAAGAAAAGTGCCTAAAAGGCTTCCTAAAGTCAAAATTCCAGTATGGGTAATGATTGGATCTTGAAACTAGAGGCCCAGTGCACGGGTTCGTGCACTGGTGGATCCCTTGGCATGGCCTGCGGGGATCGGGCCAAAATGGCCTTCCGACATCCCCCGAGGGGTCCCAGATTGCGAGAGAGACAAGAAAATTGAAGCTTACCTCAGAGAGGGCAAAGTATTTCCTTTGGTCACAGTGACTGAAAATACTAAAGTCAAGACCCAGGCCCTCTCCAGATGCTAACCCAGGTTCTCCTCCCACATCATGGCAATTCTCTGGTGAAGGTCTGCCCAGTTACTCAGGGGCAATGCCAGCACCAAATCCTCTCCTAATTCTAGATTCTTTCAATCTGGATGATTTAGCTATTCATCAACCTAGGGACTAGCAATCCTGTCCAGCTTCTCTCTCAGTGTTGACAGGCCATTTCAACGTCCTGGAACTAAATGGCAAGAACCCTGGGTCCACCCCACAACCCGTCTCCCTAGGCAAGGGTCCAGTCACACACTAAAGTGAGACTTTCTTACCATGCATCGCTCCACATGGGCAGCCCCCGCCCTGGTGAGCTCAGCAAGCCGGGGCCCCAGCTCCCCCTTCCTGGTTGCAGTGAGGTCATTCAACGAATACAGGTGGAGATCCTCTGTCAGGTGGCCTGGAACTGTGTCAAAGGAATCCAGAAGGCTACAGGAGAGGAGGGGAGGTGCGTGGGAGCAGAGAATGAACACCAGAGTAGAAGGATCTCTATCCATAAGCAGGATAAGGGAAGAGAAGGGGTCCAGGCAGAGGTAATGATGTGGGCAACGCTCAGCCAGCCTAGGTGCTCCAGGCCACCCCCACCCTCCCACACTACCAGGTGTCTGGATGGCAAAAGTGACTTTTATACCCTTTTGCAGAGTGATTAATGACAGCTTGCAAAAAGTGGTGGGCCTGCCCTGGAGAGAATCACCACAGATTTCCCCTTCCAGAGAGAGGAATACAGACAGCTACTGCTTCTCATTTACCTTTTCTGGAATTTTCTGCAACATCCCCTTACTCTCCTTCTACACATAACAAGGGCCAACTGCTGGGACATGTTTCTTTCAGAGACATTAACTCAGCCAGAGGCCTCCATGCAAGACTTACTCTTTAGCCAATCGGCATGTCTTGAACATGTTCTTCATGTGATACAGCTGGATCCGCAGCAGCTGAGGAGACAGATGGTGTGGTGGTGGGTGGGGGGAAGAAGGGGTATGAAAAGAAGAGAAGCAACCATTAGATCAGCACCTTTAAACCCTGAGAGTCAGACTGTTCTCTATACCGGTAACTTAACAACTCACTTCAAAGTGACCTCCCGTCAGCCCCTCTGATGGGTCAGTCCCCCAAATCACATACACAGTCAGGAGCCACTAAGAAATCCAGAGTTCAAATTTCCCATCTGAGACCCTATTCTCCATTCATAATATTTTCAGAGAAGGGAGAAATCCTGCTGTTGCCAGTGAGTGCTACCTATAGCTTCAGAGCTGCCGTGGCAGGTTTCGGATTCTAACTAGACAGACACCTGGGAAATGGCAACAGAAAGTACACAGAGACAGTATGGATGGTGAGATGTGACAGCAATGACACGGTGACAAAGAGAAGCATGGTGATCGTGGGAAAGTCTGTACGAACACAGGGAGAAGATGCAAAGGGTAATCTCTGGTGTGACCTTTTTCAAGGGTCTTACCCGAACTTGATTGAGCAGCTTGACCTTCCTGTAGAGGGCGCTGTTGATGTCCTGCACATTGAAGAGAGGATCATTCCAGATCTTAATGAGCAGGTCCTTGGAGAAATTGCTGACATAATACTTGCTGAAGTCCCACTTGCGCAGAACCCGGCTGGGGATGACCATCTGGGCGTTCTCATGGCAGCACTGACAGAAGTACTTGCCCAAGTACTCACAGTACCGCAGCCGCTTGATATAGTCTAGAAAAACCAGGAAGTCAAAAGGTCAGATGTGTCTTCCCCATCTATATAAGCTGGTGAGGCAGCGCTGCTGTTCCTTTTGAAGAGCAGGAGGAATGGCCAGGGGGCTCTAGCCACCTCTGTTCGAGCTCCCAAAGTTGGCAGCAACCTACGTAGTGGGGCCTGTGGCTTCTGTGTACCATCCTGGAGGCACCTCAGAAAACAAACGCTGCCAGAGTTGGTGTCCTCCAAGAACTTGGTCAGAAGTACCAGATTTTCTCTAGTATACACTCCTGGCAATGTGCTCCTAGAAATAATTCCCCTCTGACTGCCAGTGTTCTTGCCTAGTCTTATCCCTTCCACTCCAGGCCCCTTCCTGCCTTTTCCCAATTCTGTCTGTCACCTCCTCTTACTAGTATTACCTCTCTGACCAGATCTCCCTGCCCAAATAAGTGGGAGGGTAAAGCCCTATGGAGTCAGTACGGGGGCGAGAGAAGATACTCACCAGGGTCTGTCCGGATGCCACATCCTGCACAGCGGTAATTCTGCTTGGCCACAGCAATTTTCCTCCTGTGGAAAGGGGAAGGGAGCAGATTGGCAGATACCAGCAGCATGAGGCCTCCGAGATGTGAAGGATGAGGACACAAACATAGGGCTCTTGTTAAGGCTGGAAAGAGGAGCATTCACCTATTTTTTAGAATTAGACAAACGGAACCTACTGGGAGAACCAATTCAAACCAAGGATTAAAAGAATTTAGGTGTAGGCAACAATTCTCCTCAATAATGAACCACACTTTCTGTACAAATGTAAAAGATGAGAAATAGTAAAGAAGAGAGAACAATAGAAAAGAAAAGCAATCATCCAAGGATAAAAGACTAATTTCCGGGTTGCTCTGTGAAGGAATGGTAGGATTGAGTAAGACTTACAGACAAGATGGAAATCCTCTCCCGCTGCCTCTTAGAATTGTGTGGGATGTACAGTTAGGTGCAGGGACAGGAGGATGAAGAGATAGCCCTGACAATCCAAAGAGAATGTATCTTTTTCAGGGGACACAGTCACTGGCTACTCACGTTGGGGCTGGATGAACATTAAAAATTATCTGAGGCCGGGGTGGGGCCCACTCCAGGTTGCCACGAACACGGATACGCAGTTTGTAGATGTCAGCATGCTGCCCATCATCTGGTGAGATGGGCAGTGAGTCAGGGATGGGCAGGAGCTGCAGGAGAAAAGCACAGGGTGATCTAACATAAACAGTCTGAGGGAACACGAATGCTTGAGTCTTCTGGCCATGAAAGAAGCACAGTCAATGAAAGATGTTTCAGGAAGATCATAGGTAAGAGCTTCCCGGAACCTTGGCCCTTGAAACCATGAGACACCAGGCTACTGGAAGGAAGAGCCTTGGTTCCAAGAAGCAAAAGGAACAGGAGCAGCGTCCCAGTGTGGTAGCACCCATTGCTGATGCTGTCCCAGACCCACCCCAGGACTCCTGGTACTCCAGGGTGCTTCATGCCTTACTCAACAGCAGAACAAAGAAGAATCTGAAAAATTCGCTTTTTCACAGTGTCTCAAAGGTGGTCACACACAGGTCTGCCTCTGGGTCTAGTGAGCAGTCATGTGGAATAAGGACAGTGGAGGAGCCATTATCTGTTTTTTTGTTTTTGTTTTAAAATTTGAGTTTACATTTTTATTTTTTAAAAAAATATATTTCTTTATTGATTTCAGAGAGGAAGGAAGAGGGAGGGAGAGATAGAAATATCAATGATGAGAGAGAATCACTGATCAGCTGCCTCCTGAATACCCCCTACTGGGGATCGAGCTGCAACCCAGCCATGTGTCCTTGGCCAAAATCGAATTTGGGACCCTTCAGTCTGCAAGCTGACACTCTATCCACTGAGTCAAACTGGCTAGGGCGCCATTATCTGTTTTGACAATTGCTAGGCAAAACTTAGGTAAGCATTCATTCATTCATTCAAAAATTTGTAAGAATGGCTTCTGTGAGTAAGGAAGGAAACACATAGGCTCATTCTAGAGTGGGGACATGTGACAAAAGAGAACAATATCAGAAAGGCTCACAACCTCCTGGGGCTGGACAGAGGGTGCAGAAAAAGAGCTGAAGAATCTACCTTCTGAGGGGCATCATGCTCTGGAACTAGCCACTCTAGCTCTGAGGCGGCTGGGAGCTGCATCCCCTCAAACTGCTTCAGGAGCCCCATGGCTACTGCCTCGGCGGACGTGGAGTGGAGGAAGCAGTGGGAGCTGGAAAGAAGAGATTCAAGGAAGGCTGAACATAGAGAAAAGGCAGGAAGATGGAGCCTTCCTTTCGGGACCTGCTACCACACGCAGTGACTTCTGGGCTGAGAGAACACCCACTGTCATCCCAGTCTGCTAAGCTTCTTTTCCTATCATCTTTAGACACATGTGTATACTGGTCTTATAGTCCTGAGACCTAGGCTCATATCCCATTTATCTGCAATGCATAGTACTGCTAGTTAAGAATTCTGTATCACTTCAGTTTCTCTATACTTCAGTTTCTTTACCGCAAAATGGGGATCATAACGCCTGTTTACAAAATAAAGTGAGTAAACTGCTTTGTGGTCTATAAAGAGCTATTGTTACTCACAAATGAGCTACTACAATGTGGAACCTGTCCAATTTGATTTCATAGTCAGAAATCATGATCACTCTTTTCAATTTCGAGGCCTAATCTTCTGCGGGCCTCTGGTATAATCTGTGAGGAAAGAAGGAACAATCCATACAGTGAGCTTTGCCTCCACCAGAGCCCACCCTTTTTGAACCATTGATCTTCTGCTCTCTTGTCCTGGGCTTCCCACCATCAATCAGGCAGGCCCATCACCTAACCTTGCCTCTTTGTGAACTTGGATGGCTTCATCCATGGTCTTTCCCATCCTATGCCAAGAACCGGGTTTGTTTCTGCATATACCCTAAGGTTTATTTTTTTTTTTCAATTACAGTTTACAGTCAACATTATTTTGTAATAGTTTCAGATATTCAGCATGGTGGTTAGATAATCTTATACATTACAAAGTGATCCCCCGATATTTCAATTACCCACCTAGCACCATACATAGTTACTACAATATTATTGACTACACTCCTTGTGCTGTATTTTACATCCCCTGACTATTTGTAACTACCAATTTGTACTTCTTAGACCTAACATATTCACTTCTGAGAATGTATCTGAAGAAACCTAAAACACTAATTCGAAAGGATTTATGCACCCTTATGTTCACTGTTGCGTTATTTACAATAGCCAAGATATAGAAGCAATCCAAGTGCCCATCAATAGATGAGTGGATAAAAAAGCTGTGGTACATATATACAATGGAATATTACTCAGCCATAAAAAAGAATGAAATCTAACCATTTGCAACAGTGTGGACATCCTACAGGGTATTTTGCTAAATAAAATAAGTCAGACATAGAAAGGCAAATAGCATATGATTTCACTTATAAGTGAAAACTAAAAAACAAAATAAATGAACAATGATTTTACTTATTTTTTAAAAAGTACTTACAAGGTCTGGGAGGAGGAAATCAAGGGTTTGTTGTTTGAGGCTGTGCTCCTTCTGATGTCAGCATCTAAACGGAAATCAGAGATGAGGGGAGTGAGGGATAATAATGGAAACCTTTTCAAGCTATTGCAGCTAAGCACTCAGGGTGGCATCTAGGTGCTACATTCTATGCAGGATAAGCAGCAAAGTCCAGGTGAAGCTCTGCACATAATTTATAGTTTGGCTCTGCTCAAGTCACAGCCAGGCTGATTAGTGAAAGTAAGCATAGCACGGAGAAGGTCAAAGTGGCTACAAATCCAGGTGAAATAACAAACTCAGACTTGGTGCAAGACAGTGAACAAGAAAAGGAAGCATCCTAAGGCACACAGGGACACACCCTATACCAAGCAGAAACCCGAAATAAACTACTCCACTCTCTCCCTCATTCTCTAAATCTCAAGCCCTCTTAAATAATAAACTCTCAGAGGCAAGAGCTTTATCTAGCTCTTTTTCATAACAGAATCAATACCTAATATAGAACATGGATCACAGAAGTTACTCATTAAATGTATATGGAATTGGAACTTTTCTCCTAACATCTGATCACTATTGATATTACTCCTGAACGTGAGAAGTCTTTCCATATCCTTAAAAAAAGCTTCATGGAAAGACTGCCTTCCTGACTGGTAGTAAAGAATTTGTCAGGAAAGAAAGAATTTCCCTGTGGCTTGGCAACTCCCTGGAGATGCTTGATAAGCAACAAATTTGCACAGAGCTATTATTCAACATGATCTTTAGGCATAATTGCAGAAAATTATGGCAGACTTTTCAACACATATTTCTGATAAAGAATTTTGAAGAGGATTTCTAATAATGATATGCCTGAACCTACAGAGACCTCATCTACCCAAATACTTCAATGGGAGGAATGTGAAATATAGCAGTCATGTCCAAGAAAGGCAAATAGAATCTATTCAGTCATGAAAACAAGACTGTTCAGATAAATCTAATCCCTCATTTCCTTTGATGCCCAATGAAAAGAGCTTCTTTTCCTAATTAAACCTACACAATGATCAATCTACTGCATTCAAGCCTCTCAGTAGAGCTCACATGACATCACTCTGCACTTGGCTATGAGTAGCTCAATTGTTCTCTACATTTCCTCTCTCTATATATTTTTTGTATGTACCATGTGAGAAAATGAGATCGTGTCTAATTCTTCTGTTTGGCCCTAAAATACTTAACACAGGCTCTGTATACAAGTATATATTCAAATAATATTCCTAACAAACCAATGTTTTCAAAGCTATATACACAAGAGAACAAAATTAAAATATGTCAATTTTCATATGCTTTCTAAGCATAGCAAAACTCAAGACAGAAACAGCATATTTTACTATTAAATAACAGATTTTATTTTATTTTAACCAATAAGTTCATATATATCATAATTATCTGCCTGAATTTGAACCATCAAAATCCAGATCCCAATATGTTGCTAGTTGTCTATTCCATTCTAAATAGTGCTAATGGAGGAGAAAAAAAAATTCAGGGAATAGTAGACCTTCATGGACCATTTGGTTTGTACCATTTATGTGATTAACACTTACACTGTCTTGGATTGTGCTTAAGTCTTGCCTTATCCTTATAACCCTCAGAGTGTTTTGTACATAATAGGTTTTAAGAAACCATTTCCCAAATAAATGATTAATTGGCTAAAAGCAAAAAGCAAACTTTAGCTTGTTTGGCAGTGATAAAAAAGGAAAAATGAGAGAAGATCTTAGATATCCATGAATAAAGAGTTAACTAATGCTATTACTTTAGGACCAGGATATTAAAGAAAACAGCAGAGAGGAGAGGTGACTGATATTTCATGATTGCTATGGAAACCATCATCTTCATAAAAACTATTCAGCAATTCTTCATACTCAAAGAGAGAAAGTCTTATTTTCTTTGAGAGAAAATTAAACTTTCCTCTTTGAAAAATATAGTCAAGTCATACTTTTTTTAAAAATATATTTTATTGATTTTTTTTTAACAGAGAGGAAGGGAGAGGGATAGAGAGATAGAAACATCAATGAGAGAGAAACATCGATCAGCTACCTCCTGCATACTTCCTATTGGGGATGTGCCCGCAACCAAGGTACATGCCCTTGACCGGAATCGAACCTGGGACCCTTGAGTCCGCAGGCTGACGCTCTATCCACTGAGCCAAACTGGTTAGGGCTCAAGTCATACTTTATCACATCATCTCCTCCTCCTCCTCCTCTTCCTCCTCCTCCTCGGTGCAATGATTTCCTAGCTCATCGTGAATCCTACCAAGAATCCTCCTCCTCCTCCTCCTCCTCCTCCTCCTCCTCCTCCTGCTCCTCCTCCTCCTCTTCCTCCTTCCCCCTCCCCCCCCCCTCCTCCTCCTCACAGGTGCAATGATTTCCTAGCTCATCATGAATCCTACCAAGAGTGTGGAAGACCATAGAGATCTGGATGTCAAGATCTTACCCCAGTAGAGGAGGGGACAGGCAGCACCTGATATCATAAGGGACATGACTCCTGACACTGGTCAAGTATCATGAAGGCCTGTGGGTACTGGGCTTCTGCTGCATCCTGTTGACTCTCTAGTCCAGTTATGGCGAACCTATGATACGTGGGTCAGAGGTGACACGTGAACTCATTTTTTTGGTTGATTTTTCTTTGTTAAATGGCATTTAAATATATAAAATAAATATCAAAAATATAAGTCTTTGTTTTACTATGGTTGCAAATATCAAAAAATTTCTATATGTGACACGGCGCCAAAGTTAAGTTAGGGTTTTTCAAAATGCTGACACGCCGAGCTCAAAAGGTTCGCCATCACTGCTCTAGTCAGTCCAAGCAGATGACGAAGTAATGTGGTTGGAACACTAGTCAAGTATTTGGATAAAAGTAGACAAGGGTCTAAGATAATTAAGGGGTAAAGAGAGAGGAGGAAGCTATTCATCTGGATGGATTACATGTACCCCAAATGAAAACACTTTAGAAAGAACTCTGAGAAGCTTTCTTTCTAAGTGGAAGTTAATATAATTATGAAACTTTTTATCAAATCAGTTACAAAAACATATTTCAAATGTTTCTGATGCTTTAATAGGACAAGGCTATTACTACTGACTGAAAAAGTTAAAAAAATATATAAACAAACAACAAAAATAATGACGTTATAAGAAGAATTTTTGCATGTCCAGATACTGACATAGGGATACTCAGGGAAGAACTGGTTAAAACTTTGGTACAGTAGCAAAATCAACAAAGGCATAGGAATAGAGTCAACTTCAGAATTTACTGGCTAATTAGATGTTGGTTTCCACACTGCTTTCCTTCTAGCAGATAAGGTTATACCCAAGAATACATCTAGAAATCCAACACCAATGAATTTTCTATAACTGCTGATTCAAAAGGAAATACTTCAAAAAAAATCAAAAGGAAACACTTCAATATGAAGAATCATAATTATTCTTGTTATAAAAGGAGAAAAAATATTTTAAAGAGGGAGGGTAGGGAGAAGCAACTTATTACCTTGAATTGGATATAATTTAAAAACTTGTCAGAAAACATAGTTCATGAACTTCCCTCTTTATATATTTTACCTATTTTCAATTTATTGCCTTTCAGCTGCAAACCTGTCCTTTTGTCTGTTCTATGAGAGTGGAGCTGGACTTGTAAAAAGCAATCTTTTGCTAGCTGGTGCGATGTTAACTTTTGTCAGTAGAGGGCACTGGAGGGACACTGGAGGAGGAAGGGCTTCTCCTGCCGGTTCTTGTGTGCTCCTCTAGGCAGACGCCTGTGCTGCATGTGCCTCTCCCCAGAGTAAGCATGCCTTCCCATTGCCTTGCAGCCGAGTCCTACTAGTGATACATCTTCTCATAAATGGCTTCCTGTGGCACCTCCTGGAAAAGCTTCACAGCAAGAACCACCTCCCCCAGCTCCCCTTGAGTTCTGAGGCATGGCACCTCCCTGGGGGAAGGAAGCCTCCTCTAGCACCCCAGAGAATGATTTCCTGGTGAGGGCCGTTGGCATGGCATCTTATGTGGACAGCATCCCCTGGCACACTCTCCGGGCTGCTCTGCAGCTTCAGAGAACTTCTCTACCATCCAGTGAGCCTGGAGGTCTGAATCTCAACCTTAGAGATGTGGCCTCTTCTACATTTGCTCCTACCCCGGGTGCTCTAGCTCAGTCGTAGGGATAGTGACTGCTGCCTCTATCTGCTATTCCTGAATGTTCTACTGTTCTCTTTGCTCCTTATGAGCCAGTTTCCCATTGCTTTGTTCCTGCATTATAGTTAATAATTCTTTATATTAAACTTTCCCTATTCAAATTACTGTGTGGTTTCTGTCTCTTGAGTGGACCTGACTAGATACATATGTGCAGAAGATAGAAATTATAGGAGAATCTAAAAAGGAAGATAATGAAGAATTGATGCAGCTGTAATTGACGAGGATAAAGAAGGGTTAGGGATAAAAAGAATAACAAAACACTAAAACTAAAAAAGTTGAAAAGACTATCTGGAATTGGGAGCTTACGAATGATATCATACCAGTTTGGTAGACACCATCAGAAGAAACAGGTAAGGTGAAAGAAGCCAGAAACAAAAGATCATATATTGTATGATTATATTAATATGAAAAGTCCAGAAAAAGGCAAATCTACAAGAGACAGAAGGTAGATTAGCAGTGGACTGGGTCTTGAGGTGGGGAAGAAAATAACTGTAAATGGGTACTTACTGGGATGGCGAAAATGTCCTAAGACTAGATTATGGTGATGGTTGCACAACTTGGTAAATTTACTAAAAATTATTATACACTTAATTAAAGTGGTTAAATTTTGGTATGTAATTATGCGTCAGTAAAATTGTTTTTAAAAAAGAAATAGATGTTAATACAAAGCTTTCTATGATTACAAGGTTTATATCCACTTTATTGCTAGGAGGAAGTAACTTTCAAATCTATTTCCTTCATAAACACTTCTGTTCCATATGGTTTATTTGATGAATCAGGATTTAAGAAAAGTGATTACATTAAGCAGAGTATTACATGTGCAGAGTATTTATCATAGACGTTGTCCATAATATGATTCTTAATTTTTCCAAGGATGTTATAGATTCTGATGACCTTCCTAGGATAATATTACAAAAGACTCTTTAATAGCATAAATCATTTACAGTGATCAAAAAGAAACCTCTAGCCCTAGCTGGGTTGACTCAGTGGATAGAGCATTGGCCTACAGACTGAAGGGTCCCGGGTTCAAATCCGGTCAAGGGCACATGCCCAGGTTGTGGCTTCCTTCCGGCACCTGGGGGAAGGAAGGCCTACTCTTGCACGAATTTCGTGCATTGGGCCTCTAGTAATCAATAAACACACAATCAAAGGACTGCGATTGTAAACATTAAAAACCAGTTAAAAAGTGACAGAAAAATATATGTTAAGCAAGGAAAGACTATGTTAGAATAAATTACAACAATTCAGGAGTAGAGAAAAAGGTACCTAATTATTTTTATTTCTCTAAATCTTGATCTAATTTTAAACAATTATTTTAATTTCTAGTTGCTGACAATATTAAGTTAAAATTAACTTTAAAAGAAGTCCCAAGTTTTGTGTTTGTGTGTTGTAAAGCCACTTTGAGTAGAAAACTGCTACTTTCTTTGTTATCCCACCTACAGAAAGGCTATCTGTTTGGATCACAAAGCAATTACTAAAGCCAAACATGTGCAGCATTAAATCCTAACTGTAGGCAGAGTACCGAGGAGAGAGATTTTGGCTCTGTAAATTCAAAACTCTAAAGAGACACTAAGCTTCATGCCATTCTCTCTGACTTTTGCTATCTGGTTATGTGGCAATAGCTTAGCTATAGTTTTAAACTAAAATTTCTTTACCTGACCATTCCTTTCTACACTACTACCTCCACCAGCCATAACAACTACTTAATCTGTAAGTATCACTGTAGGGAAAGACAAACAAGGACCATCTCAGTGAGGAGGATTGTTGGGATCATATGAGGAAGAAGAAAATGAATATCTAAAGTGTCCCTTGCCCTAGCCAGTTTGGCTCAGTGGATAGAGCGTCGGCCTGCAGACTGAAAGGTCCTGGTCAGGGATTCCGGTCAAGGGCACATGCCCAGGTTGCAGGCTCGATTCTCACTAGGGAGCTCGCAGGAGGCAGCCAATCAATGATTCTCTCTCATCATTGATGTCTCTCTCTCTCTCTCTCTCCCTCTCCCTTCCTCTCTGAAATCAATAAAAATTATAAATAAATAAATAAATAAATAAATAAAATAAAGTGTCCCTAGCTGGCTTAAGCCCAATTTTTCAAACTTAGTTCTCCAGACCCTTTAGTCTTCATAACCTTGACAGGTGTCACATGAACTATGTATAAAGGCTAGTGCAAACATTCACACACATGCATGTATGAGCACACCCACGCTGGCAACAAAGGCTACCTGAAAACATCGAGGCCATTGACACTGAGAGTCCATTCTTTGACATGTGAGTCAGGTTAGATCCTTCGCTATCATCTGTGTAATAATGATTATAAAAAGGGGCCCTTTAGTATTCAGACAGGAAGTAAATCAATGAAAATGACAGTTTTCTGTACCAAATATTCCTGGATTCAGAACTTGACTTTTGCTCTAAAAGATGAAACTGATTTTAGGAACTTAAATTTATAGGTATACTCTACAGGTATACTTTTCACTACAGCTTTGGTTCTCAACCAGGGAAAGATTTTGCCAGATTTTATCATTGGCAATGTCTGGAGACATTTTTTACTGTCATGGTTGTGCTATGAGCATCTTGTGGGTAGAGGCCGGGATGATGCTAAACATCCCATAATGCACAGGACAGTCTATCACAACAAAGAATTATGGGTTTAGAGTTTGAGAAACCCTGCCTTAGGCCTTTTCTTTTAAGGATTTCTGTTTGGAACTGACAAGAGACTTAGTTGATTAAAGGTCTTCTGTGGGCCCACTGGTGTATTTCATGCCACCTCCAGGCAAGCCATTTCAAATGTGGCTCCTCCCAGCTTATGCAGCTTCCCCTGCCTCTTTGCTTTGCTACAAGGGGCAGACTTATCCACACCCAGTGAAGCAGCATGTTTTAAAATTACCTTAATATCACCCTCATGAAATTCCGTGGATTCCAAGAGAGAAGCAGAACCTTTTTATTTATTTATTTTTTTTAATTTGGAGATCAAGTCAATCACAGACTGTGGTAAAATAAAAAATACATATTTGGTTTCTGGACCAGTTCCTAGCACAGAGCTCCTAAAATTCATTATTTCCTACGTGACAGGAATGTCTTTTGTTATCCATAACGAGCCCCTTTCTATGAGCTTATACTATTTAATAGGGGGACTCTTGGGGACATCCAGATAGCTTGGGTAGGTCTGGTTACCAGAAGAAATTTTAGCCACAAACCCAATTTCGCAGGAGGAGAGAGGGCCTGGAGATTAAGTTTAATCATTAATGGCCAAAGATTTAATCACTCATGCCTGCACAATGAAAGCTTGATAAAAACTTACAGTGATGAGGACTGGGGGAGCCTGCTCGTTGGTGAACATATGGATAGGACAGTGGCACACACTGACTCCACAGGACAGAGGTTCCTATGGACACTTTGGGACCTTGCCCTACACACCTCTCCATGTAGCTGTTCAATTTTACCCTTTATGATAAACTATAATTGTAAGTATAGTGCTTTCCTGAGTTCTGAGTCATTCTAGTGAATTACTGAACCTGAGTGGGGAGTCATGGGAACCCCTGAATTTGTAGTTGGCTAGGGAGACATGTGGTGATCCTGGTGACCCATCTATGGCTGGTATTTAAGCAGGGATAGTCTCGAGGGAATATGATCTTAAGCTGTGAGGTCAGGTCTGTGCTCCAGAAGTTAGTGTTAGAACTGAATTGTAGGACACTCAGAGTTGGTGTCAGAGAATTGGGGAATCATTGTTGGAAAACCACATACAAACAAAAAAAATGAGTTTTAAGTGACTACTACTGTCATGAATAGAAATCAGATATATTAAGGAGAATACAGAAGAAAGATTTCCTGGAAACCTGGAAAAGTATGAGTAAAAATTCTATTTCTGAATGGGGAAGAAACCCAGCTACCACACCTAGAGGTCTGTGCAGGTGAATGAGTTCTCTGGATTAGTGTAAACAGGAAATCAAAGCCTCATTCGATAAAAGATCTATCTATTCATCATCATGTTACAATGGAGAATTACAGGTATAATTCACCCTCTATAAGAAAATCACTTGGTTTCAGCCATGGGGGGAAAGCTATGTCCCTGAACTGCTGTTTTTTGTTTGTCTGTTTGTTGCACTGATGGGAACTCAAAGAAATCTATGATTTGCAGAAATGAATGAACCCATTAATCATAGGTTAACCTAATTTAACAACTGCCTTCCCAGATTATGACCCTCCCCTTCTCTATGCAGATATCTGTTATCCTTGGGTAAGGATTAACAAAACAAACAAACAAAAGTTTGTCATTCTGCTAAGCAATTTGCCACTGAGAGAACAGAAAATAAAGCTCTACTTTGTAAACTTAATTTTTTTCCTTTTTTGCTTCCCCTCCCCACTCAGTGACTCTGTTCTTTTCTCTTAGGATTATAATAAAGCTCCTTTTAAACACTTTGAAACAATTTCAGTTGTGTTATGGAATACAAGAGAATAGGATGCTAATTTCATGTAGGTATGGGCCAGCCCGAGGCTCTTAGCAGGAGGAACCCAAGGGAGAATCCAAAAGAAAGGTGCCATGAGGAAGAAGCACCAGGTGACTTCAACGAACAGTCCACTCCACCCGCAACACTTCCTTTCGGTGTTCTTTTCTGCTTAAATGTAAAAGGGGTTTTGTTTTTAGCAAGAGAGGCTGTCCCTTACAATAACCCACAACATTCCACCATGGACCATACTGAAGGTCACTACCTAGGGAAAACTTCTCAGCCTATAATTCAAAATTAAAAGAAACCGGTAATGAAAGCGCCCTTGAAACCAAGTGCCACTTCTTACCTTGGATTTCAAATTCATCAACCTCATCAGCAGAGCCAGAGTCAGAGAACTGTGTGGAATCACGGGAGCTGAACTGGGAGCTGCTGGAAGTGACCCGAAAGCCTGTTAACATCAAAAAAAGGGGAGGAGGGAATAAACAGGACAGAAAAACGTCTCCTACTTCTTCGGGGGTCACAACAAAAGGGACCTGGTATGACGTCAGCAGAGAAGTAAACACAACCCTGGGACAGATGCTGGGGAGGTGGAAACTGGTTCTGCTTGCTGGCCAATCTTTCATTCGTGAAGTTTATAAAGTTTCATGTAAATAGTAGGTACTATTATCTGGGAAGGGAATCTGGGGCCAACGGTCTTAGCTCTCCTCATATCAGAAACCTATTTTTTGGAAGATATTTCTGAGGTAGGAAATGGATGAAGTCTCGGACTCTGGTCTGGTAGAAAAAAAATAAAACCTAGAAAATCTTTTCTGACAGAAGAGGAACCCTTGGCTTGGTGATAACCTCTCAAGTTAAGACAGAAAAGAAAACCCAGGAGGCACCAAGTTCTCCTGAGGCAGGAAGACGCAGGAAGAGAGGTATTCCGAGCCTCACTCACTTCCATGCTCGGTCTCCTGGTACCCAGGGAGAAGGTTCTTGGTGCGGATCTGCTGGCGGCGAAGGCGGATCTTCTGCTTCAATTCCTGGATCTCTCTATCGCTGTCTTCCCCCTCCTCTTCCTCCTCTTCCAGACACTGGCTCATCATGTTGCACTTCATTAATTCAATGGCAGCAATCAAGGACTCTGAGATACTGAAGTGGGCATTCTCCTGGGGGAAGGAGAGCACCAAAGAAGTTGTTCAGCAAGGGGTTAGAAGTATTGAACGCCCCGCTGATTACACTGTCGGGAATAAAGCTTCCAAGGCACACGCTACTGTTCTTTCAAACAGCCAGGGGAAATGCGTGGTTCTGCTATAAGGACAGCTGATGACCAGAAAACCTGTTCTACATTCTCTTTGCTGTCATACCTGTTCATGCCTGGCCTTCCTGTCCTATATTCCACATAAAAATATGACAGAGCAGAGTCCTACATTTCCTATCAGGGTCTTTCCTAAAGCCATACAGCAGTACACAAAGTATTAAGTTAAATGTGATGTCTCAACATAAAGTGCTATAAGTTGTAAGCTATAAAATTCTACAGGAACATTATTACACTAGAGGCTCAATGCACGAAATTCGTGCAAGGGGCTCAGCCCTCGCAGCCCCGGCTGCCTCAAGGCCCTGCGGCCCCGCCCACTGGTTGTTCCAGAAGGTCGTCCGGAAGGTCGTTCTACCATTCGGTCTAATTAGCATATTAGCTCTTTATTATATAGGATAGCTGAGCTTTAGAACAAAATATAGAAGTTGGCTCTGGAAAGAGTTTTTCCCTCAGGTTCCAGGGTCAAGGAAACAACAATCAGGTGGCTCAAATTCAATCCTTCTCTGTCCACGGCAGCTTCTAAGACAAAATCAATAATATTTCTAGACTTGATGAGGAGCACAACTCCCTGAAGAGTTCTCCAGAGATAGAATTTGCTGAGCTTATCTTTATTGTGAACTTACCTTTTCTATAGTCTATACTCATGTTACTGCAGTGTGTCCCAAGATCTCTTTCAAACAAATGGTGCCCTAGCCAGTTTGGCTCAGTGGATAGGGCATTGGCCCTCGGACTGAAGGGTCCCCGGTTCAATTCCAGTCAAGGGCACGTACCTGGGTTTCAGGCTCGATCCCCCGCCCTAGTCGGGTGCCTGTGGGAGGCAACTAATCAATGTCTCTCTCACATCGATGCTTCTCTCTCTCTGTCTCTCTCCCTTCTCTCCCCTCTCTCTAAAAATCAATGGAAAAATATCCTCAGATGAGGATTAACATAAAAAAAAAATAGAACAAATGGCACCGGCACCCCTCAGATCTCCTGACTCAAGAGCTCTTAGATTCTTTAGATTCCTCACCTTTTCCAGGTCTGCACAGCTGCCAAAGTCTTGCTCGGACAGGTAGCTGATAAGGGACTGTCCTTCTGATGGTCTTCGGAACATGCCTTCACCTGAGCATAGGTACTGTCCACCCTCTGTGGGCAAATGGAATGTGAATATGAAAAGCTCTGCTTTGAAAAGCAAATCTGTTTGACAGTCACGCTTCTTCAAGAAGTCTGATGTTTTTACCATTAATGATAGTCTTGAGTTTTCCCGCGTAACAGGTTGGAAAAAAAGATGTCTACCTTCTAAAGGAATTCCTCTGAATTTCAAATCCCACAGCACAAAGCCTCCTGGTTAAAGAATGATGGAATGGAAAGCGCCTGGAGAAAATTCTTTTACCACCTAAATTTAAGATGACATACTTGCTCTCCTACCCCACAAAAAAAAACCAAAAACCTGTGCTGAGAATCAGACAAGGAAACAACTGGCTTCTTCTTACGGCTGATTTCCATGTGGAGCTCATCTTCTGGTAATTAAGCCCAGACACTCAAAGGCCTCTTTTCAAGGTCCCTCTCACCCACTCAGAGAGCCATTCCATCTGGCTCAACAGACATTCCTAGTGATAACACCCAGAGCATAAGAGGGGGTGGGACCGCTAAATCAGAGAGGAGCAGAGAAACGGAGGGGCAGTGTGATTTCTAGCACGGGGGTTGAAACTGATGGAAGGGAGAGAGATACTGTATGGTGAGTACCCTCCACAGAGCTGAGACGAGCCACACAGCTCAGGGTGTAGCAGGCACAAGGGGAGAGCAAAGACACAATTGCAGCCCTGCCTTCCTAGTACTCACCATACTCCATGTACAGAGAGCTGGGTGTGCTGACTTCACTGCTTTGGCCAGAGTAGGGCAAGGGGCCTCTCAACTTCGACTTATCATTGCAGGATTCTAGTGTCAGTGGCCACCAGGAGTAAAAACACACACACATGAGCAACAGTTACATTTCCAACTCTGGCTTTTCAACATTTAACTGCTCCCATTCCCGATGCCCTCCCAAACAGGAGAGAGGTGGCACACCAACAGGGAACAGTCCAAGAATGCAGGGACACATGGGAAATCGGTATATTCCAAGGGGAAAAGAGAAAAAACGGGACCCAGAATGAAACACAAAGGGGAAAAATAAAATCAAATGAAAGTGGGTTTATGAATTCAGTCCTCTGTTCTTCCATCTTCTTACCAAATGTTCCATAATTATCTATCCTCTTAACAAACCAATTTATAAAACTGTCTTCAATTGGTAAAACAAATTATAAGCACATTGGAACTTTACTGATACCTTGACACGAGGTTTTAAACAATATCAGAAGGGTTAAATTGACCAAGGAAATACGAGACTATGGCTTCCCTTCAACCTGAAATGTAAATGTGTCCTACTTACAAATTTAACCCATTTCTGAATGGGCAGAACAGCAAAACAAAATCCAGCAATGTCCTTAACACAAGCACCAAGACAATGCTAGAGAAAGCAAGGAGGATGCCTGGAACCAAAGGGCTGGAGGCCCAGCCTTACTGGAGAAGGAAGCGGGGGGTTTTAAGAGAAAGCTGGCAAAGTATGAAGTGCATGGATAGAAGTTTTCAAGGAACAGTGAGAGTTGGGAGCGGAGGAATAGCAGCAGGCAGGGCTCGCAGGAAATGAGAAAACTGATATTCTCCGAAGGGAAACAAAATTCCAGTGTCACAGAAGGAAGAGCAGGCGGGAAAGCAGGTGGGTGCCTGAGAAATGAGCTGTATGCTCAGGGAAGATGAATGACTGAGCTGCATCCAACCCATTTCCCTGACAGACGGTGCCAACTGGTCAGCTGCTCCCCTCACAAAATATGCTACTACGTGGTGAGAGATAACGTGTGTTCTCCTGGGCCTCTAAGATTTCCAGTGGTCTTGGCAGTGGGCTCTGCTCCTCACTACCAAACTGAAGCAAAAACCAGCAGTTACCACGATGCCTTGTTAACAAACCGGGACTTGGAAGGACCTCTGAGGTCCCCAGTCAAACTCAGTGAACAACATAAACTCCAACACCAGCACCCTATTTCCGTACAACGCGTAAAGGCCGTCCAGCTGGCTTACTGAGCTTTCTACCTCCTGATGCTGGCCCATTCAACGGAAATGAAATCTGTCACTTGAAATGCCCTCTTACACTTTCTCATCTCTTTAAGAACAATGCTCCTTTAAACAATGGTCTCACAGACTTACTCCTCTTTAACCTGATCTTTTCCAAGCTAACATACCCAGGGGCTTTACCCATTACCAGGAGAACATGGTTTTCAGTCTTCCCTCACCACTCTGTTTTGCTGACACATTCCAGTTTAATATCTCCATGCATTATGGTACAATATTCAGTTTGAACATACTGTGACAACCAAAGAAACAGACAAGTCACTAGAAAAAGCCTCTGCAATGGCTGGGATGAGGGGTGGGGAGGACCCGATAAAGGAAGGAAGACGGGTGACAGAAAAGGGAAACAGGAGAGGCCAAAGCATGCATCCACATCCAAGACCACAGAAAGGGAAGAAAACCCACTCTGGTGTTAATTCAAGGAAAATACAGAAAGCTGTTCTAAGTGCTCCGTTACAAGAAAAATTCTGCCAGTTTCATCATGATGCCTTAGACAATAAAGCAGCTTCAGTTTCATCTTTGGACAAACAGGACTGACAAGTCTTGACTCTGCCTCCCAGAGCAGCTGGGAGACTGAATGAAGTATTTGGAAGTTGTGGGCCGAAAACACATCATGCAAAACATTGTTGTAGTTTTACACACAGGTCCAAGCATCACAGCAGGACCAGACTGGCCAGGCTTGACTTGACACCAGAATGGAAAAGGAGGTTCTGGACCAAGCACACTGGTGACAGAGGAGCAGCAGGAGGAGGTGGTACACAGAAAGGAGGAGGACTGGCTCCCAAACCTGCAATGGGGTCTTCAACTATAATGGTGATATTCCTGGGGCCTCCTGTACGTAGACAGACAGGTGCAGAGAGTCCAGGTCGAGGAAATGAGAACAGAGAAAGTGAGAAAAAGAGCGTCCTTCTATCTAGCCAGGTGGGAATTTAACTCCCAAGAGGGAACCCTTGTGCTGAAGGAGGGATGACTTGTACAAGAAGCTGCACGTGACCCACACTCCCGCAGACCCCTCTGCCTGGGTTTTCTCTGGCTCCCTTTCCAGTGCAGGTTACCGTGGTTTCTGGAATCCAAGTGGATTCAGGTATGAGGACAGGGAAGTATTACATGCTCGAAGACCAGTTGCCTGGCATGCAGTGGACACCAGGCCCACGGCAGGAGATGTGAATGGAGACTCTAACCCAAGCACTCTTCACATCTAGAACAGCTTGTGCGAAGACAGGCTTTGACTTGGAGTTTATTTTCTAAAGAGTTCCAATCAGCCAAACCATGTTTTTGACAGGAAAATAGGGACAAAAGTTTGCTATTGAGAAGTTTCAGATGAGGGCCTTAGCTCTCCCCTTCCTAGAAATTACAAAGAGAAGTCAATGGCAGCTCTAGTTGCTAAAGGAAATCCTTTTTTTTTTGTCTTTGATTTTTTAATATTTTATTTCTGGGGTTTTCCCTCTCAGAACTGGCTTTAAGCACAATGGAAATCCTCTTACAAATGAAACCCAACCAAAGCCTGCCAGACACCAACAACCCCGGAGAGATGATGGCAGGAAGATGGCAAAAGCAATGAGACCCACCTTCCCTGTGCCTACAGTACTCTCTGCTGCTAGCAGCTGGTGTTTGTGTGAGGGAGGTCTCAGTGGCCAGGCCTCCTTACCTGACGGCCTTTCAACCGGAATTAGTGATGCACAGTCTGCCCCGCCTACTTGTTTACTAGGTCACATCACCCCAAACCCACTTCATCCCTAGTTTCAATAAGGAAACCCTAGTATCACTTGGCCTCTCTCATGTTGGTAATACATGCTGACCAAACTACTCAGGAGTCACAGGAAGGGGAGGAATTTAATGGGATTATTTTAAAAACTTATTAGTACTTCCCCTCTGTCTGAAAGATACATTTAAAACTCAAACTGTGATGAGTCACACTGTGTATGCTCTGGTGCTAAAGAACTAGTGAAAGAATCCAGGAAAGCATTTCCTATTTAGCAATGTATAAAGGAACAAACATAAATATTCTGAGAGAGATGCCTTGGGTAACCCTATTAGATTACAAACTTCTCTCTTTTGTTAGAAGCATAACTTCTCTTTCTGCCATTTGAAGATCCTTCCGCCCTAAGAAAAATTCAGGAAACCACCTTCCTACCTAGGGGCTGGTGATTAACATTACCTGGGGCTCCTCTGGAGACAATGTTGGTATCCGAGTGGGAGCGAGTATGGCTCTTCTTTGTTCCGCTGGTGATAGTGAGTGCCTGTCCCTCTGAGAAGCTGGACCTGCGAGGGACACTGGACGGCTGGCTCTGCCCACCTCCCTCTTGGTCCACTACGGAAGAAGCAGCAGAAGCTGGCTTCTGGGAACTGCTGGAGGAGAACAAATTGGAGCTGCTGCTCTCAGCATTGCTGCTGTGACTCTGACAACTGGCGGTCCGGCCTCGGGAGTCCAGGTTGCCGATGGCCAAGTACTCGGGCCCCTCACTGGCATCACTTGGGGAATCATTCTGGCTGCTGACCCAGGATGATTCTAAGGGGCTGGTCAGAGTGCTGGAGCTCATCTCATTTGGAGTTGAAGGGGAATCCCTGGCTAATGCAGAGACTGGAAGCAGAGGAGCTTGGATGGTTTCATCCTTTGCTGGGGAAATGTGCCCTCTGCTTTCTTGAGGTTTCCGGGGAGGGCCAGAGAGAGAAAAGGAAGTAGATCTTCTTTCTAGGATATAAAAAGAAAGGGAAGGGAAAGGTGACCTGGAATCCTTTGGTATATGTGAAGGGCTTCTCCACAACTAAGGTTCAAACTCCCTATCATTAATAGGTGCTCAGAACACATGGCGTCACCTTAGAAAAGGTAAGTCATTTAAGGTGAGTAAAAAATTACTTAGAAGCAGCTAAGTCAAGAGAATGAGCTCTTGAGACAGTGACTTCATGCTTATTAATATGCATTCCTCATCTAAAATGAGCAATAATAACATTTACCTCACAGGACTATTTTGAGGATCAAATGAGATAATACATATAAACTGATTATAACAGAGCCCTGCACGTGGTAGGCATTCAATACACGTTGGCTATTATTATTGAAATGCATTCTTGGCAATTAAGATTAGAAACACAGGGGACTCTAAAACCACCTCTCTTTCCTCTGTTACTTTAATGATTCTACTGAATTACCTTAGGCTAGTTGCTATACACCTTTTCAAGATCTCCACTATTAAGACATGAAGTCTGACAAACTACACCAACTCAAGGCTCTATCTAGACCAGCCGTGGGCAAACTACGGCCCGCGGCCGGATCCGGCCCGTTTGAAATGAATAAAACTAAAAAAAAAAAAAAGACCGTACCCTTTTACGTAATGATGTTTACTTTGAATTTATATTAGTTCACACAAACACTCCATCCATGCTTTTGTTCCGGCCCTCCGGTCCAGTTTAAGAACCCATTGTGCCCTCGAGTCAAAAAGTTTGCCCACCCCTGATCTAGACCCAGCTTGTGATCACCCACAAAGTCTTCTTCTTTCCAGTCGAGGAATACATGTCATAACTACCCTGTGCTGCTCCCATACCTGGGCCGTGGTTGGGTACGGATTGGTGGAGGCTAGAGAAGGACCCAAAATAGGAATGCTGAGCGGAGCTGGTTGGAGGAGTACATGTGGAACCAGGCAGAGCTGTCAGGCTCTGGCTCTTTGTCACCAGCAGTGGGCTCTCATGCTTTCTGGCAAACTAAAAAAAAAAAAAAAGTGTCAGAGTCAAGGGTCAAGGATAGAGGTTCTCAGAGAGGCACTAAGCACTACGGAAACACTGGTAGAAGCTGGCCTTTGGCAGCAGGCTTGTACTGCTATGCACATGGAGTCAGAAGTCAGACCAGGGTTCAAATCCAGGTCTTATCACTTATAAGCTATTTGCTCCAAACTCTGGGCAAGTGACTTATTTACTCTACCCTCAGTGGCCTCCTTTATAAAGTGAGATTAATGGCAACCTTAGAGAGTTGTGATGATTAAATGAGATGATGTATGAACTGTGCATAGCACCATGCCTGGCACATACATAGCATGGTAACTAAGAATAAACATTTTAAAACCAGGAAAGGTAGGGGATACCTCCTTAAAAGAAGTAGGGACTGTGATTCCATTCTAGTCGAGGCACTGATATTAGTGTTGGGGTAAGTGAACTAGAGAGTTAATAATAAACAACATCAAGCAACAAAATTTTCTTTATACTTCAAAGACAAAAATGATCCAGTATAATACTAGACCCTATTAGGTCTGATGCTATAAATCCTACTCCTGATTCAAAATCATCCCTCTTCTCCCAGGGCTTTAACAAGCCTGCCTTTAAGGAGGTGCTTACTCAAACTAAGGATTTTTAAAACAGTTTAAAAAAATAGACACCTCCCTTCTCAGACAGACCTAAACTTAGACTTTTTACTTCAATAAGTGCTTAACAGTACCTCCCCTTCTTTTCCAAGTGTTTTTTGTTTTTTGTTTTTTTTAATGAAAGCCTTTAAGTTTACAACTAAGTAAGGAAACATCTGGCTACAGAAGGCTGCATCCTGGGGAGGCCTAGGAGGCCAGCATAAACATAGATAACTCCTTTCCCCCTTTACCATGGACGCATCAATCTGGGCGAGGAGGCGGGGGTTGTTCTGTTCCACTGCTTCTAGGCACTGCAGCATGGCTGTGACGTGGGCATCGCTTAGCAGGAAAGCAGTATCTGGGGAGAGAGAAGCAACCAGTGAGGGAGCCAATAGGAAGTCCTTCAGCTTCCCTGTATGGCCCCGGGAGAAGCTCAGGAAAGGAGCGAAGGAAAAGGCAAACATGATTTGAGCAGAATCAGGCCACTGTGGAGAGAAGCGGGGCCAGAGACAAATAAAGTTCAGGAGAGGCTAAGTAATGTCTAGTATAGGAGAGAGGCCAGGACAAACTCAGAATGACCCAGATTTTAATCCTGGCTCTGGGTGGCTTTGGCCACGTTACCTAACCTTCTTGAACTCTACTTACCTGATTGGAAAACAGGGATATTAATACCCAACTTTCAGGGCTGTTGTTAAAAAGTAATGTATAAAAAGTATGTAACAGTGATTGGAACATAGAAACTCTCAGTCAGTAGCTTATTGGTTTGTGTCGTACGGGAGTAGAGGAATACGTTTGTGTATTACATAGGAAGTGAGAGAGAAGACTGGCTACATGTTTCTTATTAGAATTTCTATGGCATCAAGTAAAATATGAGACCTTGGGAAAGAGTCTTTAAAGGAAGGGTAAAGTGGAAAACAATGAGGGAATCTATGCCACAATCCTGGCTAAGTGACCTCTGCCTACCTGTGTAGAACTTCCTGATATACTGTTGATCCCCAAGCAGAGGTCGGAGCTGAGCGGAGAGGCAGTGGCACTGCAGGCTATGCTGCAGCCACAGCTCTGCAATGACACGCTCATTCACGCCGTCAGTGCTGCTCTGGCCATTCTCGTGCAAGTTGATGAACTAGGAGGCAAAAAAGCACAAGTCAAAACATGTATACAGGTTAAAATACAGCAAGACTGAGGCCTGAAGACCTGAGAACTAAATTGAGACGGGTTAAAAGGAGGCAATCACAGGCATTTTTCCTCCAGCTAGCGTCTACAGGTTACTGAGGAAGGAGAGGGACGGAAGGGATTAATGGCTCCGCTGCTGTATTGGGCCACTGGAGCGGGGATAAGCAGTTAAAACCTAATAGGCAGTTCCTAGAGAAAAGAAAGCTCCTTCATCTGTCTCTATGTGCTAACTCCAAAGGAGCATCTTTTCTGGGGTACTCAGGAGAAGGGTAAACTTGATCTTTTCCTTCTCGCACAGAGTCCTCTATTTCAGACGGCCTTCAGAAAAGGATGCAACAAAGACCTGGGGGGAAAAAATCTAGAAAAATGCCACCAAAGAGAAACCTCTTTTGGCCTCTAGCCACAGCATTCTCTATTTGGAACCTCCTTCTGCTTGGCTGTTTCTGAAAGCCAGGTCTCAGGCCAGGGTCAGTGCAAAAAAAAGATGGATGGTCATTTCAAGCAGCTTCTAAGAGTAAATGACTATAGCAATATATTTTATAAAAGAAAATTAGAGGGGGCGTTGGTGGGGAAAGTGAGGACCAAAAATCTCCATAAAAAAAATCATTGGGCTCTGGCCTCTTCTTCATAAAAAAGGATAGTGTAAGACCTATCCTTGTTATTTGGTTCCCTTACCATTTAAAAACAAGTTACTAACCCTAACCGGTTTGGCTTGGTGGATAGAGTGTCGACCTGCAGACTGAAGGGTCCCAGGTTCGATTCTGGCCAAGGGCATGTACCTTGGTTGCAGGCACGTCCCCAGTGGGAAGTGTGCAGGAGGCAGCTGATCGATGTTGCTCTCTCATCAATGTTTCTGTCTCTCATCAATGTTTCTGACTCTCTATCCCTCTCCCTTCCTCTCTGTAAAAAATCAATACAAAATATTTTTAAAAAAACACAAAAAAGCAAGTTACTGCCCAGCCAGTGTGGCTCGGTGGTTGAGTGTTGACCTATGAACCAGGAGGTCACGGTTCAATTCCCGGTCAGGGCACATGCCAGGGTTGCAGAATCGGTCCCCAGTGGGGGTGGTGTGGGAGACAGCCAATCAATGATTCTCTCTCATTGATGTTTCTATCTCTCTCTCCCTCTCTGAAATCAATAAAAACACATTTTAAAAAATAAATTAAAACAAGTTACTTTTCCCAACATCATCTCAACAATGAATCTGGCAGTGGGTGGGATATACATGAAATAAGACTGGCCATGAATCAATAAGTATTGAAGATGGGTGCTGGATATTTTGGAGTTCATTACACTATTCTCTTTAATTTTGTCTATATTAAATCTTTTCCATAAGAAAGAGTTAAATCAATAGATACATAAATTTGGCAGAAACTGATCTGGAACTAGCTGTGTAACTCTGGCAAAGTCATCTAACCTCCTCCAGCTTTGTTCCCCTGACTAGAAATCAGGGTTACTATGATGAGCTGAGAGGATAGAAGAGTAGAATGCTATGATGGTAGCCAAAGCTGATAGGAACATGTTTGGCTCCATTTGACACCGGCCTTCAGAAACCTCACATTTCTTTCTAATTGTTGTATCCTCATCTTCTTAAACAGTTATTAAAATTTCAGTCCCACTTTCCCCAACCACTTCAGGGAACCTCTTAACATATACCATATACCCTGGATTTTGAAAAGCTTCACTCTGGTCCCATATATGCAGATCTTTTGAAAACAACAAAACTTTTACACCCCTTCCCCAAATGAGAGAAAGTGGCCAGAACAATGGGTTTGCAAAGTTTATTTTTTAAAGCAAATAATCCTCCCCTTCAAATCAGTCCTAAAGTGACAATTTCCTCTCCTCGGTTATAAGAAACTCGACACACACCATCCTTCTATTCTAGGAGACTCCTCAAACAGAACATCAAACAATGAAGCCTCGTGGTTACCTTCATCTCTTACCTTCTCCACATGAAGGGCTGAGTGGGGACTCAGCCAGCGGATATCTTTCACAAATTGCCAGTAATCAGTTTGGCGGCAACACACCTGCTGTGGGAACACACATGGTAAACAAATCACTACCATTTTGGACCAAATCTAGTTCTAGGGTTGACATTCAAAGAGAGATAAAAGCACAACCTTCCTGCCCTAACCGGTTTGGCTCAGTGGATAGAGTGTCGGCTTGCAGACTGAAGGGTCCCAGGTTCGATTCCGGTCAAGGGCATGTACCTCGGTTGCAGGCACATCCCCAGTAGTGGGTGTGCAGGAGGCAGCTGATCGATGTTTCTCTCTCATCGATGTTTCTAACTCTCTGTCCCTCTCCCTTCCTCTCTGTAAAAAATCAATAAAATATATTTTTTAAAAAAGCACAACCTTCGTCTCAACAGAAGTTCTCAGCAGCAATAAAAGGAATACATATACATGTTCACCTTTTTAAAGGATAGCTGTTTAAAATTATTGTAATTGTTCTTTTGAACAAGTAATTTGTACATATGACATCGAAGGTTATATAATGAAAATAATCTATTTTCTACCGTTATCTCTCCACCATTCAACAATAAGAAAACAAATCATTTGATTTTAAAAATGGGCCAAAAACCTTAACAGACACCTCACCAAAGAAAATATGCACATGGTAAATAAACACATGAAAAGATACACTACATCACATGTCACCAGGGAAATCAAATTAAAACAATACAATACTACTATATACCTATTAGAATGGTCAAAACCCAGGTCAATGCCAACATCACATGCTGGCAAGGATTTAAAGCAAAAGGAACCCTCCTTATTCACGGCTGGTCGCAATGCAAAATGTTAAAGCCGCTCTGGAACACAGTTTGGTAGTTTCTTGCAAAACTAAATGTACTCTTACCATATGGTCCAGTGATCACACTCCTTGTTATTTACCCAAAGGAGCTGAAAACTTATGTCCACATACAAACCTACACACAGATGTTTATAGCGGATGTATTCATAATTATTATAACCTGGAAGCAATAGAAATGTCCCTCAGTAAGCAATGGATAAATAAACGGTGGTGCTCTTGCATCTCGGCCATTGACATGCCATCCAGACTGAGGAAGACCCGAAAACTTCAGGGCCACAAGAGCCACGGCCACAGCGGCATCGGCAAGCACAGGAAGCATGGGGGGGGGGGGGGAGCCGCGGAAATGCTGGTGCCTTGCATCATCACTGGATCAACTTCGACAAGTATCACCCAGGTGACTTTGGGAAAACTCGTATGAGGCATTAGCACTTATACGTATGAGGAATCAGAGCTTCTGCCCAACTGTCAACCTTGATAAACTGTGGACCCTGATCAGTGACCAGACACGGATAAATGCTGCCAAAAGCAAGACTGGAGCTGCTCCTTTCACTGATGTGGTGGAATCAGGCTACTACAAAGTTCTGGGGAAGGGAAAGCTCCCAAAGCAGCCTGTCAGTGTGAAGGCCAAGTTCTTCAGCAGAAGAGCTGAGGAGAAGACGAAGGGTGCTGGTGGGGCTTGTGTCCTGGTAGCCTGAAGCTACAGGGAGGGAAGTTCATTAAAATGTCCACAAGTACTTCTGTCTTCTGGACTGAGTGTAGGTCCTTTGGCATCTCTACTTCCCTACCTTTACTTCAAAAACCTCCCTAACAGGTTCTAGGAGTTAGGGTATCAAGGCCTGGGGAAGAAAGCATGCAAGAGATAGCATCAACACTTAGAGGCCTTTGGGCCATCACCTGACTCGAACTTTTCATTTATAAAGTGAGAATGATACCTGCCGGTAAACTGTCTGTGTTTGTAAATAAGTATTAAATAGTTGAAAGGCAAATAAATAAATAAATAGTGGTACATTCAGACAATGAAATGTTATTCAGCACTAAAAAGAAATGAGCTATCATGCCACAAAAAGACATGGAGGAAATTTAAATGCATGTCACTAAATGAAATAATTCAATCTGAAAAGGCTACATACCTTATAATTTCAACTATATGACATTCTAGAAAAGGCAAAACACTATGGAAACAGTAAAAAGACAGTGGCTACCAGGTTTTGGAGTGGGGGTAGGATGGAGAGGATGAATAGGTGAAACACAGAGGACTTTTAGGGCAGTGAAACTACTCTATATGCCACTATAAGGGTAGTGACATGTCATTAAAAATTTGTCCAAACCATAGACTGTTTAAGACCAAGAGTGAACCCTAATGTAAACTGTGCACTTTGGATAATAATGATGTATCAATGCAGGTTCATCCGTTGTAACAAATGTGCCACTCTGGTGGGGAACGCTGAGAGTGGGAGAGGCTATACACAAGAGAAGGCAGGGAGTTTATGGGAAATCTCTGTACCTTCTGCTCAATTTGGCTAAGAACCTAAAACTGCTCTAAAAAATAAAGTCTATTAAAAAAAATGTTAGGTTCACTTAATAAACCAATTTTGGGGGGAAATCAGTAGAAAATAAAAATTGGCTAGTAAAAAGTAGATAAATGTAGGCATTCTCCACAAACTATAGGCCAAAATAAATTCCAGCGGAATAAAAGAGCTAAATTAAAAGGAGGAAGAGGAGAAGGAGGAGGAGGAGGAGGAGGAGGAGAACTTGAAGAAAAGGAAGAGGAGGAGGAGGAAGAGGAGAAGAAGAAGGAAGAGGAGAGAAAAAAAAACCCCTATACATCCCACAAGAGAAAAAAGAAGAATATTGGATTTTTGAATTAAAAATGTCTTCAATGTATAAAAGCACAAGTATATATCAAAAAGGAAGAGATAGAGGCATACATTTTAAATTTCTGTAAATAAAATTTTAAATGAATGTTCAGTATTTTTATAATAGCAAAAGATATGAAATGTAAACAACTTGAACATTTATCAGTATGGTACTGATTAAAAAATTAGGGTAGTAGATTCACGCATGTAATATTATATACACATTAAAAATTATGCTGCCTGGCCAGCATGGCTCAGTGGTTGAGCATCGACCTATGAATCAGGAGGTCACTGTTTGATTCCTGGTCAGAGCACATGCCTGGGTTGTGGGCTCAATCCCCAGTAGGGGGCATGCAGGAGGCAGGTGATCAATGATTCTTTCTCATCATTGATGTTTCGATCTCTCTCTCCCTCTCCCTTCCTCTCTGAAATCAATAAATTATATTGATTTGGTTTTTGCCCTATAGCCAAAGACTATTGAATAAATGCAATTTTAGATGTTTTGAATTAAAACAAAATGTTTGAGTGATATATCTTACCACTGTTTAATAAATCAATCAGCTAATGATTCAGATCATTAAGTATAAGAAGGCTTTTCCTATTATAAAAAAATGATATAGGCCTGGCTGGGTGGTCTCACATAAATTATTTTTCTTTCTCTCTCCCCCTTCCTCCCTCCCCTTCACTCTCTCTCTAAAAAAAAAAAAAAAAGAAGGAAAAAAAAGAAAAAAATCAATAGAGAAAATATCCTTAGGGGCAGATTTAAAAAGAGTGTCAAAAGACAAACTAGGAAAAAAGTATTTATAACTCACATTACAGACAAAGGACTAATTTTCTTTTTTATTAAATCAAATGTATTGGGGTGACATTGGTTAACACAGTATATAAGTTTCAAGTGTATAATTCTATCATATATCATCTGTATTTTTCACAGTATGCTCACCACTAATTTTCTTTTTCTTTTTTTCTTTCTTTCTTTCTTTCTTTCTTTTTTTTTTTTTTTTTTTTTGAGCATTTAATCACAGTCTTCTGCTTTAATAGCATTTCAAAGCACCCATCAAACCCAAAAGCAAAGGGGGAAAAATACAATTTGTTCCTGAAAGCCCCGCAGGCCAGAGCTCTTGGACCCACTGTTAAAGGTTTCGGGCCAAAACACCCGGAGATGCAGGGGAAGCCCGACTGGCACTCCCACGGGAGAGCGGACGAGGCCGTTTGGGAGGAATGAAAGGACCCCCCATTTTGGCCAATCCTTGGCTTCTCAGCCGCCTCCCACGTGCTTCCCGGGTCGCTAGAAACACACGGCCCCAACTCCCCCAAGGACCAGCCCAGATCAAGGTAAACAAAACAGCTTTAAAAATAGCTCTTCCTGGGCTGGAAGTCTCCACCGTCGCCCCTCCGGGAGGAACGATGCCGCATTTACCCAGCCCCGGGCACAAAGACAGTCCCAGTATCTCCGTTTCCCCGTTACAGAACCTCCTCAGCCCTTTTGCTCTTCGTTTTGCTCGGTTACCGAGCTAAAGCGTCACTACACACATACGAAGGGACAGATGATGCGACCCACCCGGCCCCTCGCCGCCCTGGCCCCTCCGCCACCTTCGGCAGCCGCCTGGGAAAAAAGGACCACTAATTTTCTTAATAAATATAGAGCTCCTAAAAATCCACAGGCTAAAACTAAAAATCTAAGGAAAATAGGGGGAAATAGAAAAAATTCACAGAAAAAAAAATTGAAGGGCTCTTATAAACATCTTTCATAGTAAGAGAAACGGAACTTTTCACCAATTACATTGGCAATAGTTAGTTTAGTAACACCCTGTATTGGCAACAGTATAAAGAATTACTGGTAGATACTCATACATTGGTGAGGGTATAAACCAAGGGTGGGCAAACTTTTTGACTCGAGGGCCACAATGGGTTCTTAAACTGGACCGGAGGGCCGGAACAAAAGCATGGATGGAGTGTTTGTGTGAACTAATATAAATTCAAAGTAAACATCATTACATAAAAGGGTACGGTCTTTTTTTTTTTTAGTTTTATTCATTTCAAACGGGCCGCATTCCGGCCCGGCAGGCCGTAGTTTGCCCACAGCTGGGTATAAACAGACATATTTGCTAGAAGGTAATTTAGCAACAACTATCAAAACTGAAAAGCACATAGCCTTGCGAAAACTCGGGTGAACCTAAGAACGGTGGGCACGGGTTTGGTGGCTAGAGAGGCTGCACTGCTGTATTTTGACCAAGGTTATGAGGTGCCTAGTGTGCGGGAAGGACTGCGGGGCTGGTGGAGAAACAAACTCACAGACATCAGCCTACAAAGAACTACCTGAACTACCTGACAGCCCCGTGTTATTCTGCTTTTGAAACCAACAGAATGAGAAATAAATTTGAAAGATTGGCTGTTCGTCAACCAATTGCATTGCTCAGTATAAAACTAGATGAACTTCCAGCCCCTTCCTCGGGTCAGAAAAATGTCGTTGCTGCATAGAAAGAATGTGTAAACAATTCTGTAGCCCAGTTAGAGCATCAAGCGGTTCGAATTGAGAATCCAGAACTAATGTCACAGCATGGATGCAATGCCTGGGAAATATATAATGAAAATCCAGTTCACATGATTGAACATGCACAGAAAGAGCTCCAGAAGTTAAGGAAACATATTCAAGATTTAAATTGGCAGCAAAAGAACATGCAACTCACAGCTGGATCTAAATTAAGAGAAATGTAGTCAAATTGGGTATCCCTGGTCAGTAAGAATTATGAGATTGAAAGGACTATTGTGCAGTTAGAAAATGAAGTCTTTCAAATAAAGTAGCAACATGGAGAGGCCAACAAAGAAAACATCCAACAAGACTTCTGGAAAGACAAATTAATTTGGTGGGTAGAAAGGAAGACAAGTTGGGCTTTCACAGAAGGTCATGCACCTGAACTATGAAGGATAACAGCATCTTATGGGAATCACCAGTGGTTAAGTGTTTAGAAACCATAGAAAATTGACTATTATATTCTACTAGAGGCCCGGTGCACAAAATTCGTGCACGGGGTGGGGGGGATCCCCTCAGCCCAGCCTGCACCCTCTCCAATCTGGGACCCCTCAGGAGATGTCCGACTGCTGGGTTAGGCCCGATCCACGGGATCGGTCCTAACCCAGCAGTCGGACATCCCTCTCACAATCCGGGACCGCTGGCTAACTGCTCACCTGTCTGCCTGCCTGATTGCCCCTAACTGCCCCCCCTGCCAGCCTGATCACTCCTAACTGCCTCTGCCTGCTGGCCTCATCGCCCCCAACTGCCTCCCCTGCAGGCCTGGTTGCCCCCAACTGCCCCACCCCGCTGGCCTGGTCGCCCCTTACTATCCCCCACCCGCTGGCCTGGTCGCCCCTTACTGCCCACTCCCGCCAGCCTGATCGCCCCCAACTGCCCCCCTCTGCCGGCCTGGTCGCCCCACATAGCCTGCTGTTCAGTCGTTTGGTCGTCTCTCACTAACCCCCCTGCCGGCCTTGTCGCTCCATGCAGCCTGCTGTTCAGTCGTCCGTCTGGTTGTTTCGGTCTTGATGGCCCCTGGCTTTTTATATATTCGGATTTGTATATGAACAAAACCACAAATTTCAACTTGGTGGTAAAAAAAAGAAAAGAAAAGAAAAGCACATGCCCTTTAGCCTAACAATTCTATGTCTAGGAATATAGTAAAGGACCAAGTGACCTATATACAAGGTTATTCACTGTAGCATTATTATTAATAGCAAATGACTGAAAGCAATTTGAATGTCCACTACCAGGAGACCGGTTAAATAAATTATGGTATACATATACAATGAAACATTACAAAATGACAGCTGTCAGAAAGAATGAAGCTCTTTAACAATTTTATTTATTTTTAATATATTGTTATTGATTTCAGAGAGGAAAGGAGAGGGAGAGAAAGATAGAAGCATCAATGATGACAGAGAATCATTGATTGGCTGCCTCCTGCACACCCGCACTGGGGATTGAGCCTGCAACCTGGGCATGTGCCCTGACCAGGAATCGAACCATAATCTCCTGGTTCATAGGTCTATGCTCAACCGCTGAGCCAAGCCAGTCGGATTAACTATTTTAAATAAATTATAAGATATATCACATGAGAAAAGCAAGGTACAGAATAGTGGTTATAGTGTCCTTTTATTTATGTGAAAAGTCAGGTGTAGCAAAGAAAATTATGTATTCATATTTACTTTTATAAGCATAAAAATTCTCTGGAAGGAAACTGGTAAATAGTAGTTACCTATGGGATCAGAAGGAAACGAGACATTTTACTGGATATGGTTTTATACTTTTTGTTTTTTTAACCATATAAATGTGTTGTCCATTTAAAGAATTAAATATTGCCTGGCTGGTGCGGCTCTGTGGTTGAGTGTCAGTCGACCCATGAACCAGAAAATCGCGGCTCAATTCCTGGTCAGGGCACATGCCTGGGTTTTCAGGCTCGATCCCTAGTGTGGGGTGTGCAGGAGACAGTCAATCAATGATTCTCTCTCATCATTGATGTTTCTATCTCTCTCTCCCTTTCCCTTCCTCTCTCTAAAATCAATAAAAATATACTTTAAAAATAAATAAATAATAATTAAATATTTTAAAACAAGTTATGGAGTGATAGATACAGTACAATCTTAATATTTTAAAAAGCACAGAAATATGGAGTGATATATACAGTACAATCTTAATATTTTAAAAAGCATATAAATGCACAGAAAAAAATAATAAAATCTACCAAAATATTAAAGAGTGATTGTTATTGCTATGGGAGGACTAAAAGATAGCCTAGATGAAGGCTGTCAAGGAAAATGAGATTTTCTAAGAAAATGGTCATTTACAGCTTTCCTAAGGCCCTGATTAAAAAAATATGTAATACACATTCCATAACACATCCTTATGAAAGCACAAAAGAAATGACCCACATGAATCATCATACCCCTCCCCCTCTCCAAGGGCAAATAGCTTCTTGATGACGCAGCAGCCAAACCTTTGAAAGCCTTAGTCTTTAGGAAGGAAATGAAAGGGAAAAACAAGTCCTTGACACAGACTTCAATGTTTAGGTCTTTACAAGGCAGAACAGAGCAGTGGTGAAATGAAAAAGAACCTCTGGTTTTTATTCTTCCCACTAGGGCCTATAGTGAGTGAGAGTGAGTGAGTGAGTGTGTGTGTGTGTGTGTGTGTGTGTGTGTGTATCGTTTATTTGAGAATTTCTTTGACTTCCCTATTTCATCATGGCACATTTTCTCTTCCTGGCACAGATGGTAAAATTGTCCTGTAATATGGTTAACTGATTACTCTACATGACATTGTCAAATTAGTAATAGAATCCTTTTGCTACCAAGACACAGGTACTTTAGCTACTAGAAGGCAGGGCCACTAATCTGGCAGCTATTTTGGTCATCAGTCTGGGAAACTTGTACTGAGTTTTGTAAAAGATATTGGCATGATTCCCAAGTATCTAACTTGGAATACTGAGTAGCTGGCAATGCCACAAATTAGTATTAAAAATACCAGGAGGAAGGGCAAACTCATGGGAGAATGTAAGTTTGTTTTGGGTCATACTGTGCTTAGCCTGTAGGACAATCAGCCAGATAATATATAGCCGACAGCTAGTCTTGTAGACCTGGAGTTCAGCAGAGATGTGTGAGCCTAAACAATGCAAGTGGATAAGACTGCTTCAGGAAAATGAACAAAATAAGAAGAGATAAGGACATAAGACAGAACCCCATTAAAAGCTAAAATCCAAGAGGAAGAGATTCCAGGGAAAGAAACGAAGAAGGAGTGGTCACAGAAGTCAGAGGTCTCCATGACATAATAAAATAATAATGCCTGCCCTAACCGGTTTGGTTCAGTGGATAGAGCATCGGCCTGCGGACTGAAGGGTCCCAGGTTCGATTCCGGTCAGGGGCATGTACCTTGGTTGCGGGCACATCCCCAGTAGGGGGTGTGCAGGAGGCAGCTGATCAATGTTTCTCTCTCATCGATGTTTCTGTCTATCCCTCTCCCTTCCTCTCTGTAAAAAAATCAGTAAAATATATTTTTTAAAAATAATAATAATAATAATAATAATAATGCCTGATGGTGGTCAATAGTGAAGAACATAAGACAGCGCTCAAAGGAGAAATATGTTAATTGGATTTGATAACATGGATGTCATTTTTACTTAAATTTTAGTACCAAGATTATCAGTGGTAAGGGAAGAAGGCAGATTGCAGTGGGTTAACTTATTTGTTTTGTAAATTCCAATGTTCATAATTATTTTTGCCATAGGACTACAAGACAGTTAACTTGAAAGTTAAAAAAAAAGGAACATTTATTAATTACCTCCTATGTGCCGTGAACTTCAGTAGGCAAATTTGTATGCTTTTACATTAATCTTGCCATCAAATGTTATGATATAAATAACATTATTCTAATTTTTACAGATGACAAAAGCAATTACCTAATAGTTAAGACTAATAATTTCTCATGTTTTTCTAAAGCTTTTCATGTATTATCTCATTTAATGCTCACAACAATCCTATGAGGTGGGTACCAATGTTATCTCATCATGTTACAAATGAGGAAACAGAGGCACAGAGAGTTATATAACTTACCGCATAGTGGTAAAGCTGAGATTAAAATATGAGAAGTCTGACTCAAAAGTCTATAATTATAACTATGATGTCATTTTTTCCCCCAAGGACCCTGAGCAATGAGTCTGGATGTAAAATCCAGGTTCTGACACATTCTAAAGACTTTTGTCAGATTGCTATACAATGTTGCCTCCAGATTCCTAGAATGGTGTTTTAATAATGAAGATCATTAAGAACAATTCTTTAAAGGATAAAAAAAAATTCCCATCTTTAAAACTAATTAAAACAGAAAGCCTCATTTTCAGAACTTACTCTGAATAAAGAAAATCTAACCTAAGCCAACTTTCCCACTAAATTATAAAAATCCAATAGGGCCCTAGCTGGTTTGGCTCAGTGGATAGAGCATCGGCCTGCAGACTGAAGGGTCCCAGGTTCGATTCCAGTCAAGGGCACATGTCTGGGATGTGGGCTTGATCCCCAGTATGGGGCATGCAGGAGGCAGCCGATTAATGATTCCCTTTCATCATTGATGTTTCTATCTCTCTCTCCCCTCTTCCTTCCTCTCTGAAATCAATAAAAATATTTTTTAAAATAAAAAAATAAAAATCTAATAGGAACATTGGTTTAAAGATATTGTTAGAGGTAATATACACAGACTTTTAGAAGGGAGGGTAGCAAAGTAAATCCTATCAACTATAAATATCTTAATATCAATTCACTGATTAGATCTTTTCCAATGTGACTGCTAGTTGAGAATAAATTCTGATTTAAAAAAAAAAAAAAAAAAAAGGTAACCCTGGCTCAGGGGAAAGAGCTCCAGGGAAAAATACTGGGCTCTGATAGGAAAGAGCATGAGTATTTGGGAATACACAATTATGCACATATTTGTGAGGTTTGATTTTTATTTTTTTATTTTTATAAAGACTTTTTTATTGGGCCCTGGCTGGGTAGCTCAGTTGGTTAGAGTGTTGTCCTGATACGTCAAGGTTGCAGGTTCGATCCCCAGTCAGGGTACATACAAGAGACAACCAATGAATGCATAAATAAGTGGCACAACACATCAATGTTTCTCTCTCTCTCTCAAGTCAATAAATTAAAAAAAATTTTTTAAATAAATAAATATTTTTTTATTTGATTTACAGAGAGAAAGGAAGGGAGAGGGAGAGAGAGAAACATCCATGTGAAAGCTAAACATCGCTCGGCTGCCTTCTGCACACCCCCTATTAGGGGTAGAGCCTGCAACACAGGCATGTGCCCTGACCAGGAACCAAACAGGCAACTTTTCGGTGCATGGGAGGACACCCAACCAACTGAGCCACACTGGCCAGGACAAGGTTTGATACTTAAAAAGTAGAAGGATACCAGACCAATGAATCACTTGACAAATTTATCCAGACCAAACCTTACTTAAAACTAAATTATAAATGAAGTAACTGCCAAAGATAAGCAAAAACCATTAAATATTAGCTTCCACTCATTTTCAATACTCACAGTTTATTAGAATGTTTGCGGATATTAAGGAAAATAAACTCAACATCAAAAAGTTTATATTTTTAAAAGTAAGCTATAATTACAACTACTACTCATAAGTATCAACCAGTTGTCTACAAAATGATATTCATAGGACATTCTAAAAATGACAATAGTCAATAAATATTTCTCAGATGTGTCCTAGGATGACCCTAAGAGGAAAGTCCCAATGACTGTCCTGACCCTATTCCTCGTCATCATATTGTACAGTCCCTCCCTCAAGGGCTCACAGACTAGAGACCAACATCTTCTCCCTGCCAACAACTTAATGCAACTGTTTCTTTCCAACAACTAATTCACCCAATTGGACAAAAAAGAAGGTCTCCATACCTTGTCATGGATGAGCCCATGATAGAGGATGCTCTGCATGTCCCTGCAAAGCCGTTCCAGGCCACCATACTTGGACCAGACGTTGGGGCTGTTGGCTGACACCAAACCCTCCACAGTAGTCTTCAAATTACCCAGCAACTGCCAGTGCTCCCTCCTGTAAGAGCAACAACGATACCAATGGTTAGTTAACTTGCTGTACCTAATGCCGATCACATCAAAGAAGGTCTAAGGCAAGAAACCTTCTATCCCACATCCTATCATTCTCTCCTCACAAAAGTAGTCGATAACCTATGATTCTGGGAGTATGACCCATCAAGATCCTCTTCTGGACCATGGACAATATATAAAGAGATGTGGACATTTGCTCAACACCAGAAATCTTGTGCCAAACAAAAAAGCAGGAAAAAAAAAAGACTTTCTATTTCCAGCACTAAATACACATACCTAGATACAAATATTATGGGTAAGTACATAAATTGCCCGTGATTTTTTTAAAATATGTTTTTATTAATTTCAGAGATAGGATGGGTTAGAGAAAGGAAGGGAGAGAGAGAGAAACATCAATGATGATAGAGAATCATTGATCAGCTGCCTCCTGCACACCCACTACTGGAGATTGAACCCGCAACCTGGGCACGTGCCCTGACCAGTAATGGAACCCTGACCTCCTGGTTCATGGGTTGATACTCAAATTACTAAGCCACATGGGGCGGGCTGGCCATGATTTTTCCCCTGTGATTTTTAAAGCTAAAATTGAGATAAAAATGTTTTAAGTTTGCACTGAGCCATTTTGGGACATGCCCCCAAATCAGTCAACTATTCTCACATGCCAGGGCTGTGGGCTCAATCCCCTGTAGGGGGTGTGCAGGAGGCAGCTGATCAATGATTCTCTCTCATCATTGATCTTTCTCTCTCTCTCTCCCTTCCCTCTCCCTCTCCATTCCTCTCTGAAATCAATAAAAATATTTTTTTTAAAAAAAGAAATAAAGCACTTTAGTGGAAAAGTTTAAAAATCGATGCCAGATGATCTTCAAGGTTCCTCTTAAATCCCCAACATTTTCTCAACAGAGTTTCCAACCCATAAAAACTCAAAATCAACTGCAATTGAATGAAAAAAGTTGGATGCACGGAAACAAACTGGATAAGAAAATCATAAGGAGATGAGATGTCAAATTCCTTCTTTTGGGTCCCCAATTGTTATGCTGGGCACTTTACCTTTCCCCTTAATTTCTTTTTAGCATATGACTCTTTCCTCTTTTTAAGAACAGTACTGAGAATGGTAATAATTTCTTTAAGGAATTTTTTTACCATAACTATTTACATTATTTAAATATCTACAGGTATGGGAGGATTCTGAATTGGAATTCTTTCTACCAGTACTCAAAATGAACCTCTCTTACACATTTTTGTACATTTTCTGAGCATCTTTAAAAAGTAGATGGGTACAGTAAAGGCAGACATATAAAATAAAATGAATGAAGTTCGAGATGGTATATGAGTATCATCTAGAAAAACCCAGATGGATCTCGCTCTGGTCTTCTGATCTGAAAGCCTTGAGATGAAGAATTTATTCAAACTGAGAGACACCGGGCTTTCTTAATCTTATACCATTAAACATGTGAGTCACCAGACTCCCATGTTCTATTTCTTTCTCCACCCCCATTTTTATTGAGATATAATTGATGTATAAATTTATATTAGTTTCAGCACAAAATAATGATTTGACATATGTAAATATTGCAAACTGATTACTACAATAAGTTTAGCAAATATTCATCACCTCACATAGTTGTAATTTTTTATGAGAATTTTAAGACAATCTGTTAGCAACTTTCAAATAAAAATACAGTAGTGTTAACTATAGTCACCATGCTGTATATTACATCCTCAGAACTTATTTATTATTTTTTCTTTTTTTTCCCCCTCTCCTCAGAACTCATTTATCTTATGACTGTACCTGTGGACCACCTTTACCCATTTTCCCCATCCCTCCACCCCCACCTCTGGCAACGAACAATCTGTTCTCTGTTGCTATGAGTTTGGGTTTTTGAGATTCACATATAAGTGAGATCATACAGTATTTGTCTTTTACTGTCTGACTTATTTCACTTAGCATAATGCCCTCAAGGTCCATCCATGCTGTTGCAAACGGCAAGATTTTCTTCTTTATGGCTTAATAATATTCCATGGTATGTATGTATCAATATCACTTTTACTTTTGTTGTTGTTGTTAATCCTCACCCAAGGATATTTTTCCAACGACTTTTAGAGAGAGTGGAAGGGAGGAGGGGACACACAGAGAGAGAAACATCAATGTGAGAGAGACACATCAATTGGATGACTCCCACACAGGCCTCAACAGGGGCTGGGGATCGAACCCGCAACCGAGGTATATGCCCTTGACCAAAATTGAACCTGGGGCCCTTCAGTTCAAGGGAGGACACTCTACCCACTGAGCCAATCTAGCTAGGGCTATCACATTTACTTTATCCATTAATCTGTCAGTGGGCACATAGGTTGCTTCCACATCTTGGCTATTGTAAATAATGCTTCAATTGCCCTGACCGGTTTGGTTCAGTGGATAGAGCGTCAGCCTGAAGACTCAAGGGTCCCAGGTTCGATTCCGGTCAAGGGCATGTACCTTGGTTGCGGGCACATCCCCAGTAGGGGGTGTGCAGGAGGCAGCTGATTGATGTTTCTCTCTCATGGATGTTTCTAACTCTCTATCCCTCTCCCTTCCTCTCTGTAAGAAATCAATAAAATATATTTTTAAAAAAATAAACACAGGGGTGCAGATATCTTTTTTTTAAATCAAAGCATATCTTGAGATAGTGATTTGTTACCTTTAGCTGTATACCCGGAAGGAGAATTGCTGGATCATATAGTTATATTTTAAATATTTTGGGGAATCTCCATACTTTTTCCATTGTGGCTGCACCAATTTATAATCCCACCAGTGGTGCACAAGAATCCCCTTTTCTCCACATCCTCACCAACACTTGTTATCTCTTGTCTTTTTGATGCTAGCCCTTCTAACAGGTGTGAGGTGACATCTCATTGTGTGTGTTTTTTAAAATATGTTTTTATTGGTTTGAAAGAGAGAGAGAGAGACATCGATTGGCTACCTTCCATAAGCCCCCTACTGGGGATCAAGCCTGCAACCCAGCCAAGTACCCTGACTGGGTATCAAACTGGTGTCCTCTCAGTGCATGGTCTGACACTCATCCAACTGAGCCACCCCAGCCAGGGCTCATTGTGGTTTTGATATGCATTTCCCTGGTGATCGGTGATAAGGAAAACTTTTCATGTACCTATTTGCAATTTCCCTGTTCTATTTCTATACCAACTCTGAGAGATATCTCAAGATAACTAAGATGTACACAGGACTGAGGTGGTCATAAAAATGTCATTTATTTATTTATTTTTTAATAATTTTTATTTCTTGAAGTATTACAAAGAGTATTACATATGTCTCCTTTTTTCCCCCCCCTTGGCATTCCCCCGGCCCCTACCCCCCAGTGTCTTGAGTCCATTGGTTAATCTTATATGCATGCATATAAGTCCTTCGGTTGATCTCTTAATCCCCCCCCAAACCCTCCCCAGGCTTCCCACTGTAGTTTGACAGTCTGTTCAATGTTGCTCTGCCTCTGCATCTACCCCTGTTCATCAGTCTATACTGGTCCCCATTATCTGTCCCAACCTCACTGGAGCCGTCCCAACCTCACTGGGGCCGTCTCGGCCTCACCAGGCTGTTTCAACCTCACCGGGGCCGGCTCGACCTCACCGGGGCCGTCTCGACCTCACTGGGAAAAATGTCATTTATTATTGTACTGTGAGAAACTGCCATTACAGAGGCCAACTGATTGCCAACTTTCACTTAGGTGACTCTCCATCTCCTATGCTTCCTCAGAGCTAATCTGACCAGTTCTGACTGGTACAGTTTTTACATTCCAACAAGTTACAATCAAGTCTTGCAGGCCTGACAGCCAGTCTGGTTCCTCAAGTTACTATACATATCGGTGTTCTGATTCATTCTATATTGATCTTACAAGCTTAACTGTCAAAGAACATCATGATAAATCCTGAAAGCAGACACCAAGTACCTTATCATCCTAGGACTTAGATTCCAAAATGATGCAAAGAGCACTGAAATCCTAGAAAACTTGAGCATTCGGATCTACTGACAACTTCTCTGGACAAAACTAAAGAATGTTTTTTTCCCCACAATAAAGTGTCCCTAAGATACCAAAGCTACAAAAGAATGTGCCTCTTGCTCTAAGATACACCAAAACATTTATATTTGGTGCACGCTCACGTAGAAGAAAAGTAAACCTAAAAAATTTTTTTATTTATATAGCTAGTCTGTTTAGTGTTTTTACCTTTTTAGGGTCCTTTAATCTAATTATATAGTTATCATTTTCAGAGTTGAAAAACTAAATTCAATTGAAGCCCATACACAGTGGTTGGATTCATCCATTTATACCTGAATCTAACGTGCAAATAAGCAGATCACCAAGATAAATCAAATGCCCCTTCCCCTTTGTTAACCACAGTATTTCCTAGGTTAAACCTATTTGGTAGTAATCCTTTGGATGGTATCACCCTGTATTCACATGTAACCTTTATCTGGGCACAGGTAAGGACTTTGAAGTTATTAAGTTCAAAGCACCCGTTGCAGAGACACTTCTGCAAATATACAGAGTGTTCTCCTTTATTCATCATAAATTAAAAGCAGTCTTTCTAAGCTGCTCACCCTGTGCCAAGGAAGAACCAGGCCTAAATGACAAGGGCCAGCATAATCCATCTCTACCTGAATCATTTTCATTAACAAACAGTAAAGCCAATCTCAGAATAAAGTCCTACCTGTTTTCTTTTGGGAGGATTTTGACTACATTCCTCCTTTAAAGAGGAACAGGAATTGCTTAAGCAACTCAAATAAGGATATTCAAGGAAAAACAGTTTTCCTAAATGCCAACTCAGTCTTAAGGGTGCCAAATCACAATCAGCAGTGACACTCAAGGTAGAAACAAAGAAGTCAGAAGCAAATGTTATTTTTTAAAGTGTTACACTAAATAAGTAAAATAAATAGTAAATAAGCAATTATGATGCAATTTTATTTTATTTTTAAATATATTTTATTGGTTTTTTATAGAGAGGAAGGGAGAGGGATAGAGAGTTTGAAACATCAATGAGAGAGAAACATCAATCAGCTGCCTCCTGCACACCCCCTCCTGGGGATGTGCCCGTAACCAAGGTACATGCCCTTGACCAGAATCGAACCTGGGACCCTTCAGTCCGCAGGCCGACGCTCTATCCACTGAGCCAAACCGGTTAGGGCAGTATGATGCAATTTTAAAGTGAGCCTCAATCCAAGAAATATATATTGGCTTATCTTCAATCCCCAATGCTCTTTTTCATGGTAAAAGGAAATAGCTTCAACTTATTGGCATAGTCCCTCTACAGTGTGTCATTTATGTGAAATGAATAGTGGTATCTACCTGAGATCAGAGTTGAAAATCAGGTTGACTCAAATCAGGTAATGATTTGATCCCTGAAATGTGAGGACAGCTATGTGACATCATCTAATGGAATATCACGAAACCATTAAAATTTGTGGTTAGGAAGTTTCCAAGCTAATAACAGTAGGCTAAAGTATAAAAATTATAAAACAAAGACTATAAAAATTATAAAACTATAAAATTATTATGCTATTTGTGATCTCAGCATAAAAATAAGAAATAATATGTTAATAGTGGTTACTTTTGATTATATGAGGGAAAATAGAGAAAAGTTGTTTAGGCCTTCCTTGAGGCTATCAATTAATGAAAGATTAGTAATCTGAACAAAGTTAGTAAACAAGAAGCTGAAAAGTATCATGAGGATTTTTTTTAAATAATCAAGGTCATCTTGTGCTGAAAGATTGTGGTGAGGCAAGCACCTGGGACTTTTAATGCCAGAAAGTACTTCCTGGAAAGAAGTAATGGGTTCCTTCTTAAAGTACAGGAAAACATAATTAAGTAAAATAATTATTGGTAACACTGAGGTGGCAATTTTCTTCTTGTCTGGCTCCATATTTTCTGTTTTTAATTATATAGTATTAACCTTGTAGAATGTGTAGTTAAGTATTTATGATGTTTTAAAAACAAACAATATGCTTATAGAAAAAAACACACTTGACTCTATTATAAGTCTCCACTCTGGTGCACCTAGACAGTGATGGCGAACCTATGGCACGCGTGTCAGAGGTGACACGCGAAGTCATTTTTTGGTTGATTTTTTCTTTGTTAAATGGCATTTAAATATATAAAATACATATCAAAAATATAAATCTTTGTTTTACTATGGTTGCAAATATCAAAAAATTTCTATATGTGACACGGCACCAGAGTTAAGTTAGGGTTTTTCAAAATGCTGACACGCCGAGCTCAAAAGGTTCGCCATCACTGACCTAGGAGAACCTAATCGTTGGCCAGTCCCATCCCTTTATGGCTGACAGCAGAATCTCAATGTCCAGGAGAGAACAGCAGTACTTGGAGGCATGCTTTGTAACTTCCTACCTATTCAAAAAATGTCTCACCAATCACACTAAATTTGAATGATATCAAATTTATTGAATTTCAACAATGAGCAGGTTTAACAAAAGTAAAACCCCTTATGTTAGAAACCTAACCACCAATAGTGTACCAACTCCTTACCTGTGTCCCCAATCTAAATACCAACTTTCCTGCTAAGTAAGCATGCTGTAGTTGTTTCCTGAAAAATTCAGATTTACATCTACAGCAGCATTGTTCAATTAGATTTTCTGTGATGCTGGAAATGTTCTATATCTGTGTTGTCCAATATGGCAGCCACTAGCCACTGTGACCATTAAGCACTTGAAATCTGAGTAGTGTGACTAAAGAACTGAAATTTTCAATTGTATTTAATTTTAATTAATCTAAACTTAAGTAACTATGTGGCTAGTGGCTATCACACTGGACGGAGCTGTTCTATGGCCACCCAGATAGGTTGGTGAAACTTAACGAAGATTACAAAACAAAACAAAATCCATTTAGTGGAAGAAGTAATAAAGCAGCCATAAAAAGCAGAAACAGCTGTGGGGAGGGTAGATACTGAAAAACGTCAGCTCTGGGTCCCTGCTGTCAGCTGATACACCTCCCCTTCCTGGGTTCTGACAATAGCATTTGTCCCCCAAAAAACTTCAGGAGAATGTTTCTGTGGGCTCTTTTTGTATTAATAACTGGACTAGCAGTATGGATTGCTCAAAAGTCATGTATCCTACTTTGCTGCCAGTGCTGTATAAACTGTCAACTCCCAGCATGGTCAATGAATAGGAACAAAAGAGGCCCTTTCCTTCCATGGCAACAGTACAGGGGCAGCTGTCCAACTATGAGACATGACCAAATCATTACCACTTTCATTCCTTGAACAAATATTACTGAACACCAATTATATGTCAGGCACTATGCTAGGCTTATTATGGTGGTGAAAGAGGAGTCCCCATCTCTCACGGAATTCAGAATGCAATGGGGGAAATGGGCACTTACATAAAATGCTATGAAGTGAGAAATGCTATAATAAGAGAGATGAAAAAGGACAGGTAGGGCATGCCTTCCAAAGGAACATTATTTAAAGGATGACTAAGAGATCTCCAGGCGAAGAAGGAGGTATTACAGGGAATGTAGAGGAGCAACATTGAGAATGGTGAGGAAGGAGATGTGACAGCGAGTCGATGCATAGCTTTATAACTGGGAACTTCATAGGGACTAAAGTCCAGACTGAATACTAGGCAAGGGGTTTTGATTATTTTATATTTTTAATGAGAAACCACTGAACATTTCTGAGCAAATTACTTTTGTAACTTTGCTTCTGAAAAATTAAGCTGGTAGCAGTGTGGAGGCTGTCTGGAATTGGGGGGACTGAGTTTAGATTGGGAGATTAGTTAAGAGGCTACTGAGATAATCCGCAATGACAGATAATAAGGATCTTCAGTGAATATTTTCTTTATATCTGTCCAGAATTCATGTCCCTTTCTTTTAGTAACAGGTCCCTCATTTTCCATAGGGAAATCACACCTCTGCCACTTAGTCTGGTCCATGAAGTTCTAAGGAAGTATCACACTTCCCTGGACCCAGGGTTGGGCACATTGTTTAGTCCTGACTCAGCTGCATATCCCATACCCTGAAACAGGAACGTAAGTCATGTCCATCCAAAAAGAGTCAGTCCAGAATTTTTGCTTTTGCTATACGTATTGGGACTGCATTCTTTACTTATTTATTTTAGTTGGGGTTGCTAAAGTTCAATTTGCTAAGGGTTGCCCTGTAGAAAAGTCTGCCTGAGAATGAAGCCAACATACCAGAATAAAGGCCACATAGATAGGACAAATTTTTGTTTAAGCACACACCTACATTTGGCCATTCCGGAAACATTACCACTCTCTGTTTTGTTTTGTTTTCATTAATATAAGCCAATATATTTGGAAACAGAGAAAAAAATAAAGCTTCAAGATAAAAATCGGGAACAGAATTCAGAGGACTTGGTGACTGCTTGGATATGGAAAATGAAGAGGGAAGAATCAAATTTCACTCTGAGGCTTCTGGCTTGGTTGATTGAGTGGAAAATTCTATTAACTAAGATAGAGAACTGAAGAGGAAAAGGTTTTGGTCAATGGAATGAGTTCAGTTTGGAGACACTATCTAGATCACTGCACCAGGAAAACTGCACATGTAGCTGGGTTCCAAACTCAGAAATAGGCTGTATAGGCCAAGGCAGTCTAGGGTAACAAAGCAATGCTAGAAGAACCATTCCTTTACCTGTTTAGTACTTTCACCGGAAAATCTCCAAAAAACAAAACACCCAAAAACTGGCATTTAGGAAACCCTAGGGAAAATGAAATATCATCCCTAAGCACTACAGCATTCTGCTAGAGTGATAACCAGCTAAGTGGAAAACAACAGGGGACAGAACTACACTCCAGGGATGAAGTTAAAAGCTAGGCCAACACCCCAGTCCTCAGGGTGCCCAACTGAGATAGAGGAGCCATGGAAGGAGGAAGAGCAGGCTATATATACCATTGCAAATAGCACCAAAAGAACACGCGCACACACACACACCTTGCTTCAAGAAAACTGGGGAGGGGACAGAAGTAGTCATTTTTTTGCACTTAGTATATACCAGGCACTCTGTGAGGAACCTTATGCACATTATCTTATAGAATCTTCACAACTTACCAGTCAGGAAGGCATCATTCTTCCTACTCAGACAGGATGAACCAAATTAAGCAGTAGAACAAGGATTCGAATGCAGGCTATAAAAACGATTCTATCTGTCTATAAAGCTTATGCACATTTCACTACAACAACTGCTTTCAGAAAATATATTGAAAAGTTGTATTTTTAAAAAGTTATGCCACCTCATCAAGATTTTTTGTGAATCAGGTGTTTTACTGGCCATAGATAGGTTTGGTTTGCACTAAACCAGCCACAATGCCTCAATTCTCAGGCACAAGGCATGCATGTATCAGTTGTCTCTCTAGAGCAGCGGTTCTCAAACTGTGGGTCTCGACCCCTTTGGGGGTTGAACGACCCTTTCACAGGGGTCGCCTAAGACCATCGGAAAACACATATATAATTACATATTGTTTTTGTGATTAATCACTATGCTTTAATTATGTTCAATTTGTAACAATGATATTGGGGGTCACCACAACATGAGGAACTGTATTAAATGGTCGAGGCATTAGGAAGGTTGAGAACCACTGCTCTAGAGGTAAGGAGGCCATTGATGCCATGAAGCCTCACTAAACAACACATTCTGATCAAGGGCGGGAACTGTATTAAAGGGTCGCGGCAAAAAAAAAAAGGGGGGGGTCGCAGCATTAGGAAGGTTGAGAACCACTGCTCTAGAGCTAAGGAGGCCATCGATGCCATGAAGCCTCACTAAACAACGCATTCTGAGTTAACAACCACCAACAGAGAACAGGCTATAGCCACAATATAAGTGGCTTTATGGGGACAATCCCACTGCTGAAATGAAGTCTTGACTAGAGTTCCTTGGTTGAGAGTCAAGCATGGATGAACAAACAAAACAGAAAAAGACTCACAGACATAGAGAACAAACTGAGGGCTGCCCGATGGGAGGGGGTTGGGGAGACTGGGTGAAAAAGGTGACAGGATTAAGAAATACAAATTGGTAGTTACAGAATGTCATGGGGATTTAAGTACAGCATAGGGAACATAGTCAATAACATTGTAATAACTATGTATGATGTCTGGTGGGTATTAGAAGAGGGAGCACCTCGTCTGACCACTATGCTGTACACCTGAAACTAATATAAAATAATATTGACTGTCACATGTAATTGAAAGATAAATAAATAGTCAAGCATGGAAAGAGTAATAGGAAAACATACCTGCAAAGGAGCTATCCTACCAGCCTGAATGTCAGCCAAAGAATGCTATGAAGTTCACTATCTTATACATTTCTTTCTCACTATACATTAGCATAGTGAGAGGCAGCAAAGCACAGGAATCAAAAGTGCAGACTCTGGAGCCCAATTGCCTGGGTTTGAATTCCAGTTCCATCAGGGATTCACTGTATGACCTTGGCAAGTTATTTACCCCATGTCTCAGTTTTCTTATCTGATAAATAGTGATAATAGAGTATCTTATCCACTTGTTATGAGGATTAAATAAGTTTACCTGTAAGACTCCTATGCAGTCCTGGCATGTGGTAAATAAATGTTTGTTAAATATATTAAGTAAATAACTAACCCAGCTATGGGGAGAAAATTTGAACTTGAATTTTAATTTTCTTCTAGCACATAAACTGGTAGAAGAAAATAAAAAATAACCTTAAGACTTGTTTAGAATTTATATGGGGTCTCTTACATGAAGCATTTCACAGACATCTGGAGGAAGACGAGATAGCCAAATATATACATGCAGAAACTGAAACATGGAAAAGGGAAGTAAGATGTTCGGTTTCACTAACACATCATTCATAGATCTCAGGCAAGAACCCCAGTGTCCTGCGGGTACAGCAGTCGACAGGCTAACTGTGCACTTAAACAGCCAGGTCTTCACCCAGACATACCTCACTAATTTTCCCTTTCTGACATTTTCTCAGAGGTAAATATTCTACCTCCAGTCTTTGCACCCCAGCTGCCCCTGACACCATAACTGTTTTTAAAAGTCAAACAAGACTCCCTTAAGCCACAGTCTTGCTCTATCCTGCCACCATTGCTGATTGTTAAAAGGTTAAGATCAGAGCTATTAATGAAGCAAACCCTAAATATGGGATGCACCTCTATATAAGTCACCATTTGAAGTCGTTTTTGCCCTGGCCAGTGTGGCTCAGTTGGCTGGAGCGTTGTCATGCACTGAAAGGTTGAGGGTTTGTTTCCCTGGTCAGGCACATACCCAAGTTGCAGGTTTGGTCTCTGCTTGGGACACACAGGAGAGGCCACCAATCTATGTTTCTCTCTCACATTGATGTGTGAGTGTGTGTTTCTCTCTCTCCCTTTCTCTCTCTCTAAAATCAGTAAACATGTTGTCGGGTGAGGATTAAAAATAATCATACATAAAATCGTTTAAAAAAATCTTAAACCCTTTAATTTCTAGAAACTATGAACTTGATGACAATAGTTCCATATAGATGAATGTGAGATTGCTTAGTTGCAGCTGTGAGGAAGGAGCGAAGGGTTGGAAAATGAGAAGGAAATGACAGAGGTCCTGCCACTCTGACAGGGATCCAGCACTGACAAAGGGCAGACACACAATTTCCAGTCTCATTAGCAAGCCCCCACCCAACACGACAGCGGTTACAATGGCCGGCTTTCATCCACAGGCCAGCCTTCCTCCTCACACCCATCGCTGCCTAAGCTCCTTTCTAGGACACTTATAATGCCTAACCTTTGCTCCCAGAAATTTTCACAACGTCAACCTTGGCAATATTGGCCCGACTTGCTTGCTGTCACCGCAAGTTTCGGTCAGAGCACCAACCTCGTGTCCTCTTCCCATCTATAGACTCTGGACTATCACATCTTGCTGCAGCGCCCCTCAATATTCACCTCTTCTGCAGCAACCCCTCTCCCCCTGGCCTCAACATAGCCTATCCACCCTCCCTCGCCCTCCGAAAGCCGGTTCCCTCCTCCGTCCTACCCACGCCCTGCCCGTCTCTGCTCTCAGAATGTCTTCCCAAACAAGTCGCCCACAGCAGCCACCCTTATGTCTATTGCACCTGGCACGTCTCCCCACGCTCTCCGAACCCTCCCAAGCCTCCCGGTGGTTCAGCTCATTTATTCGTCCCCCGACTCCCCGGCCCTTTCCCAGCCACCTGCTCTCCTCCGGCCGGCGCTCCTCGCAGTCGCCAAACTCCACTCCCGCACGCTCCGGCCCCATCCCGGGCTGCGACATCGCCTCCTCTCTGAAGAGAGGCGTCCCTGCCGCTTCGCCCCTCTGGGCTCCCGGAGCGCCCCCAGGAAGAGAGAAGGGACCCAGGGCGGATAGGCTCACAGCGATGCACTACACCCGGATGACCGCAGCAGCAGTGAATGCTGCCTCAGCTGTGGTTTCTATCCCTGCCACCCCCACTTCCTGCTCCAAAAACTACAACTCCCAGAAAGCACTGCGAAGGCCCGGCCGCTCCCGGCATGCACCGTTCTATCCAATCCGAAGCCGCGCTGGACTGCAGACCCTGACGGCGTGCTTGTGGGCGTGCACGAGGCTGAAACGCCCACCAACGCTGGTCTCAGGAGTCCCTATGGATGCGGACGCTTACACGCTGCTGTCACTTTTCATCCTTGGGAACGGGACTCAGAGGAAATAACGCTAGTCTGAAACCAATTATGGTTGACCCCACTTCAGCCTACACTGGTTTAACACTTGTTAGTGGTTTGGGGGGACTTAAGTCATTTTAATGAAGAGCTCAGAAGAGCACAGGTTACTTTGGGATCACAAAGGAAGAGCTGGAGGGAAAGGCTTTAGGGCAGCGGTTCTCAACCTGTGGGTCGCGACCCCTCTGGGAGTCGAACGACCTTTTCACAGGGGTCGCCTAAGACCATCGGAAAACACATATATAATTACATATTGTTTTTGTGATTAATCACTATGCTTTAATTATGTTCAATTTGTAACAATGATATTGGGGGTCACCACATGAGGAACTGTATTAAAGGGTCGCGGCATTAGGAAGGTTGAGAACCGCTGCTTTAGGGGAAGGTTTCCCGGAGGACTGATGTCAGAGCAGTTTTCCTGGGCGCGTATGAGTCAGCCAGAAGAAGAGAAAGTGGAGAGAGCAACATAGCACTGCTCTGTAGGGAGGGATTTAGGTTAACATGAAAAAGTAGCTAC
>NW_005871153.1:950855-951499 GCF_000147115.1 Myotis lucifugus
TTTGAAAGTTATACCCTGTCGTCCTAATTTGTGTTTAAAATTGTTATGCTCTTTTTTAATGCTATAATAGTCTATGACTTCCAATCATCTGAAAAAATATTCTTAGTTTCAACTCTCTCATACTTTCCCAGTTAAAGGGTTATATTTTTAAAGAATAGGATCATTTTGGCCAATTGGGATTTCATTCCTTGTGTTTCTATAAATGTATGAACTTCGTTTTTTGCCATACAGTATAATCCCAAATGATCTTATCATGTTTACATGAAAGTTAGTCAGTTTCATCTGGAAATTCCAGAACTAAAATGGTAGTAAAACTTCTGGAAAACCGGATTTTCCTCACATGTCCACGTCTGGGTTTACACAAATTTTCTTAAAAGCACTCAGTTAACAAACATGACAATAACTTACACTAGCCATGTGTCCAACGCCCCCCCAAACACATCCCTCTGTTTTCCCTCACCCCAGAAAGCCATATTCTGAATCCCTTGTTTATGATTCCACTGTTTCCCTTTTTATGTAGTTTCTTTGCATCTATCTATATTCCTAAAAAGTATTGGTTTTAAAATTCGTGTGTTTTAACTTTATACAAAGGATATGAAGCTGCATTTATCTTTAATTTTTATAATAGCTCTCATCATGGTGCG
>NW_005871153.1:956027-961717 GCF_000147115.1 Myotis lucifugus
CTGAAAACAGTGATAAAAGGGGTAGAATGAGAAAAGTTGATGCAGAAAAGAAAAACTGTAATGTACATACAAGTAGCTTAAGGGAGTTAAGTATAATAATAATAGTTATACCTAACTATAATACATATTATACCTACATATAATGCAATTATACTCACCTCCCTTACATCAATATAATAGAAATTATAACAACATATGAATTCTAAAAATCCTTATTATTATTATTATTATTATATTTTAATCTTCACTCAAGGATATTTTTCCTTTTTTTTTTTTTTTTTGAGAGAAACCCAGGGCCCTGGCCAGGGAAGAGCCTGCAACTGAGGAACATGCCCCTGACAGGAATCAAACCCGGACCCTTAGGTCTTCAGGCCAATGCTCTATCCACTCAGCCAAACTGGCTAGGACTAAAAATCCTCTTCTGAAATACAAAGAAGTTGATACAAAAATCAGACAAAGACATTACAAGAAGAAGAAATTACACACCAAGATCACTCATAAAAAAGAAACAATATCCTTGACAAAATACTAGCAAATCAAATCCAACAATATATAAAAAGGAAAACATACCATGACTAAGTAGTTTTATCATAGAAATGCAAAGTGATTCAACATTTAAAAAATCAGTCAATGTAATTCACCATATTTATAAATTTAAAAAGAAAACCCATTTGGTCATCTCAATAGATGCAGAAAGAGCATTATATAAAATTCAACGTTCACTCATGATTACAATTGTCAGCAAACCAGGAGTAGAAATGAACCTCTTGAACCTGTTAAAGGGCATCTACAAAAAATCTAACATCATACATATTGGTGAAAGACTGAATGCTTTCCCTCTGAGATTGGGAATGAGACAAATAAAAATTTAGCTAATAAAAATATAAGACACCCAGTTAAATAATGTCCACTTTCATCATTCCTGTTAAACATGGTACTAGAATCTCCAGTCAGTGCAATAAGGCAAGAAAAAGAATACAAGGCATACAGATTGAAACAATTATGCTGAGTGAAATAATCCAGATAAAAAAGAGTATAGGCCCTGGCCAGGTGACTCATTTGGTTAGAGCAGTGGTCGGCAAACCGCGGCTCGTGAGCCACATGTGGCTCTTTGGCCCCTTGAGTGTGGCTCTTCCACAAAATACCACGTGCGGACACGCACGTACAGGGAACGTTGTGGAGTGAAAGAAGATGTAGTGTCGAGGATTGAGAAAGGAGATAGACGAAACAAGTATACAAGACGAGTGTGGATGGGAGAGTTGGAAGGGGTTGACCTCAGCGAACATACCTCAATCAGATTGAGGACGTTTTTAGCAAAGGCCAGCTTAGGGGTACCCTAATTAAGTTAGTAACAATGTACCTACCTATATAGTTTAAGTTTAAAAAATTTGGCTCTCAAAAGAAATTTCAATCGTACTGTTGATATTTGGCTCTGTTGACAATGAGTTTGCCGACCACTGGGTTAGACTGTCATTCTGATATGCCAAGGTTGCAGGTTCAATCTCCAGTCAGGGCACATACAAGAAGCAACCAATGACTGCATAAATGAGTGGAACAACAAATATCTATCTATCTATCTATCTATCTATCTATCTATCTATCTATCAAGAGGCCCTGGCTGGTTTGGCTCAGTGGATGGAGCATCAGCCTGCGGACTGAAGGGTCTTGGGTTCGATTCTGGTCAAGGGCAAATTCCTGGGTTTCTGGCTCGATCCCCAGTAGGGGGCATGACCAGTGATCCTCTCTCATCGTTGATGTTTCTATCCCCCCCCTTCCTCTCTGAAATTAATAAAAATATATTTTTTAAAAAAAGAGGCCCTGGCCTGTTTTGCTTGGTTAAAGTGTCGGCCCTCGGATGGAAGGGTTGCGGGATTAATTCTCTGTCAAGGGCACATACCTTAGTTGCAGGTTCCCCTGGCCCTGCTAGGGGTGTGTGCGGGACGCAACCAATTGATGTGTCTCTCTCATGTCCATGTTTCTGTCTCTCTCTCCCCCTCCTAACTCTTTTCCACATTCTCTAGAAATCAATGGGAAAAACAAACAGACAAACAAACAAGAGAAAATTCTAGAAAATTCAAATTAATCTATAGTGACAGAAAATATATCAGTGGTAGTGATTGGGGCTAAGGATTACAAAGAAGCACTAGAAAACTTTTGGGGATGATGGATATATATATTATGCTGATTATGGTAGTGTTTTCACAAGTATGTACACTGTACATCTGTATAAACTGCACACTTTAAATATGTATTTTATTGTCCATTAATTATAACTCAACAAAGCTGAAAAAAGGGGAGTTTAAAAGACATATCAAACTAATAAAAATAGTTAAGGGTTATATATGTAAGACTTGTGCTTACCTTTGAAGATAATGTAGATTTCTTGCGAAAAGAAATCCAGAACATATTAATCAAAAAGTATAACATTAAGGTTCCCAGATTTAGCAAATAAAAATATACCACTCCCAGTCAAATTTGAATTTCAGACAAACAATGAATAATCATTTAGTATAAATTATCCTAAATATTGCATGCAACATAGTAAAAAAAAAAAGATGTTTATCTGAAATCTGGAACAAACTTATATTACTAAATAATGGTTCATTGTTTATCTGAAATTTAAATTTAACTGGTCTTGAATTTTATCTGGCAATCCTAGATATTGTCTTATCTGCAGTGGACAAACTCAAACCTCTGAAGAGGGCAGCTGCTTGACTTCTGTTTATTTTTATTTGCGCGAAGCTGCCAAACTGCTGTACTCTACACAAAGGATGCATGTTTCGTGTCCAACACAATGCCTCATTCACAGTAGGTGCTCAGAGATTATTTTTGCTCTGCAAGCTGTGTGAAAGATAGGGTCTGCATCCACCTTGCTCACCATTTTATCCCCAGGGCCCATTACAATGCCTGGTGCTCAATGAATAGATGATTAAATGAATAGTTGCCTCTCATACTCCAGAAAATGGCAGAGTTGACCTTGTACTCCAACCCTTGAAGCTGGCTGATGAACTTCTTGGACTAGCACCAGTCCTGATTTCTTGGCTTGACTCCCTCTTTACTATTGCTGTATGTGTCTCAGGTTGCTATTTTGTGACTGACCTTGAATGTCTCTCTTTTATTTCTTGTTTTTCCCTAGGGAATCTGGGTGATTACTCTGAGACTCTGAAACCCTTGGCCCTTGGAAAAATCTGAAAGTCTGAAACACAATAGCTAGGTTTGTTCATGAAATATTGGGGCGTGTTCTTTTCAGAGATAAGGAGATTTGGGATGGAGCTCAGTTTTGGGAAGAAGACCAGAATAAAAGGAAACTTTTATATACTGGTGGTGGGAAGGATTTATATACATTTTGGGAGTTTTATTATCTATTTTATAAATATATGAAGTACAAAAATTCATCCAAACTCTAAATGCATTAATTTTCTTCCATAAAATTAAGAACCTAATCTAAGATTCCTCCCTGTAAACACAAATAAGCAGAGACTGTATCAGTTATTTCTAGTGAGAGAAGGATAGTGTGGAGAAAAATGTCTTGTGCTTAGATTTTAGAATTGTAAGGAATCTTACTAATAATTAAGTATAACATATGCAGGGTGTCCCAAAAAGTGTATACATACTTTAACAGCTGATAGTTCAATTTTGAAAATGAAGTCTATTTTAATAAACACTGCCTTCATCATTATTCAGTGTGTGTATACATTTTTGGGGACACCCTATATTTAGTACAACTACTTCCTTGTTTTGAAGATGAGTGTGAGGCCCACACACTCTTACAAGTTCACAAAGTGATTACATGACTAAAGTGAGTGAAAAAAATACAGCTCAATAAAACCTAGGTCTCCCTCCTACTTTTACTTTTAGCTCTATAACTCAGTTTTCTCTGTTGGAAAAGAAATAAAATCAAGCACATTGTGCTAAGAGCATATCTATTATTCTCCTTGACATTCAGAATGTTGTTCTTAGGTCCTTTTGAGTCTAAACCTTCCTCTACCTTTAAAGTTTTCAATACTATACTACTTCATTGGTGTGTCCTCACTTGATACACTCTTTTTCTATGGTTGTATTTTTGGAGGGGGGCAAATTAACTACTGTGGTTTAGGTCACTGGTTCTTTTCTATGCAAAAAGAAATTTCAGGAAGTGAAAAGGAGGAAGGTGGCAGAGATTTCTACAGGGACAGAATACCTGCCCCCGGTTTTTTCCTTAGATGCAAATGCTTTCGGTAGTTTTGAGCTGTTATGAGGATGATATAACCTAAATGCTTCCACACAAGTGCAGTTAATTTGAAGGAGGAGGAGGAGGTAAGACGAGAGGGAATATCACGTTTTGTAAATAGAAAAAAAATATTATGCAAACATTCAACAAATAATATTTTCCTGTAGGGATAATTAGAAAGAAAACAAATCCTCCTATTAATTCCCAACGCAAATGACTTAGAGAAAAATGCAGCCAAATAAGCAGAGGTACTTACCCCTCTTCCAAGGGAAGATGAAGTCTTATTAAGTCGCGAGTACCGTACTCAATGTTTTCGGAGTACCGTTTGAGAAATGGTACAGTACTGATAGGGGAGACGTTAGCATTTACTTCTATTGCTACTGACGCAAAATTTGTCAATGCAGCCTTGGCTTTGCGTCCAGACGTGGCGACTCCTCCTGTTGCAGGTGGTGCAGCTGGCCGGGGGCGGGGAAGGGGAGCTGGGACGGAATTCTGCAATCTGGGTTCACAGGGGTCTGCCCTGCCTCCGAGGCTGCATTGCAGTGGGGTGTGAAAGGTTCATGTGTGCCAAAGCTTTGGGGCCTTTCTGTCGCAGGAGGGACTCAAAGGACACCGAGGAACATGATCTCATTGAAGGCATGTGATTCTGAGGTGCTCAGGGTCCAGCATTCCCCAATTTGGGCGGAGAGGCAAACTGCTGAGACGACGGCCCTTGCTAGCGCCCAGAGCAGCGGGTGCAATGTTTTCTCCTGTCCGGCAGGGGCCGCTGGGAGCGAGGACCAGCTTGGGGCACTCTGGGCGGCCGCTGGTCTCTGTAGCCCCGCCCCCTGCGCGCAGCCGCGGGTGGGAGGCGAGGACGGCGCTAGCACGCGTGCGCGCTCCCTCGGTGCAGCTGGTCTGTGAGCGTAAGTGGGAGGTGGCAGGCCTCGGTCTCTGGCCTTGTCGACTGACTGAATTCGCGAGGCGTCTCCAGCCATGAACCGGTTTGGTACCCGGCTAGTGGGAGCCACGGCGATCCCGCCGCCGCCGCCGCCGAAACCCCGCAGCAATGAAAACCTCGACAAAATTGATATGTCTCTGGGTGAGGAGCCGAGTTGGACCGAGTTGGAGTGGGGGGAGGGTGTGGGTGGGACCAAGCACCGCGGTTTGTGGGGGGAAGGGGCGGTTGGCCACAGTTGACCGATGGAGTTTTTTTGCGGGTGGGCGGGACCAAGTGAGGGCCCATTGGGCTGTTAAACGCCTGCGAAATGAGGTTTAAATTCAAAAAGGGGAAAAGATTATACAGAAGGGAAGTGATTAGTGAGTGACGAGAGGGTGTAACTATATGATCGTTGTATTAAGGGCAATTAAGGGACAACATCTTTTACAACAATGGAGCCAATCAACATGGGATTACTCCAAATAAGGCAGAGATGGGACGGGGAGGGCGCGGCGAAGAGTCCACCAGATATTTGATGTATTTCGTACACAACATCCGCAC
>NW_005871153.1:961817-983265 GCF_000147115.1 Myotis lucifugus
GGGGGCCGGGGAGCGCCGCGGAACCGAGGGCTGGGGTCGAACCTGGGGGGCCCGGCCGCCGCCTCGGCGGGGCTGTCTGAGGGGCGGCCGGCGGGGGGCGCTGCGGGCCCGGCGGTGTGGAGGGCCGAGGGGCGCGGGGCCTGTTCGCCCTGCCGGGGGCTGCCCCTCGCGGGGGACCCCGGCTCTTTGTGAGGACCGGACCGCTCCGCGGGTTTTCGCTCCGGCGTGCTCGCGGTGGGCGTTATCCCGGGCGCGGAGGGGAAGGTCCGGCTCGGCCGACCCGGTTTCTGAGGAAAGCTTGGCGAGCCCGGCCCGGCCCGGCCCGCGTTCGGGTCACATCAGTGCTTCCCAGACGCGGGCTCGCTCGCTGGACCTTCCCCGGGCCCGGGGCGCGCCGGCGCCGCACGAGGAGGTGTGGAGCGGCCCCGAGAGGTGGCGGCTCTGACGGGCACCGACCCCGGAGCGGCGGTCAGAGAGAATTTCGTTCGGCTGGACTTCATCCGCGGGCGCTTCATTAGGCGGTGCCTGCGAAAAAGCACAGCCTCCTTACCCAGGCCTGGCTAACTAGGAAAAAATTTAAAAAAAAAAAAATAAAGGAAGCAAAAACCAAGGGAGAGATCTGGGTGGATGCGAAGCCGGGTAGAGCGTGGGATCTAGCGCGTCGAAGAGGGTGGCGCGGGTTGGTGACGGACGTGCAAAAAGCGGCAGGGTCGGTGATTTAATTAAAAAGTCAGGCCTAGCACCGCCGAGGAGCGAGTCTCTGTGTTTGGCTCGGCCAGTTTAAATGGAAGTCCTTTTTTTTTTTTTTTTTTTTTTTTTTTTTTTTTTTGTGGGGATTCCAGTTACGGGATTAGGTGAAGCTCACGCTCTGCCAGCTCTTTCCGGGGACTGCCGTTTGGGGCGCCTTTGAAAAGCACCTGACGAGTGGATGCAGAGGTGTCACTTTCTCCGGGACAGGACTTTTTTTTTTTCTTTTGTTGTGGTTTACCTGCAGAGCTTGTTGTAGTAAAAAAAAAAAAAAAACAAAAAAAACCTCTTGGTTTCAATGATTGCCACAAGTCAGAACCCAGGATAGTATGAATGAAGTAACATCGGAAATGATCGGCCTCAAGTCTTGTCTTAGTAAACCCTAAAGAAATGAGAAATCTTTTTAGCTAAGGCCAAGCAAAAAAAAAACACACGTATATATATATAATAACGACTGTTTATGGCGTGCTTACTACCTTCCTGACACTGGACTAAGCATTTAATATGTGTAAACTCGGTTTAGCCTCAATCACCCTGTGAGATGTGTTTTTAATGACAGCACGGAATCCAGAACCACACTCAGTTGAAATCCTGCTTTTTACCACTTAATAGCCATGTGATTGTGGGCAAATGACTTCTCGGTGCCTCATCTGTAAAAAGGTGATGATAATAGGCTTATCTGCCTTAGAGGGTTGATGTAAATATTAAATGAGTCAAGAGGCATATATAAACTGCTTAGGACAGTATCTGGTACACAGATAGCTCTATATTTACTCTCTCTACATACATATACATATATATTATATGTAGTTATTCCCATTTTACGAAACCTGGGATGTAGAGAAATTAAATAACTTGTCCAAATTCCTAGAAGTAAGTGTTGGAGCAAGGATTTTGTTCTTGCTCTAGAGACCTAAGCTATAGATATTTATAGGAAGTGTTAAACAGATATTTTCATAACCAGGACATTATTTTAAGTTTCTAGGGGTTTTGTATGTGTTTTGTTTGGTGATTACCATGGTCAAGTGAAGAAAACAGGGATAATGATGTTTGAAGGTAGAAATGAAGTGCTGTGTAGATAGTTAAAACAACTTGATCTCTTTTTTTCTCCTTCAGGAACACACTGTTAGGTCTACTCCAAGAGCATTGTGTCAGGTGCCTTTTTTTTGTTTTAGTGAGAATTTTAGTGAGAGAGAGAGAGAGATCTATTTTAAACAATGGTTATGCTTCATGAGTATTTAATTTTATCAGGTCTGCAGGGGTTTTAGATTCTAATTTTTGTTTTTTGTGTGTGTGTGTTTTTTTAAAATATGGAACGCTTCACGAATTTGCGTGTCATCCTTGCGCAGGGCCATGCTAATCTTCTCTGTATCGTTCCAATTTTAGTATATGTGCTGCCGAATCGAGCGCTCTAATTTTTGTTTTGTTTTAATTTGTGGTTCTACCTTGATTATATAAATATTCATAGAGAATATTTACCAAGGTTACCAATAGCTGGCCTCATTGTGGCTCAGTTTCTTTAATTTGAAAATGAGTATTATAATACTTATTTCATAGAAATGTGAAAATTAAATGAATATATGTCAAAACAATGCCTATTAGTACTCAGTTCATACTATTACTGTTATTAGTACCATATATATGGTACTAGTGTTACGGAAGAAACTTTTTTATAAAAGTAGCTCATCATAATGTATTTTTTTCTTCTTATACCTATCCTATCTGCTCCTTGAGTAGGAGAAAGCCATTCTCTTCTTTTAGATTGGAATAATCCTCTTTGTCATAGTAGCTCATTTAACTGTAGGATTTAGATCAAATTTTTAAACATAATTTTATAGTTGATATGTTTTACTACTTTTAATTTTTAGTTCTGTTTATACTCTATACTGCTTTATTTTAAAACTAGAGGGCTGATGCATGAAATTCATGCAAGAGTAGGTCTTCCTTCCCCCAGCTGCTGGCACTGGCTTCCCTCTGGCACCTGGGAACCAGGCTTACCTCCGGCCGCTGGCAGGCACCCAGGACACATGCTTCCCTTCGGCTGCCGGCAGGAAGGACGTCCAGTCTAATTAGCATATTATGCTTTTATCATTATAGATTAATTGGGTTAATCAAAATTATACCCTGCCCCCCCCCCTTTATTTTTTAATGGTCCTTAGACCAAATTCATTTTTTTGTGTGTACTCTCAAGACACTGAGATTTTAGATTTCTGGTGAAAAATAGCACCTTATCTTGTTAAAGTGTTTCAAAAGAAGTGTCTATTTCTTTCTGCTCACTGAGAATTTAACATGCTCATTTAACATGTACCTGATGTTCATTAAACCTTTTCATTTTTTGAGTGTCTAACTTTGAAGAACTCTTTTGTAGTTGAAGGATTAATCTCCAGAAGATAACGAAGTAATTTGGGCGAATATGAATTATTTTATATGAATATTTATTTGAATGTGATTAAGAGTCTTAAAGATTGCTGATGGATGAGGTAATCTATCATCTGTACTAATAAAAGGGTAATATGCTAATTAGACTGGACGTCTTCTGGATGACATTCTGGATGTTCTTCCTGATTTATTTGAATGTGATTAAGAGTCTTAAAGATTGCTGATGGATGAGGTAATCTATCATCTGTACTAATAAAAGGGTAATATGCTAATTAGACTGGACGTCTTCTGGATGACATTCTGGATGTTCTTCCTGACAAAGCCAGGCTCAGGCAAAGCTGCCCGGGGTCCTGGGCGCCCATGGCTGGCCCGGGTCCCAGGTACCTTTGGCCGGCCAGAGGAGGGAAATCTGGGTCCTGAGTGCGGGGGCCGAAGCAGAGGCAGTTAGGGGCAATCAGGCCAACAGGGAGCAGTTAGGGGCAATCAGGTCACCAGGGGAGCAGTTAGGGGCGATCAGGCAGGCAGGGGAGCATTAAGGGGCCATCAGGCAGGCAGGGGAGCAGTTAAGGGCGATCAGGCAGGCAGGCAGAGGGATTATGGGCGATTAGGCTGGCAGGCAGGTGAGTGGTTAGGAGCCAGCGGTCCCAGATTGCGAAAGGGATGTGCGACTGCCGGTTTAAGACTGTTCCCTGTGGCAGTCGGACATCCCTCGAAGGGTCCCGGATTGGAGAGGGTGCAGGCCATGCTGAGGGACGACCCCCCTTCCCCCACACATGAATTACGTGCATCGGGCCTCTAGTAATATATAAGAAAGGACCCCTATAAGTTTCCTTTTTTTTTCAGATAGACTGTTTAGAGCAGTATTTTGGGGGGAAATTCCCGAGGTTAATTAATTTTGTGAAATTTTTTTAAGTTGTTGACCATGTTCAATTTCTTTGGTTTATTTGCTCTATTTTCAGTCATCAGAATTAATATTGGAAGTTGGGACTGTGGAGAAATTGTTTGGATATTTCTTTAATGAACATTTTTGGCTTCTAGTAACCTTTTAAAAAAATAATTGAAGTATAATTGGCATACAATATTGTATTAGTTTTAGGTGTTAAACATAGTGATTCAACATTTATATACCTTTTGTTGTGATCACCACAATAAGTGTATTAACCATCTACACCGTGAATAGTTTTAAAGATATTGACTCTATTCCCAGTTCTAGTAACCTCCTTTTTTAAAAAAAAATATATATATATACACATATATATACATACATATATATATATATTTTATTATTGATTTCAGAGAGGAAGGGAGAGGGAGAGAGAGATAGAAATGTCAGTGATGAGAGAGAATCATTGATCAGCTGCCTCCTACATGCCCCACACTAGGGATCAAGCACGCAACCTGGGCATGTGCCCTGACCGGGAAGCTAACCTGTACCTCCTGGTTTGTAGGTTGTCGCTCAACCACTGAGCTGCACCAGTCACACCAGCTGGGCAGTAACTTCCTTTTAACAGAGGTAAATGGGAATCTGGAGAAAATATTGTTTCCTGATCTTTGCATTGTTCTGTTGTGGTGTTACAGCCATGTGAGGCTTGTGGAATTACCTTGGGGCACTTTGAAAGTGTTTTGGAAAATAAGAGCAGTATAGAAAGGAAAATAAGGTAACTTTGCTAGAGGAACAGAAACCAATATTTAATTTTGTATTTGCTATTTACATGTCTGTTTCCATCAATAATTTTAAACTTATTGAGAACAGGAGTCATGTATTACTTTTGTTTGTTTCTGTTAAGGCATAGTCTGCCACCTATATTTATTGAACATAGTATATGCTTAATAAATATTTGCTGAATTGAGATGAACTTATACATTTAGTCTTTTAATGGAATGATTTATTTTTTGACTGCCTGTGGTTTTATTGAAAGTTGGTCATCTTTAAAAACTGGAGATTTCTGTGATTATGAAAAGAAGTATTAGTAATTTTTATACTAGTAAACAGGCTTTCACTTATTTACCTTTATCAGGGAAAGTAATAGTATGGATAACAGAAATCTTCGTTAATTGGTAGGTCTGCTTCGGGCTATTTTTTTTATTATTAAACTTTTTTTAATGTTGACATTATTACAGGAGTCCCCTCCCCCCATCCCCTTCCTTGGCCTTTACCAAATTATTGTCTGTGTCCATGGAGTATGCATATATGTTCTTTAGTTATTTCCTTCACCTTCTTTATTCAGTCACTACCATCCTCCTCTCCTTGGGCACCAGCCGTATGTTTCATGTATTCTTGCTTCTGGTTCCATTTTGTTCATCAGTTTATTTTGTTCATTAGATTACACATATTAGTGAGATAATATGGTTTTTGTCTTTCTCTGACTGGCTTATTTCACTTAGCATAATGCTCTCCAGGTCCATCCATGCTGTCACAAAGGGTAAGACTTCCTTTTTTTTACAGACTTTTAGTATTCCATTATGTAAATATACCACAGCTTTTTTTATCCACTCATCTGCTGATGGGCACTTGGACTGTTTCCAGATCTTGGCTATTGTAAATAGCCAAGTTCATATGCTATGAACATAGGAGTACATATATTCTTTCTGATTGTTTTTTGGGGGTATTTTTAGGATATATTCTCAAAAGTGGGATTGGTGGGTCAAAAGGCAGTTCCATTTTTACTTTTTGAGGAAACTCCATACTGTTTTCCACAATGGCTACACCAGTCTGCATTCCAGACAGCAGGGCAGAAGGTTTTCCTTTTCACCACATCCTCACCAGCACTTATTGTTTGTTGGTTTATTGATAGTAGCCATTCTGGCAGGTGTGAATTGATATCTCATTGTAGATTTGATTTGCATCTCTCTGATAATTAGTGACCGTGAGCATTTTTTCATATGTCTCTTGGCCATCTGTATGTCCTGTTAGGAGAAGTGTCTAGTCAGGTCCTTTGTCCATTTTTGAAAAATATATATTTTTATTAGAGGCAGGGTGCACAGATTTGTGCACTAGTGGGGTCTCATGGCCTGGCCTGCACCCTCTCGCAATCCAGGACCCCTCAGGGGATGTCAAAGAACCAGTTTCAGTCTGATCCCCGCAGGCCAGGCTGAGGGACCCCACCAGTGCACGAATCTGTGCACTGGGCCTCTAGTATGAATATAAGATCTTTGGTTAATCTCTTCCTGCCCTTTTCCCTCCCCCCTTCCCTCTGAGATTCATCAGTCTGTTCCACATTTCCATGCCTGTGTGTTGAGCATCTGCCCCCTAGTGGTCAGTGCGCATCATAGCTACCGGTTAACCAGTCAACTGGTCACTTAGGCTTTTATATATATAGATTGATTTCAGAGAGGAAGGGAGAGGGAGAGAGAGATAGAAACATCAATGATGAGAGAGAATCATTGATCAGCTGCCTCCTGCACGCCCCATACTGGGGATTGAGCCCGCAACCTAGGCATGTGCCCTTGACCGGAATTGAACCCGGGACCCTTCAGTCCGCAGGCCGACACTCTCTCCACTGAGCCAAACCAGCTAGGGCCTTTGTCCATTTTTTTTTTAAATATATTTTATTGATTTTTTACAGAGAGGAAGGGAGAGAGAGAGTTAGAAACATCGATGAGAGAGAAACATCGATCAGCTGCCTCCTGCACATCTCCCACTGGGGATGTGCCCGCAACCCAGGTACATGCCCTTGACCGGAATCGAACCTGGGACCTTTCAGTCCGCAGGCCGACGCTCTATCCACTGAGCCAAACCGGTTTCGGCTCTTTGTCCATTTTTAAATTGGATTGTTTGGCTTCCTAATGTTGAGTTGTATAAGTTTCCAACAAAATCTTTTTTCAGTGGTCCAAGTGCATTGGCTGATTTGAGTTTTTATCTTCTTGTCATTATTATCCTCTTATGGAAGTGCTTTCAAAGTAGAAAAGAAGTTAGGGATATGGAAATCTACAGCGGTTCTCAACCTGTGGGTTGCGACCATCGAAAACACATATAGCATATCAGATATTTACATTATGATTCATACCAGTAGCAAAATTACAGTTATGAAGTAGCAACGAAAATAATTTTATGGTTGGGGGTCACCACAACATGAGGAACTGTATTAAAGGGTCACGGCATTAGGAAGGTTGAGAACCACTGAATTAGAAAATGAGACTGAGTAATTGAGTCAGTAAGTTAAAATGAAAGTAAATAATCATTGCATTTCCTCTATCACAGACGATATCATCAAATTGAATCGAAAGGAAGGAAAGAAGCAGAATTTTCCACGACTAAATAGAAGACTCCAGCAAAGTGGTGCCCGACAATTCAGGATGAGAGTACGATGGGGAATCCAACAGAATTCTGGTAAGTTTTGCAAGTTAGAATAAAGAGCTCTTATTTATGGGTTCATAGTATACTATTTTTGGTACATACTTAAAACATGGAGGAAATAGATCAGTACCCTTTGGGGTTTGTATTTACTCTCAAGTTTTTGTTTCATTTTAAAATCTGGTAAAAAATTTGTTACCTTAAATTTTTTCTAAACCTCAATATACAAATAGTCTAAAGTATATTTAAATTATAAATTATGACCATGATATGTAAAGGACCTTACATATCATGAGGTCTTCATCTTAGATGTTCCTTTAACAGTCTATCTTATGGATGACTATATAACTCTAACTTAAATATATTCAGTGAAAGAGCATACCGCCCCATAAGACAACTTCTTTTGTTATTGGAGATAGCTGTTTACTAGAAAATTCTCTTGACTTGATTTAAATCATGCCCTACCTGTTAATTTTACAGAGAAATAAGGGAAGCGTACTTCCTTTTCTATATGAAAACCTTTTAAATATATGGAGACTACTATTCTGCATAGAAAATGACTTCTTGACTCTTTATTTTATTATCTGGGACCTTTAAGATTTGTTGAATTCTCCAAAGGTGACACCCAGAATTGATTGCTTTAGATGTGATCTAAGTGATCTTGGAACTCTACATATATAGTTATTTTTGGTAATCAGGAAGCTTATTTTTGTATAACCATCTTGTTCCAAACTGGATTTAAGGTAGTAACTGAACACTTAATTATATATGACTAGTTAACATTCTTAGCTGTTATATCAGCGTTTTAGAATGAACCTTTATTCAAAATTTTATAACTCTAGATCTTTTTTATACATATGAAAAAATGTTTGGTAAACTAGCTTCTAAATTAATTTTTTATCCTATATGTTGAAAAACATAAGAAATAATATCCAGTAGGTCAAACATAATTAGTTCTATGATTAACAGTTAACATGCCAACATATCCTCAAAATATATATATTTTAAATAGGGTCTGTAGCTAAGATTAGACCCTGCAAAGAAATGTATTCTTTAATAATTTCTTGAACAGCTGAATCCAAGTGAGTACATTTCATGACAGATATTTAGGTATAACAAATGAATATTTAATTCCAGTGATTTATATTTAAAGATTTTAAAAATAAATATTACATAGTATACCATGTTTTATATATAATTTGTTTTATAATTTTAGAGTTCATAGAAGCCAGAAATATATTCATTGTGCTAACTATATGTTAAAGACCTGATAAACACTTTGAATTGACCAGGTTCTCAGGATATACAAAGGTGCAGTCTTTTACTTAAGGAATTTCTGGTACCAGAGATTGAATAGAAAACACAGCATTGAGAAATGTTATAAGAAAAAAATTTTTACATAGGACTTTAGGTAGGGAGGTTGGTCTAAGAAGATCAGTGGTGATTTAATAGATGAGGTGAAATAGGATCTGGTCCATAAAGGATCAGAAAAGGTTTTACTTTTGTTGTTCTTGTTGTTGTTGTTAATCTTCATCCAAGGATATTTTCCCACTTATTTTTAGAGAGAGTGGAAGGGACGGGAGAGACAGAGAGAGAGACACATCAATTGGTTGCCTCCAGCATGCACCCCAACCAGGGCTGGGGATCAAGGTACGTGCCCTTGACCGAAATTGAACCCGGGACAGTCTATGGACTGATTGCTCTATCTACTGAGCCAAACCGTCTAGGGCAAGAAAAGATTTTACTTTTAACTGGAGGTTATGATCTGAGTCTAGAGATAAATGATACATAGGTGCAGCTTAGAATCTTACAAGATTGAATTTGTGCTTGTATGTTCTCCACTTACATGTGACAGGGCCTAAAATAGAACAGCTGCTGCTGTCACTGAATGTGCAGAGAAATATGGGATTGTCTTAAGCTCTCATTAGCAAAAGTTCAGATTTCCACATTGTAATGTCAGTGAGGTAAGAGCACAAGTAGGACAGAGAGCTCATGGCATATACTTAATAAATTATATTTGATGGATGAATAAATGAATGAGTAAAGTCTTTTAATTGTGCCCAAAATATAATTTAGTCACTCAATAAATATTGGTACCAACAATCTAAATATCCTAAATATCCTGGGTTATAGGTAGCAACAGTTCTCAAAGTATTGTTATGGACCCTGGGGAATTCCAAGACTTGAGGGGTCCTTAGGTCAAAACTAGTTTTGTAATAATACTAAGACATTACTGTAACTACTTTTACTCTTACTCTCATAAATGTACAGTAGACTTTTCTGGGATCTACATGACGTGATAATTTTTTTAAAAAAAATAAGTTATTCTACATGTAATGGGCTTATTGTTTTAATGAAATAATAGTTTTTAAATATCTTAGTTTTCATTTCTAATATAGTAAGTATCAGTAAACATAAACCCACAGAACAAAAACTCTTTAGAGTCTTCAGTAGTTTTTAAGAGCATAAAGAGGTCCTGAGACCAAAAGTTTGAGAAAGCTATTTCTTTTAGAGGTACGAGAGATGGGAGTATTTGTATGTTGCTTCAGAAAGGAGTCAGTAATATGATTGCATACACCGTGCTGTGATATGATATTTCCCAGAAAACCCCTCATATCTTCATGTAAGTGATCAGACTCCAGAAATTATTGAGGCACATAGATGTGTGTGAAAGAAATTCATGAAGGGATTAAGTTCAGAATTCAAAGGAAAGATGAAAAATTCTGCCTGTAGTTCTAATTATTCTCAACCTTATTTGAACCTGTGGAGCTTTATAAAGTAGACCAATGTTCTGGCTACACTCCATTTCTACTGAATCAGAATCTGCAGAAGTAGGGCCTAGGGATTTTTTAAAGTTCCATGTGTGGTTCTGATGCATAGCTAGTCTTAAACTGTTACTGTAGTATAACTGGAAATGTGAAAGGATCTTCATAGAGGTACCAATTGAAGTATTGAGAATGAAGGTGCTCTGGAAAGACAGAAGAGAACGTTCTAGAGCAGTGGTTCTCAACCTTCTGGCCCTTTAAATACAGTTCCTCATGTTGTGACCCAACCATAAAATTATTTTCGTTGCTACTTCATAACTGTAATGTTGCTACTGTTATGAATCGTAATGTAAATATCTCATATGCAGGATGGTCTTAGGCGACCCCTGTGAAAGGGTTGTTCGACCGCCAAAGGGGTCGCAAACCACAGGGTAAGAACCGCTGTTCTATTTTTTTTTTTTAATATATTTTATTGATTTTTTACAGAGAGGAAGGGAGAGAGATAGAGAGTCAGAAACATCAATGAGAGAGAAACATCGATCAGCTGCCTCCTGCACATCTCCCACTGGGGATGTGCCCGCAACCCAGGTACATGCCCTTGACCGGAATCGAACCTGGGACCTTTCAGTCCGCAGGCCGACGCTCTATCCACTGAGCCAAACCGGTTTCGGCGAGAACCGCTGTTCTAGAGGGACTAATAGATAAAAACTTAGAAAAGACTATTGCATTAGATCAGCGGTTCTCAACCTGTGGGTCGCAACCCCTTTGGGGGTTGAACTACCCTTTCACAGGGGTCGCCTAAGACCATCGGAAAACACATATATAATTACATATTGTTTTTGTGATTAATCATTATGCTTTAATTATGTTCAGTTTGTAACAATGAAAATATATCCTGCATATCAGATATTTACATTACGATTCATAACAGTAGCAAAATTATAGTTATGAAGTAGCAACGGAAATAATTTTATGGTTGGGGGTCACCACAACATGAGGAACTGTATTAAAGGGTCATGGCATTAGGAAGGTTGAGAACCACTGCATTAAATGATGTCTTTAGTACTTCTTCATTGTGCTTTTCAGAACATAAGGCAGTTACAGAGAGTAAGAAGGGAAAGAATTAGGGCAGTATATATAGGTCTTTATGAAACACTAGTGGCCCAGTGCACGGATTCATGCATATTGAAAGGAAATTAATTAGAAGAAAGATTTGTACGGTAATAAATTATGTCAAAATAGTATTTATAATATCTAGACTAATAAAAGAGAAAGATGCGAATTGATCGTACCTTCGGTACGCCCCCAAGCCATGCCCACCAGCCAATCAGAGCGACTGTATGCAAATTAACCCAACCAAGATGGCGCCGGCAGCCACGGAGCTGGAGCAAGCAGGAGGCTTGGTTGCCCGGGCGATGGAGGAAGCCAAGCTTCCCCCCTGCTCTGAGCCTGCTGTGGCCTCCGCTCATGGCAACAAAGTTCCAATTATAGAAGACAAATAAATCCCAGATACCTGCTTCCAGGCAGCCTCCACTGGGAGTTTGGGTGGCTGGGGGCCGTGGCTAGCCTGCAAACAGCCATCGGCCCCTCACCCAGGATGGCCACACCCTCATGGGGTGAGGGTCCCCGCTGGGGGGCTTAGCCAGCCTGAAAACGGCCCTCAGCCCCTCAGCCCCTCACCCAGACTGGCCAGGCACCCCAGTGGAAACCCCCACACTGAAAAGGCTGTGGCGAGCCTGCAAACAGCCATCAGCCCCTCACCCAGGCTGGCTAAGCACTCCTATATAATAAAAGGGCAATATGCAAATTGACCCTAACAGCAGAACGACTGGGAATGACTGGTCACTATGACACATACTGACCACCAGGGGGCAGATGCTCAATGCAGGAGCTGCCCCCTGGTGGTCAGTGCGCTCCCACAGGGGGAGCTCTGCTCAGCCACAAGCCAGGCTGATGGCTGCCAGTACAGCAGTGGTGGTGGGAGCCTCTCCCGCCTCCTCAGCAGTGCTAAGGATGTCCAACTGCAGCTTAGGTCTGCTCCCCGCTGGCAAGTGGCCATCCCCCGAGGGCTCCCGGGCTGCCAGAGGGATGTCTGATTGCTATCTTAGGCCCAGTCCCCCAGGGAGTGGACCTAAGCCAGCAGGTGGCCATCCCCCGAGGGGTCCCAGACTGCGAGAGGGCACAGGCCGGGCTGAGGGACCCCCCGGAGTGCACAAATTTTTGTGCACCGGGCCTCTAGTAATATTATAAAATTAAAACATGCATGCGGTTGGCGCCAGCAAGAGCTTTGTATGTATCATGCATGCGCTAGTCAACATATATTTTTAAATTGCCAATGGGCATTATATGTACCGGTAGGTCGGTCAGATGGTCAGTCGGACGTATGTGCGGTCGGTCACTTAGCCTTTTTTTTAATTATTATTCTTTAAAGTAATTTTTTTAAAATTTCTTTATTGGTTAAGGTATTACAAATGTGTCCTCATCCCCCCATTAACCCCCAACCTCCCCCTCGACACACTCATGCTCTCATCCCCCTGTTGTCTGTGTCCATTGGTTTGGCTTATATGTATGCATACAAGTCCTTTGGTTGATCTCTTCCACTTACCCCCACCCTCCCCTACTTTCCCTCTGGGGATTGACAGTCTGATCGCTGTTTCTCTGTCTCTGGATCTGTTTCTGTTCATCAGTCTATGTTGTTCTCTATATTCCACAAATGAGTGAGATCATGTGGTATTTATCTTTCTCTGACTGGCTTATTTCACTTAGCATAATGCTCTCCAGTTCCATCCATGCTGTTGCAAATGGCAAGAATTCCTTCTTTTTTACCGCAGTGTAGTATTCCATTGTGTAGATGTACCACAGTTTTCTAATCCACTCATCTACTGATGGGCACTTAGGCTGTTTCCAAATCTTAGCTATGGTGAATTGTGCTGCTATGAACATAGGAGTGCATATATCCTTTCTGATTGGTGTTTCTGGCTTCTTGGGATATATTCCTAGAAGTGGGATCACTGGGTTAGATGGGAGTTCCATTTTTAGTTTTTTGAGGAAACTCCATACTGTTCTCCACAGTGGGTTCACCAGTCTGCATTCCCACCAGCAGTGCAAAAGGGTTCCTTTTGTTTGTTGATTTGTTGATGATAGCCATTCTGACAGGTGTGAGATGATACCACATTGTTGTTTTGATATGCATCTCTCGTATAATTAGTGACTTTGAGCATGTTTTCATATGTCTTTCGGCCTTCTGTATGTCCTCTTTCGAAAAGTGTCTATCTAGGTCCATTGCCCATTTTTTGATTGGATTGTTTATCTTCCTTTTGTTAAGTTGTATGAGTTCCCAGTAAATTTTGGAGATTAAACCCTTATCTGAAATAACATTGGCAAATATGTTCTCCTATGCAGTGGGGTTTCTTGTTGTTTTGTTGATGGTTTCTTTTGCTGTGCAGAAGCTTTTTATTTTAATGTAGTCCCATTTGTTTATTTTCTCCTTAGTTTTCATTGCACTAGGAGTTGTATCGGTAAAGATATTGCTATGACATATGTCTGATATTTTGCTGCCTATGGATTCTTCTAAGATTTTTATGGTTTCCTATCTTACATTTAAGTTCTTTAACCATTTTGAGTTTGTTTTTGTGTATGGTGTGAGTTGGTGATCTAGTTTCATTTCTTTTGCATGTATCTGACCCAATTTCCCAGCACCATTTATTGAAGAGACTGTCTTGACTTCATTGTATGCTCTTGCCTCCTTTGTCAAATATTAATTGAGCGTAATGGCTTGGGTCGATTTCTGGATTCTCTGTTCTGTTCCATTAGTCTATATGTCTGTTCTTGTGCCAGTACCAGGCAGTTTTGAGAACAGTGGCTTTGTAATATAGCTTGATATCTGGTATTGTGGTCCTTCCAACTTTGTTCTTTCTCAGGATTGCTGTGGCTATTCGAGCTCTTTTTTTATTCCAGATGAATTTTTGGAGAGTTTGTTCTAGGTCTGTGAAATATGCCATTGGTATTTTAATGGGGATTGCATTGAATCTATAAATTGCTTTGGGTACTATGGACATTTTAATGATGTTGATTCTACCAGTCCATGAACACGGTATGTTCTTCCATTGTTTATATCTTCCTCTATCTCTTTTTTCAATGTCCTGTAGTTTCCTTAGTTAAGTTTATTCCTAGGTATCTTAATTTTTTTTTGGTGCAATGGTAAATGGGATTGTTTTTTTAGTTTCACTTTCTGTGAGTTCATTATTGGTGTATAAAAAAGCCAAAGATTTCTGGGTGTTAATTTTGTATCCTGCTACATTGCCAAATTCATTTATTTAGTCTAGTAGCTTTTTGATGGACTCTTTGGGTTTTTGTTGTGGTTTTTTTTTATCTATAGTATCATGTCATCTGCGAATAAGGACAGTTTTACTTCTTTTCCAATTTGGATACCTTTCATTTCTTCTTGTCTGATTGCTATGGCTAGCACTTCCAGTACTATATCGAATAGGAGTGGTGAAAGTAGGCATCCCTGTCTTGTTCCTGTTCTTAGGGGAAAATGGATTTAGTTTTTGCTCATTGAGTATGATGTTGGCTGTAGTTTTGTCATCTAAGGCTTTTATTATGTTGAGGTATGATCCCTCTATTTCCACTTTGCTGAGAGTTTTTATCAAGAAAGGGTGTTGGATTTTGTCAAATGCTTTTTCTGCATCGATTGATATGATTATGTGATTTTTATCTCAGTTTGTTTATGTGATGTATCACATTGATTTGCGGATATTGAAACATCCTTGCATCCCTGGAATAAATCCCACCTGGTCATGGTGTATGATCTTTCTAATATAATGCTGGATTCGATTTGCTAGAATTTTGTTGAGGATTTTAGCATCTATGTTCATCAAGGATCTTGGCCTGTAGTTCTTTTTTTGTGGTGTCTTTATCTGGTTTTGGAATTAGGGTAATGCTGGTTTCATAGAAAGAGCTTGGAAGTGTGCCTTCCTCTTGAATTTTTTGGAATAGTCTGAGGAGGATAGGTTTTAGTTCTTCTTTGAATGCTTGGTAGAACTCTCCTATAAAGCCGTCTGGACCAGGGCTTTTGTTTGCTGGAAGATTTTTTTTATTATTGCTTCAATTTCTTCCATAGTTATCAGCCTATTCAGGTTTTTTGATTCTTCCTGATTGAGTTTTGGAAGCTTGTATTTTTCTAAGAATATGTCCATTTCCTCTAGATTGTCCAATTTGTTGGAATAGAGTTGTTTGTAGTATTTTTCAAAATCCTTTGTATTTCTGTGGGGTCAGTTGTTACTTCAATTCTTTCATTTCTGATTTTGTTTATTTGGGTCCTCTCTCTTTGCTTCTTGGTGAGCCTGGCTAGAGGTTCATCAATCTTGTTTATCCTTTCAAAGAGCCAGTTCTTGGTTTTATTGATCTTTTATATTGTTTTCTTGGTCTCTATGTCGTTTATTTCTGCTCTGATCTTTATTATTTCCTTCCTTCTGCTTATGCTGGGCTTTTCTTGTTGCTCTCTTTCTAATTCTTTGAGTTGTAGGGAATTTATTACCATTTTTTTCTTGTTTTTTGAGGTAGGCCTGTAGAGCTATGAACTTCCCTCTCAAGACTGCTTTCACTGTGTCCCATAGATTTTGGATCATTGTGTTTTCATTGTCGTTTGTTACCAGGATGCTTTTTATTTCTTCTTTGATCTCTTGGTAACCCAATCATTGTGTAATAGCATGCTAGTTAGCCTCTAACTGTTTGAATTTTTTTCAGTTTTTATTGTAGTTGATTTTTAATTTTATGCCATTGTAATCTGAGAAGATGCTTGATATGATTTCTTTCTTCTTGAATTTGAAGAGACTTTGCCTGTGTCCCAATGTGTGGTCTATCTTTGAAAATGTCCCATGAGCACCTGAGAGGAATGTATATTCCATGGCTTTGGGGTGAAGTGTTCTGAAGATGTCAATTAATTCCATCCGATCTAGTGAGTCATTTAGGACTGATGTTTCTTTGCTGATTTTTTTGTTTAGAGGATTTGTCCAATGGTGTCAGTGAGGTATTAAAGTCCCCTACTATGACTATATTGCTGTCGATCTCTCCCTTGATATCTTCCAGGAGTTTTTTTTATGTATTTGGGTGCTCCTATATTGGGTGCATAAATGTTTGCCAGAGTTATATCCTCATGTTGAATTGCTCCCTTTAGTATTATGAAGTGACCTTTTTTATCTCTCATGGACTTCACTTTGAGGTCCAATTTGTCAGATATAGGTATTGCTACCCTAGTTTTCTTTTCATTTCCATTCACCTGAAATTTTTTCCCCCATCCCTTCACTATCAGTCTGTGTGAGTCCTTTGTTCTGAGGTGGGTCTCTTGTAGACAGCAGATATATGGGTCATGATTTCTTATCCATTCAGCTACCCTATGTTTTTGATTGGAACATTTAATCCACTTACATTTAAGATTATTATTGACTAGGTGCCCAGTGCACAAATTCGTGCAGCTTGAAAGAAACTGTGGGCCGCGAGGCTGCTGTGGGCACGGGAGCAGGTCTCCTCCCATCCTTCGTGCCCCTGCCCAACCCTTCCTGCTGTGGCCCCCGGTCCCCTGTCTGCCGGCAGTCCCGCTCCCGCCACTGCGACTCCCACATGGTGATGGCACCTGCCCCACTCGCACACACTGACAGCATAGAGTGATTGGGGCCGGCGCCAGCAGCAGTTGTGAGCAGGGCCGGCGCTGTCAGTGGGTACAAGCGGCAGCTGCTGCCCCGATCGCCCCTCAGGAGAAGGGGGAGGTGGAGAAGACCTCAGGGCGATCAGGGCTGGCAGCTGCCACTCGCACCTGCTGATGGCGCTGAGTGATCGGGATTGGTGCCGGGCACCAGCAGCAGGTGTGAGTGGCGTCTCCAGCGCCGGCAGCGGGTACAAGAGGCAGCTGCTGGCCCCTATCACCTCTCAGGAGCAGGGGGAGGTGGAGAAGCCCTGAGGGGCCATTGGGGCCAGCAGCGGGTGTGAGCGGGTCCGGTGCCAGCAGCAGGTGCAAGCGCCAGGCGGGACCGTGGTGCGCAGGAGCAAAGAATTTTCAGTAACCACCAGAGGCTCACCCTGATGACAATGAGTGGCGCCCTGCCTTGGTCTGGCACCCCTGCTCACCTGCTCCACCATCCCGCCATGGCCGATGCCCGCCATGTTCCCCGCTCTGCTGCCTGCTGCCGATGCCTGCTATGTTCCGAAGTGTGCCCCCTGGTGGTCAGTGCATGTCATAGCGACCGGTTGTTCGGTTGTTTCGCTGTTTGGTCTATTTGCATATTAGGGTTTTCTATATATAGACGGGTAGGTATTTGTTTGTCGCCATTTTTATTCTTTGTGCCTGTGTTCTTACTTCCCTTCCTATTTCTTCTTTTCACAGCAGTCCTTTTAGCATTTCTTGCATTGCTGGTTTAGTGGTAATAAATTCCCTTAGCCCTTTTTTGTCTGTGAAGCTGCTCATTTCACCTTCAATTTTGAATGATAGCCTTGCTGCATATAGTATTCTCGGATTCAGTACCTTGCTTTGCATCACTTTGTATATTTCATTCCATTCCCTTCTGGCCTGATGTGTTTCTATTGAGAAATCAGTTGATAGTCTAATGAGAGATCCCTTATAGGTAACTTTCTGTCTCTCTCTGTCAGCTTTTAAGATTCTTACTTTGTCAGTGGTGTTTGCCAATTTAATTATGATGTGTCTTTTTGTCGGTCTTTTGGGATTCATCTTGTTTGGGACCCTGTTAGCTTCTTGGACTTGTATGAGTTATTTCTTCCCAGTATCAGGGAAGTTTTCTGTCATTATTTCTTCAAACATGTTTTCTATTCCTTTCTCAGTTTCCTTTCTTTATGGCATCCCTATTACGTGGATATTGTTTTATTTTGTGTTGTCCCAAAGTTCCCTTAGGCTCTCCTCCTGTTTTTTACGGTTTTTTTTCCAGTTGCTGCTCTGCTTGGGTGTTTTTTCCTACCTTGCCTTCTAGCTCACTGATACAGTCCTCAGCTTCTTCTAGGCTACTGTTGATGCTTTCTATTGTATTCTTTATTGCAGCTATGTCATTCTTCATTTTCTCTTGGTTCTTACACATGTTGTTGAATTTGTCTTCCATCCTTTTCAGCGTTCTTATGACCACTGCTCTGAATTCTTTCTCTGACAAATTGCGTGCCTCCATTTCATTTACTTCCTCTTCCGGTGATTCCTCCTTTTCTTTTGTGTATGGCCTGTTCCTTTGTCTCCCCATTTTCGCTCCTCTCAGGGTGTCTGCTTACTCTCTACCGTGTTGACCAAAAGGCACAAAATACAGCTTGACAAGACACAACACAGAGGGAAAAAAACTAAATTCATGAATTACAACGACATATCAAAACACATGCGTGCGATTGGCACCAACGAGAGCTTTAAATGTATCACGCATGCAACGAGACCTTTAAATGTATCACGCATGCACGAGTCAATGTTTATTTTTATTTTTTAAATATATTTTATTGATTTTTTACAGAGAGGAAGGGAGAGGGATAGAGAGTCAGAAACATCAATGAGAGAGAAGCATCGATCAGCTGCCTCCTGCACACCCGCCACTGGGGTTGTGCCCGCAACCAAGGTACATGCCCTTGACCGGAATCGAACCTGGGACCCTTCAGTCCCCAGGCCGACGCTCTATCCAGTGAGCCAAACCAGCCAGGGCAACAACGTTTATTTTTAAATTGCCAGTGAGCATCATATATATATACCAGCAGGTCGGTTGGATGTACAGACGTGTGGTCGGTCACTTAGCCTTTTATATATATAGACTAGAGGCCTGGCGCATGAAATTCGTGCACGAGTATGGTCCCTAGGCCTAGCCTGTGATCCGGGCCATCTTCCCTGGCAGCCAGCAGCCGGCCTTGCCCCCCGCCGCCACTCACCCAGGTTCGCAGTTTGCCATAGGGCAGGTGATCGGAGCCTGACGGCCAGGGGGGAGGGACTAAGAGGTCGGCCATCCTGCCCGCTCGTGGCCCTGCCCCTGCCATGGGTCACCCTCTGTGTGTGGGGCGACCAGCAGGGCAGGGGCCTTGGCCTGGTGCCGCCTGCATCCCCTGCCACCCACCCCTGGGTCCCTGTTTGCCATCGGACGATCAGAGCCTGCCGGCCAGGGGGAGGGACCAAGAGGATAGCCATTCTGCCCACTCGCCGGCCCCGCTGCCACCCACTCTGGTTCCCTGTTCACCACCGGGCAGTGGGAGCCTGCCGGCTGGGGGGAGAAACCAAGAGGTGGTCAGTGCACCTCATAGTGACTGGTTGAGCGGTCGTTCTGGTTGTTCTGCCATTGTAGTCGCTGGGCTTTTATTATATAGGATAGGATGGCAGATAAAAGAGTGAAAAGTAGTATGATTGCTAAAACTGAGATAGAGCTAATGAAGATTATTCAAAGGTAGAAAGGGGATGGAGGGGCAATTGATGATCTAGGCTCACTAGAAGGTAGAGGAGAAGAAGCCATCAATGAGAAAGAAATGGTAGTGAAAATGTTAACAAGTATGGGAACAATGACTATAATAGTCAGAAATAGGTACCTAGAAAAAGAACTTTATCCCATATTTTTCTCCTTTTAATCAATTTTATTCTTGTTAATGAGACTTGCTCATTAATCTTTCTCATCTGATCTTAAAATTTTGGTATAATAATGGATTCCTCATCTCTTTAATCTTTGTCCTTTTTTTTTAATGCAATACTTTCACATTTCTTTGTTCCTCACCCAGTCTTTTATCATGTCATGTTTGAATATTGCAGTAGCATCTGAAATGGTCTCATTGCCTTCTCCCTTTTCTTTTCAGTCTAAGATATTGCTTCTAGACTGATATAATTTGATCATGAATTCTGTGACCCCCTCATTCCTAGTCAGGTGTAATCTTTATCACCACCTAAAGACCTCTGATTTGAACCCACTGCATTCATTTCTTCTTATCTTTTTCCCTAGACTGTCTCTTCTCTCAGTGTGCTGTAGTTGCCCGTGTCTTTGTATTTGTCACTTCATGTCATATCCCTATTCAAATCTTGGCCTATTTTGTAATATCTAGCTTAGAATCCACTTTTTCTGTAATATTTTTTCTCTTTGGAATATGCCATAGATTATATTCTTGCTTTTATTCTTTAGTTTTTATATAATAGTTTGGGAAAGTGTTAAGTTTTTGGAGCCACACAAACTTGAATTCTGTTCTCCATTTTCTAACTAGAACTTCTGGGTAGTTACAGTTCTTTGCCTCACTTTGCTCACCTGCAAAATTCAGATGTTAGCATTAATCTCATAAGTTCTCATTTAGGTTAAAGTATTCAGCACAAAGTCTAGCACAGTTAATGGTAGCTGTTTCGTGTAATACAAATAAAAATAACAAATTTAATTGGAATATACATGTTTCCCCAACATGCTTAATCTTCGCTTGGTTGCAATTTCAGAAGAAAAACACACATTGAGCAGCAATAATTTGATTTTTAAATTTGTAACTTTATTGTCTTTTTCTTTGATTATAAAAATACTAATAAATTTAGTACCTTTAGTACTAAGGCAGAGCATCCAAGATAGGAACAAATCTGGAAGATCTCCACACTAACTGAGTTGCCATGGTGGTGGAACTTACTGGCAAGCCATATGTGGGGGTGATATGACTTAAATTCACTGGGGTGATTAGGGCCAGACTATAGTGATGCCTGGGATTAAATCTAAACAGATGCCCCAAATTTAAGGCATCACTCACACTCAAATTTTATGCATCTCTCTTGCCTCACCATAGTCTCAGCTTGTGGGGAAAGGATATTGGGTCCTGTATGCCGCAGGAATAAGCCTTGAGTTACACACTGGAACTTGAAAGAAAAACTCCGTCTTCCTCTAAAGTACCTCCAGTGCCCTCTACTGACAAAACTTAAGCTTGGGCAGCCAGTAAGAGAAATGTTCTAGTAACTAAAGCAGGGCAGTATAAAGTGAATTGGGCCCTAACCGGTTTGGCTCAGTGGATAGAGCGTCGACCTGTGGACTGAAGGGTCACAGGTTCGATTCTGGTCAAGGGCATGTAGCTTGGTGCGGGCACGTCCCCAGTAGGAGGTGTGCAGGAGGCAGCTGATCGATGTTTCTCTCTCATCGATGTTTCTAACTCTCTATCCCTCTCCCTTCTTCTCTGTAAAAATAAATAAAAATATATATTAAAAAATAAAAAAATAAAGTGAATTGGGAGCTGAGAGGCGAGTACATTGATAAACTAATTCATCTATCATAACAAGTTTTCCTAACTGTCTTAT
>NW_005871153.1:983365-1002885 GCF_000147115.1 Myotis lucifugus
ATATATAAAACCCTAAAATGCAAATAGATCAAATGGCGGAACAACCAAACATCCAGTTGCTATGAAGTGCCCGGACCACCAGGGGGTGTGTATGGAACATGGTGGGCATCAGCTGCGGTGGGATGGTGGAGCAGGTGAGTGGGGGCGCCAGACCAAAGCAGGGGACTGGTCGCTGTCATCAGGGCAAGCCTCTGGTGGTTAGTGAAAATTTTTTTTAAAATATATTTTATTGACTTTTTACAGAAAGGAAGGGAGAAGGATAGAGAGTTAGAAACTGGAACACTTGTTCCAGATGGATACAATCAGCTGACTCCTGCACACCTCCCACAACCAAGGTACATGCCCTTGACCAGAATCGAACCTGGGACCTTTCAGTCCGCAGGCTGGCACTCTATCCACTGAACCAAACCAGTTAGGGCACTGAGCCAAACCAGTTAGGGCAGTTCACCACAGTCCTGCCCAGCACTCACACCTGCTGCCAGCCCTGCTCTCAGCCGCTGCCGGCACCCAGCGCTGGCCCTCATCACTCAGTGCCATCCCTGATCATTTGGCGCCGTCAGCGGGTGCAAGCTGCAGCTACTGGCCCCAATTGCCCCTCAGGACTTCTCTACCTCCCCCTGCTCCTGAGGGGCGATCAGGGCCAGCAGCCACCTCTAGCACCTGTTGCCGGCGATGGCCCTGCTCACACCCACTGCCAGCGCCGGCCCCACTTGCACCTGCAGCCGGTGCTGGAGCCAATGCTTGTACCCGCTGCCGGCACCCGGCGCTGGTCCCAATCTCTCGGCACTGGCAGAATAGTACGTAGAATATGAAGTGTGGTTTGCTAGAAGACTCAATCCACCTTGTAAGCACTTGGTACTACAAAATTATGATTTACTTCATGTGATAGTCTTTGGAATTGCTTAAAAATAGTTGAAACTAAGGATGTTAACTTTTTAAATGTACATATACAAATAGTGTAACATTAGAAGTAACTGAAATGAATAGTATGAAATTGGTTGGATTAAGTATATGGCACATTAAAAAATAATGTAGTAAAAGAATTAAATATCTGGGATGATACAATATAGTGTGAATATAGACTACAGAATAGTACGTAGAATATGAAGTGTGGTTTGCTAGAAGACTCAATCCACCTTGTAAGCACTTGGTACTACAAAATTATGATTTACTTCATGTGATAGTCTTTGGAATTGCTTAAAAATAGTTGAAACTAAGGATGTTAACTTTTTAAATGTACATATACAAATAAAGAAAAGACTAGGAAGACATAGAATGTTAGTAGTGGTTATCTCCAGGTGGTGGAATAATGGGTAACTTATTTTCTTATTTGTACTTTATATGTTTCTAAGTTTTCTGCAGTGAGCATGTTTATTTTTTCATAATTAGAAAAAAATAAGTAAGATACATAATGGAAAAGCAAAGTCAGTACTGTCACAAGTCACAGAGATTAAAGTATTCCATTGGAACTCACTGGGGACTTTAGCAAAAACAGTTTGAATACAGTAGGACTGAAAATGAAGAAGCCAGATTGCAAGGTAGTAAGTAAATGGGAGGTAAAGATAGTGATTCCACTTTAGGTTAGTGCTGTCAACTGAAATAAAATGTGAGCCACATAAAAATTATTAATGAATCACTGTACATTCTTTTGTTGCATCTCATTTTAGACTAGTCATTTTTCAAATCTTCAATACCCACATGTAGTTAGTGGCTAAAATATTATACAGGGAAAGTTGAGGCAATCTTATTAAGAAAGCAAAGCCAGAGAGAAAAAGAGAGATAGAAAGGAATAGTTTATTTCTGCAACAGAACCCTTTCCAGTGCAACTTATTGCCTCTTTAAAAATGAGATATTTTATGTAATTCAAAAGAAACATATATAAATAATAATACTGTAGAATATCTTGTGACCTTTGTGCCCCTCAGTTGCATTTCTTTGATTGGGATTTTTTCTTTCTTCTCCCCCCCCCCCCCCCCCCCCCGCCTCCCCCCACAGGTTTTGGTAAGAATAATCTGAGCCGTAGAGGAAGAATGATGCCTGGGAAGAGACGTCCTTATGGAGTTATCACTGGCCTTGCAGCTAGGAAAACAACTGGAATTCGAAAAGGAATTAGTCCTATGAATCGACCGCCTCTAAGTGACAAGGTAGGAAGATGATGGCTTAATGCTGAATCTGATACCCTTTTTCTTTATTTGTACTAATATTTTGTGAATGACCTTGAGAGAGTATTTTTGATTTTTAAATAGTACTTTGGGCTTATATAAATAATGAAATGAGATAAAAATCATTATTACTCACGAATAATACCTAAATTCCACATTCTCAAATAAGATAAAAAATTTTTTACAGGTTCCTGACTTTCCATGTGTGTGTGTGATTTTTAACAGATTATTAAGGTATAATTTTATACTGTAAAATTAATTTGTTTTAAGGATACAATTCAATGAATTTTCAATAATTTATATTTATAAAATCATCACAACAGTTTAATTTTAGAACATTTCTATCAATCTAAAAAGAAGTCTCATGTCCATTCACAGTCATATCTCATCATCTGCCAGAGGCAACCACTAATCTACTTTCTGTGTGATTATCTAGAAATTTGTCTTTTCTACACAGTTTATATAAATACAATAATATGTAGTCTGGCATTTAGCCATAATGTTTTGAGGTTCATCATGTTGTAGCATGTATCAGTACTTCATTCCTTTTTATCTGCAAAATAAAAGCCTAGCGACTAGAACTATTGGTCAGCCAGTCACTATGATACGCACTGACCACCAGGGGCCATATGCTCAATGCAGGAGGAGGGGGTGGGGGGTGCAGTGAGTCCTGGAGGTGCACGCTATGGCCCAGGGATCCCAGGAACCGCAAGCCCAGAGCTTGCTTTCCAATAAAAAATATAAACTGGAAAAAAAAAGCAGTCTGATGCCGCCACCCTAGGAAGAATGGCTCCAGGAGGGAAAGGCCTTCCCTGACCCCGCCTGGCCCAGCTGGCACGCCGCGGGCTCGCGGGGACTCACTGGTGACGTGCTGGAAGCGCAGCCCCTCTGACTCCAAAGCCTGTTGCACTGACAGCTGCTCCCTGTCCAGTTCCCATGGTGGACACAGTGCTACTGGGCTGCCTCAGCTCCGACTTCCAGCTTCTGGCTTCTTGCCCACCCCTTCAATACTAGTGCGCTTGGGGATGTGGCTTCGGCTTCCCCAGCCAATAGTGCCGCAGCACCGCCAGAGAGTGGCAGGACACAGCCACCAGGGCTGGCTGGGCATTGATTTGGCCACTGACTGATATCCATGTACAGTTACACTGTGTGTTTACATTTGTAGGGAAGCAGGGCAACCCACTCCTGCCAACCGCCTCACCTTCTAGGCTAAGAAAGGCCTGCTTATCTCCATGTTTCTCCTCCTGTCTGTAATCAAAACCTCTTGGGGATGAATGATCCAAGCGATGGCCCCAACACACGTTCAGTGTCACTGTCAGAGACATTTCCAGTCATTACAGCCCATTCGTCAGCCCAAAGTACCCTGTTCCACGCACTGCCACTCCTTACCTGTCACCCCCTGAGGACCACCTTATGTTATCCTGTTTGAAATGAGAGCAAGATCTCAAATGCCCCCCTGTCAATAGCTCCCTTGCCCTACCTTTGTTCCTCTAAACCCTTGCATTTTAAAAATATACATTTGATTGATTTCGGAGAGGGAAATAGAGATAGAAACATCAATGATGATACAGAATCATTGATTGGCTGCCGCCTGCACGTTCCAAACTGGGGATCAAAACCTCCCCCTGTCCCTCCCCTGGCCAGCAGGCCCCTGGTGGCAGCATGGCACTGAGGGAAGGAGGGGGGGTGGGAAGGTAGGGAACCACGGGGTGGTGGGGCGCCGAGGGCAGCATTAGCATCTGGCATCTGTTTCTTCCCCGCCCAGCCTGGCGACAGTCACCTCCTCTCCTAGCCCTGCCAGGGCCTTTGGGCCTTGATCGGCCTGGCCCTGATCAGCCCTGATCTCCCACCAGACCTAGGGACCCCACCAGTGCATGAATTTCGTTCCTTTTTATCTATAAACTAGAGGCCCAGTACACGAAAATTCATACTTTGGGGGGGGGTTCCCTCAGCCCAGCCTGCCCCCTCTCACAGTCCAGGAGCCCTCAGGGGATGTCTTACTGACAGCTTAGGCCCGCTCCACAGTCTGGCCTCACTCTGCGGGAGGTGACGGGGCCCGATCAGGGGAAAGCGCAGCCCTCATCACCCTGCTGCTGCTGCCACTGCTGGCAGCCACAGCTGCCAGCCCTCCTTGGCCTTCGCAGCCACTGTGGCTTTGTCCAGAAGGACGTCTGGAAGACGCCCGGTCTATCTGGTCTAATTAGCATATTACCCTTTTATTAATATAAATTGTTAATATAGATTTAAAAAGCCTAAGCGACTGGCCAGTAGCTATGACAGACACTGACCACCAGAGGGCAGGCGTTCAACGCAGGAGCTGCCAAGCTATGGTCACTTGGCAGCAGTGGTTCTTGGGTGATGCACTTGGAACCAGAGAATAAGGAGCCCAATTCCAGGGTGCATTACCTGGGAACTGCCTTCTCGCAATCTGGGACCCCTTGGGGGATGTCGGAGAGCTGGTTTCAGCCTTATCCCTGCAGACCAGGCCGAGGGACCCCATCAGTGCACCAATCCATGCACCAGACCTCTAATTATTGAATAATAGTTTATTATATGGGTATACTATATTTTGTTTATCCATTCACCAGTTGGACATTTTGGTTGTTTTCACTTTTTTTTTTTTTTTTTTTAATTTGGTTATTTTCACCTTTTTGATATTGTAAATAACAGAGCTGTGAACATTCACCTGTAAGTTCATATGGACATAGGTTTTCATTTCTCTTGGGGTAGATAACTGTCCCCTTGTTGATATTTTTAATTAGAGTTACAATGATTTACCTACCATGAATTAACTACTTTCTAAAAACTTAGTAATAAATTACTCAATGAGTAATTTATTTTGAATTGGCTAAAGCATTTCTTAAAATAGTTTCACAAATGGTTTTTCTCCTATTATATTTCATAGATCTAAGCCACTAAGGAATTTAATGTTCTGTGCCTCTATTTTTAGTCTTTTTGGTTTCTGATTATGAAAATAATACATATATGTAAGAAAATTCAGAACATTTCCTCTGGCTGGCTTGCTCAGTGGTTAGAGTATCGGCCCATGGACCTAAGGGTCCCGGGTTTGATTCCTGGCCAAGGGCATGTGTACCTCAGGTTTGATTGGAGGCAACCAACCTATGTGTCTCTCTCACAACAATGTTTTTCTCTCTCCCTATCCTCTCCCTTCCTCCCTCTCTTCCACTCTCTCTAAAAAATCAATGGAAAAAATATCCTCAGGTGAGGATTTAAAGAAAAAAAAGAATAAGAAAGAAAATTCAGAACATTTATTCCTTAAATTATCTTAAGTGTGCATATTCTGGTTAAGAACCATAACTGTCTTAGATCTCTTATTTAACTTTTTATTTTTATTTTTTATTTTTAAATATATTTTATTGATTTTTTACAGAGAGGAAGGGAGAGAGATAGAGAGTCAGAAACATCGATGAGAGAGAAACATTGATCAGCTGCCTCCTGCACATCTCCTACTGGGGATGTGCCCGCAACCCAGGTACATGCCCTTGACCGGAATCGAACCTGGGACCTTTCAGTCCGAAGGTCGATGCTCTATCCACTGAGCCAAACCGGTTTTGGCTCTTATTTAACTTTTTAATTCTGTCGCCACCAACAGATGTTTTCTTCCCTAAACCTTTATCAAAGATCTTACTGTTTCTTAGAAGTTAGAAAACATTAGTGAGATATGGATACTAGGAGAAAGTTTGAGTTAACTGCTAATTAATTATGTCTTCTAATAAAATTTTAAATTCCAACATGTAGTCTTTTGAGTTGTTTGAAAATAGTGAAAATTGTGTTATAGAATGCTAGAAATGTACTGAATAATAAGTTTATTAAAATTTTTAAGAATTTTTTAATTGATTTTAAAGAGAGAGGAAGGGAGAAGGATGGAGAGAAACATCGATGAGAAAGACACATCTATCAGCTGCCTCCTGCATGCCCCCCATTGAGGATTGGCATGCAGTTGGGGCATGTGCCTTGAGGGGGAATCAGCCGGCGACCTCTTAGTTCATGGGTTGATGCTCAACCACTGAGCCACACCAGCTGGGCCATTTATTCAAAGTTTGAATGATTTGGGCAAAGATATGGTTTGAAATTTTGCTGGTTTTTTTTTTTAAAAACCCTATCCTCAGCCTGAATAAGATTACTAGTCTGATTAGGATATAATATAGTAATTGTGAAGCAAATTATTTTTCAGCAATTTAGAAAATATCTATTTACATGTAAATAACTCATGCCATCCTTTTCTGTTCATTAAATAAGGCACTTAAATAACTTAATTGGCCTAGAATTGCTATATTTTCAAAATCAAAATTTTATACTTCAATAAAAATTTCTGGTCACAATTAGACTTAATTTTATCTCTTCCTTATCATAGTTTAAAAATTAATGTTTTATTTCAGTAAAAATGTACTTTCTTCTTACCTATGAATTGAATAACTAAGTGGGAAAGATAACAAACTCATTTACAGTGCTACTAAATATTACTACTAAATAGTAGTAATGTAAATAGAGCAAATGGCTGTGCTGAGAGGGGAAGGGTTGTGTCTAAGAATGAATTTCCTTTTTGGTTTGAAAATCAACTTAAAATATCTATCAAGAAGTAAAAATTGGCCCAGTCTGGATTCTTCTGTTGGGATATAGAACTTTGTCAGTATCAATTCTATAATTTTTTTCTCTAGATTCAGAACTTCATAAAGCTGGAAGTATGTTGTTTTGTAGAACTTTTAACTTGACTCATAATACTAAATCATTTAGTACTTCATGAAGTTAAAAAAATTGTTGTTGCACATTGTATGTGCTTGTTATTGTGACATTGAATATTCTTGATTTCTTTTTTTTCTCTGTAGCCATTTCTACTTAGCCTTCTTTGCTATTACAGCCTCCTTTTTATTTTCTTTTTCGCACGTTTGTTTTGGAACTTGCCCCTCTCATCCCTTTACTTGATATCCAAAACCATGTTTATATAAATGATTCCCTAATTTACATCTCTGGCTCTCATTCTTCTCTTGATCTCCAGATCCATGTTCCCCCATCACCTGTACATCCCCCAGCACTTCAAACTGAACAGATCCAAAATAGATAAAAGTTATTTTTCTGTCCAAATTCTTTTTGTTGCAAGTATTTTGAGTATAATGTGGTTGTCTTTTCAGTCACTTAGACTGGAAATATTCAAGTTGTTGCAGCTTCTCTGTTTCTGTAACCTGCACATCAAAGCAGTGGTCAGTCCTTGTCCATTCTGCCTCAGAAATGTTTATTGTAATAGGATATAGAGTAAAAAGCAATCTGACTAACAGTTTCTTGCCTTCTGAAAGAATATAGAGAGATATTTTCCAGCGTTAAAAAGGAAGGCAAACCTTCTGAGACAAAATGAAGTGCAGAGAAAACCAGTTGCAGTTCTTAAGAGACCTAACCAGCTAAATAGAAAGTAAGTACTCAAATATAAGATAATAATGTTATCCTGCATAAATAAAGATATACTTCTTGCCTAAGTGTTCGAAGGAATGAATTTTCAGTGGTTCTTACAGTTATCTGGTCATTTTCAAGACAGCAATTTGTAGTGTTTATCTGATCATCCAACATGGAAGCAAATAACTTTTCTTATTTCTTAGATGCAGTTATTGATGAATTTAACTAATTGTAAACTTTTTAAAAAAACAGCATTCTGCTTCTCTACTGTTTTTAACATATAGAATAATATTGCAAAAGGTGAATTGTTTTGGTAAACAATTATTCAAAATTGGGAATTCTAAAAGCTGAATATGTTATTCAGTCTCAGTGGCTCTTAAAAGAATAGTCTATGTTATTTATGGGCAAAGTAAACTAGAAAGAATTCTGTATGGATGCTTCTTAAGGTGAAATTATTTTTATATGAAATTGAAAGACATAACTTAAAAATGATGACCTATTGTTATGGCATTCTGGTCTCTATAATGATAAAGTGTACACAAAGGAAGTTGACAAGCTGTGATGTTTCCTTATTTCAGTTTCAAATACTATTTATTCATCTTTTATAGAAGATAATTCAAAATAAAAGAACCCTGAAATGAAGTCTTTGTATAAATGGAATGGCTGGAATTGCACTTTTACTTAAATATTGTTTTCTTTTGAGAATCATTTGGTAGTACCTATTGGAAAAGGGGAACTTATCAGATAATAATTTATCAATTACATGAGTCATTAATGAGCCCATATTAATTGGGCTAGGTAGGGAAGTTTGCATTTGAGCCTCTATAAAATTGGAGGTAAGATTTGGCAACATTTCAGCATTTATTTGTAAAAATAAATAAGTAGAGCTCTGGCCAGTGTGGCACAGTTGAGTGGGGATCGTCCTGTGCACCAAAAGGTTTGATTTCTGGTCAGGGCACATGCCTGGGTGGTAGGCTTGATCCCCAGTAGAGGGTGTACAAGAGGCAGCCGATCGATGTTTCTCTATCCTTCTGCCTTCTTCTCTTTAAAAATCATTTTTTTTAACATTTTTATTGATTTCAGAGAGGAAGGGAGAGGGAGAGAAAGATAGAAACAACAATGATGAGAGAGATCACTGATTGGCTGCCTCCTGCACACCCCCCACTGGGATCGAGCCCACAACCCAGGCATGTGCCCTTGACTGGAATTGAACCCGGGACCCTTCAGTTTGCAGGCCAGCGCTGTATCCACTGAACCACACCAACTAAGGCTAAAAACCAATTTTTAACAATCTTTTCAAAAAGATAAATATAACAATTTGTTTTCTCATATTTTACCAACTTTCTGTAGAAACTACAAAGAGAGTACATTGTTCTGTGTGGGAAAGAACAAGCAGTGAAAGATAGAAGTTTCTCTGTGATTTATGTTAATACTAGGGGCCCAGTGCACAAAGATTCACTGCTCAACCTGCTCCCTCTCCAATCTGGGAGCCCTCAGGGGGGCCCTCTCCAGTCCGGGAGTTTCTGTCTGTCTGTGCAGTCATATGAGCGAATTGTCTGAGACCCCCCAACCCAGTTTGGTTTGTTGCTCACAGAATAATAGAGGCTTTTTTTTTCTTTGCTTCATTGGTGGAGATTTCCTGGAAGTTTTAGGATATCTTCCCTTTAATTTTTCCTAGACACTTCTGATTTTACTTAGATCTCTCACCTTTGCTTTCCCTCCATCCCCCACCGCAACAGTAACTTGCTCCAGGCTCACTTTGCTCTAGTGTCTAGGACAGTGGTCGGCAAACTGTGGCTTGCGAGCCACATGCGGCTCTTTGGCTCTTCCACAAAATACCGACTTCTGCACATGGGCCATGAAGTTTCAGTCGCACTGTACATGCGCGCCCACACATGATATTTTGTCAAAGAGCCACACTCAAGGGGCCAAAGAGCCACATGTGGCTCGCGAGCCGCAGTTTGCCGACCACTGGTTTAGGAGTTCCGTCTGCCACCAGAACTATGATTCCCAGCATTCCTGGTGCTCCCCGCGCTCTGGGCTTCTGCTTCAGGTCCTGGGGCTGCCACCAGAACTACTATTCCCAGAATTCCTGGTGCTCCCCACGCTCTTGGTTTTCCCTTCCTGCTCTGTCTCTGTCCCACAGCCTCCCATTCTGCCAAGTCCTCCAAGCCGCCAGCTCTCCCTCTCTGCTCTCTGTCTGGCGGCTTGGGGAGCCAAGTTCCCCAAGCCTCTTCACTCTCTGCCGGCTCTCTCGCTCTACTCTCCACCCAGCGCCTGTGTAGGCAAATTAACCCGTCATCTTTGTCAGGTTAATTTACATACTCGCTCCTGATTGGCTGGTGAGCATAGCAGAGGAATGGTCAATTTACACGTTTCTCTTTTATTATGTTAATATGAAAAGGTTTTTAAGTGAGAAAGGAAAACTGAAAAAGATGCTGTTTTTCAAGATTTTCTTTTCAGCTCTTGCCAGTTTGGCTCAGTGGATAGAATGTGAGCCTGTGAACTGAAGGGTCCCAGGTTCGATTCTGGTCAAGGGCACATACCCAGGTTACGAGCTCAATCCCCAGTACGGGGCATGCAAGAAGCAGCCAATCAATATTCTCTCTCATCATTGATGTTTCTATCTCTCCCTTTCCCTTCCTCTCTGAAATCAATAAAAAAACATATATTGAGAAAAAAAGATTTTATTTTCAGTCAGTTTGACTATGATGTGTTTAGGTGTGATTTTCTTTGTATTAACCCTGTAAATAAATCTTTCACCAAATTTTTTAATACATATTTTTATTTATTTCAGAGAGGAAGGGAGAGAGAGATAGAAACATCAATGATGAGAGAGAATCATTGATAGGCTGCCTCCTGCACACCCCCTACTGGGGATCAAGCCCACAACCAGGACATGTGCCCTGACCTGGAATTGAACCTGTGACCTCCTGGTTCATAGGTCAATGCTCAACCAGTGAGCCATGCCAGCTGGGCCAGAGGGAGATATTTGTAAATCAAATCTCAATAGTTTCTGATAAATTCAGAGTCTTTATATTTAGTGTATTCTCACATTTTTAGCCAATGAATTAAACTGTTTTTGCTTATTGTTTTCTCAAGATATTTGAAAGTTGTTAAATGGCTGAGACTATTCATGCATATGTGTTTTTATTGCAGAAATAACATCCCAACCAATTATACCAGGAATGGAAATAAATTAAGTCATCAGAAAGACACTCGTCAGGCAACTTTTCTTTTCAGAAGAGGCCTGAAGGTATAAAAACCCTTGGTTGTGTTTTCTTTTTACCCAAAGGATTCTGAACATCTATCTTTAGTAATCCTTAATCATAGGGATGGCCCATGATTGAAGTAGGGGTTGGGTTTGGATATAGAGAACATGACATTAGGTTAGTTCCTCCCTGCCCCCAATTCTCTCTTGTTGTCCTCAGTAGCACCATCTATCTGTAATAATAAAAGCATAATATGCAAATCGCCCAAACAGCAGAATGACCGTCCAGACGTTCATGCTATGACATGCACTGGTGCCAAGCCAGCCAAGGCGGGTACGATGCAGTTGGTCAGGGGGGCTCTGCCACTGCCCCATGATCACCCCGCAGAGGGAGGCCCAGGCTACCGACCAGCGGGCTGCAGCAGGTGGGTGGGGCCTCCCTCTGCAGGGCGATGGGTCACGGGGCTCCTGGACTGTGAGAGGGCGCAGGCCGGGCTGAGGGACACCCCCCGAGTGCACGAATTTCGTGCACTGGGCCTCTATTCTTACAAGAATTTAACATGTTATTTAGAATAAACCTGTTTTTACTACTTGTTCTGATGCAGAACCCTAACAAAGAGGTATTGCCAGAATAGTCATATGCCCCTCCTACATTCATACACATATCTTAATGGGTTTTATAAAGTTTGGAGGATAGCTCTTTGCGTTCAGATACTCTGCTTTCTGTGGGACCTACTGCTTTTTTTTCCCCTTCAGGTTCAGGCCCAGTTGAACACAGAACAACTGCTAGATGATGTAGTAGCAAAGAGAACTCGTCAGTAAGTTTCAATTTGTTTTTCAAGGTGTCATTTCAGAACTCCCAGAATACTAGCTACCCAAATTACTTTGTGCCCTAGTCCAAAAGAAATTAAATGAGACCTAAAGTAAATTAACCATTGAGTCCGAAATAAACTATTTTTTGCTCTTTTTCCTCCCAAAATCTTTTGTATTTTCACATGTCAGTGTATAAAAGTTTTAGCATCAAATACATTCCTCTATTTTTAGTTTTTATTAAGTTCCATTTTAATGAAACATTCCTTTATTTTCTATAACTTCTTTTATACAAATGAATCTATTCAAGGAATAAATAGAAGAAAATACAGTAGAGCTTTAAAATTTGTAAACTCTCAAGAACAATAGAATATTTTCTTTTTTCACATACTCTTTTTTCCCCCCATAACCCCTATTAAGGTTTAAAAAAAAATTTTTTTTTGGTCAGAATTGCATTTCCCAAGTATGACTTACAACATTTTAGTTCTGTCAATATCAAGTTTTGAGATTAAACTATTTAAACTTATAGCTACTTTTTAGAAAACAAAACATGGTCATGGTATGATGCCAACCAATATGGGGTATGATTTTGAATATAGGAAAGGAAACCATTTCAACTTGATGCTTGCAGTATTCTTTTGTACAGGAGTTACGACATTGGTAACCATAAGGAAGAAAATTATAGTCATAGCTTATTTGCTTCTACATGAATAATATTTACATAATTATAATATAAATACTGTTCATTTGTTTTGAACTTTGAGAATCAACCTATGGAACAAAGCACAAAATTCTTAAATTTGGTATCAGAATATAATGTAAATGTCAGATTCAGATTAACATAAATATAGAAGTAGAGCTGACAAAAAGTGGGAGGTACAAAGTGAGAGAAGAGGTGGAAGGAAGGGAGGTACTACTATTCTTTTATACTAAGTGGGGAGGGGAGGTTATCAAGCGATACTACTGAAAGAAAGATGTTTACGTATATTTAAAGTTATGATGGAAGTAAAGTAGTGATATTGCCATCAAAATATTTAGAGTTAGGTAGGGAAACTAAAGAATAATGATGAGGGAACATATATAATACTTCAACAATAAAGATTTTAAAAAATAAGTAAAATGTGCTTATGCAAACTTTATTGATTAAAAAAATATATATTACACAAGCATCTTGTTTAGTGAACTGGAGGGAACCAGCAAGCAATAAAAACAGGAAAGGTTAAAAGTACTGCCTCTAGGGAACAAGAAGGGGGAAAATAGTGGGGTGAAAGGCGGTTACTTTTCATTAAAAACCTTTTTGTAGTTGATTTTTTAATGTGCATATATTTGTTACACCGAAAAATATTTAATAGAACATCCAGTTCCTACACCCAAGATGCTGTATTTTTAAAAAGCTAAGAAAAAGTAATGGCTATATTCTAATGAAGTTTTTGGTGTTTTGAAACCAGATGGCGGACTTCCACCACAAATGGAGGAATTTTAACTGTATCCATTGATAACCCTGGAGCAGTGCAGTGCCCAGTGTAAGTCTTTTCTTTATTTTGCAGAAATTATAATCTCTCAGTATATAAAATAATAGAAAAGTATTGGATTCCTGCTCGGAGTGTGATGTCCAAGTTAGGATAAACTGAGACAAGGATAAAAGTAATACTTGATATACAAAATAAAAATAACATAGTATAAAGTTAAAAGTAAAAGCACCTTTGATTCCTGGTTCTACAGCCCCAAGGTAACAACTCCTGACAATATTTTTATTTTAAAAGTTCAGTGCATGGTCCTGACTGGTGTGGCTCAGTTGATTGAGCGCGTCGTGCCCATGCATCAAGAGGTCGCTGGTTAGATTCCCAGTCAGGGCACATGCCCAGGTTGTGTGCTCAATTCCCAGTAAGGGGGGTTGTGTAGGAGGCAGCCCATTGATGTTTTTCTCTCTCTCTCTCTCTCTCTCTCTCTCTCTCTCTCTCTCTCTCTGTTTCCCTCTCTCTAAAGTCAATAAAAACATTTTAAATAAATAAATAAAAGTTTATAAAAAATGTTAGATACATCTATTTTAATGTATAATAGTAAATGAGATAATCATATACCTACTTTCTCCCTTCTCCCCCCTCATCTCAGTATATTTTAAAGTACCTTTTTTTAAAAAGTACTTTCTTTTTAAAAGTCATAGTGTGTTCTTTTATCTAGTTAACCTTAATTTAGTTAACCATTCCATTATATTTATTGCATTATAAACTTTCTAAGTTTATGGAGTTTTTGCTCTATGTAGCCATTTTAATGACTGAAATGGAAGAAAGAATGTAAGATAGGTCTTTAATAAGACTCTAGAGGTTGTCTTATCAAGACTTGGAAATCACCAATCATTCCAAATTGTTGAAAAGTTTATAGTTCCACTTAAAGAGGTAGTCTATGAGTAACTATATATATTTTATTCTCTAGATTAGTCAGTCAAAAACCATACACCTTTTTTTGTAAACACAAATAAAATAGTTGCCCTAATACATTTGAACATGTGTATAAGTCAGGATGTCTTTATGTACTAAATGATTTTATTTTTCTTCTTTTGATTGTTAAGCTGACCTAATTTCATTTTAATCTTTTTCTAATAGAACTCAGAAACCACGATTAACTCGTACTGCTGTGCCTTCATTCTTGGCAAAACGGGAGCAATCTGATGTAAAGAAAGTCCCTAAAGGTGTTCCCCTGCAATTTGATATAAATAGTGTGGGAAAACAGGTAAATTTTTCCCCCTGTTATTTCTTTGGGCCATTCATTGATAATATTTTAGTTAACAAAACAAATGTTGTATAATGAGTTAAATAGAGGGTCCTAAGTCTCCTCAACCTTAGGAATCCACTGATTTATCTACTTCTGTCTCTATAGGCTTGCCTATTTTGGACATTTCATATGAATGAGATCATATAATACATGCTGTTTTGTGACCGGCTTCTTTTACCTAGCATAGTCTTTTCAAGGTTCACTCATAGAGTATCAATATTTCATTTCTTTAATCTATAATAATAAAAGCGTAATATGCTAATTAGACTGGACAGCCGAACGACCTTCCTGACGGACGGACGAGCCGGGGCTGCGAGGGGAGCCTCTTGCACGAATTTCATGCATTTGGCTCCTAGTTGCTGAATAATGTTCCATCTTATGGATATGGCATACTTTATTTATTCATTTATCAGTTAATGGACATTTGTGTTGTTTCCATATGTTTGCTGTTGTGAATAATGCTTCTTTGAACATTTACAAGTTTTGGTATGAGTTTACGTTTTCATTTCTCCTTGGTTAATACCTAAGAATGGAATTGCTAGGTCACCTTATAACTCAATGTTTAATTTTTTGAGTAACTGCCAGACTATTTTCCAGAAGTGGCTACACTATTTTACATTGCTACCAGCATGTATGAGGGTTCTAAATTTCTCCACATCCTCACCAACACTTATTATCTTCATTTGCATATATACATATGTAGCCATCCAAGTGCAATATATACTGTGGTATATCTCACTGTGGTTTTGATAATTTTTGTAGTAACCTAGAATCTTGTGATCTTGCTTAAAATTTGCTTATTACTTTTTGTAATTTTGTAGATTCCTTAGGGTTTTCTATGTAAAAAATTATGTCGTTCTCCAAATTCCTTTCCAGTCCTTAAACCTTTTCTTTTTCTTGTTTGTTATAATGGCTAGCCTTCAGTACAATGTTGAATAGAAGTGGTGAGAGCATGTATGCCTGCCTTGTCCCCAGGCTTGAGGAGAAAGCAAATGTTTCACCATTGAGTATGATGTTAGCAGTAGGTTTTTAGTTGATTCTGTGTATCAGATTTAGGGAATTCTTTTCTGTTCGTAATTTGCTGAGTGGGTGTTGGATTTTGTCAAATGCTTTTTTTGTATCCATTGACATAAAAAATCTGTGGAATTGAAGGTATGAAGTATAGACAGAAATTTCACCAAATTTATTTTGCTTATTTTTACTTTATTTTTTCATTGTTGTTACTTTCCTTTCAGAAGTGGTGAATATAATTTGGGTGTGCTGTTTGTTGTTAATCAAAAACCAGATTTTAATGTGATTTGAGTTTATTTCAAAAATTCAAGAACTCAAATTCAAGAAAATTTATTTCAAAATATTCACAAGACTAAACAACTACTTTTATCAGAGGCATCACTAGAATTGATGGCAATGTTTGCAGAGCCTAAACATAATTCAGATAGAGAAATCTTTGGGTGTACGACTTGTAGGCATTCTAGTATAGGTGTTCTATGTATAATGTAGGCATTACATTGGTTAGGAGATAGAGATTCTGAGTTAAACTTTCTGGTTTGAATTCTGGAACGTCCAAGTAGGCAAATTAACTTCTCTAACATCACTAAATTCACCTGTTTTGAATGGTTTTTGTTAGAATTAGAGTTCATACGCACAAATATTCAGGAAATGCTAGCCATTGTTACTATGAATTACCATGATGATCACATTATTCCAAAGTAAATATGGCTTACAATCAAGTTATTAATTTTTGTTTTGTTTTTTCTAGACAGGGATGACTTTGAATGAGCGATTTGGAATCCTGAAGGAACAAAGAGCCACTCTCACATTCAACAAAGGAGGAAGCCGCTTTGTAACCGTGGGATAGAACCCATGTTAAAGGGACTTTTGAGTGATGACTCTGTTAAAAAAGTTGAATTGCTTGAAGAGTTTATCACAGAAATTCAAGAAACTTTATTTCAAAATATTCACAAGGCTAAATACTCTTTTTATTTTTGAAGTTTTTTTTTTTTTAACGTATAAATAATGCCCTGAAAGAATAACAGGGAATATGCCTACCTGTTAAAGATTTCTTGGTTGAGCCAGATTGAACAATTCTCCAGTTGACTTTTTGGTTCCTCATACAGCAGAAAGACAGAAAGACAAAAATTATTTTTATGATAGTGGTATTTAGGATTTCATCTCCTTTGCCCACTTTTTGTACTTTGCCATGGTAAATCTTGGTCTTCAGAAATATGAGTAGGTCCTTTTGTTGCTGTCCCTTATCCTTTAATAGTGTTGATGTAGTAAGTGCAGTTGACTTCCTTCATTAGAGATATTTAAAAACTTAGAATTCTACTTTTGGGTTTTAAGATTTATGGGAAGATCTGGAACTTGGTTCATTTTTCAGATAGTGTTAGGCTAATGCTCCAGAGTTATAAATCTTTAAAGTTGAAATTTTAACAAGAAAGGTGACTCTAGCATAAGTCTCAGTTTAAAATGTTGCTCTTTGAAGGCAATAAATGCATGTTTACAAATATGCCTAATAGAGCCTTGGAGGAGAAAGTCCAATGTAAAAATCTGACAATTTTTGTAAGTAAATGAAGAAAGCATGAGAGGAAGTAGCAGGTTGAAGGCAGGTTACTGAGGTGAAAAACTTTAAAACCCAGGTCATAGGTATACTGTTTGGATTTAGTGTAGTCTTGAGTCTAGTGTTCACAAAGAATTTTTCAAGTGATATTTAGAAAAATTATAATTATTAAAGTGGATTGAGTCCCTTAGATATTTTGATGATAAAATTAAAAGCTATAAAGTCCTATACTCTTCTTCGAAAAGTTAAATTTTATAGGCTTTAAACTTGCTAAATTAAACAGTATACAGCCCCCAAAACAAAAATATACTTGTATATGTCACAAAGAAAAAAATGCAAAATGAAAATATAGTTATGTTGTAACTTTGTTTTATACCTTTCGCTCTGACTTGTATGAAATTGAGGCATTTATGGTGAGAAGAATATTATTTCCCCCCACACTCTGGAGGGAGGGATAGGAGAAGTTAGTCAGTTGTGCCAAGCTAGTGCTAAGAGTCCTCAGATTGTTGTATACTACAAGTTACAGTATAAAGCCAAAATGCAGCAAAATATCCAGTTATAAATTTAGTCATTTTGAAGCTTAATCTTTTGGTTTGATATAATATTAAAGCTTCTAAGTAGGTATTAGATTCCTTCCCTAGAGTGTACTGTTAGTGTTGATTTTCCCTGTTTAAAAACAAAACGTTAAGTTATGGCTCCTGCCTGACTTGCATTGTATACTAGACTTCATTATTGTCTCCCATGCTCCTTGGGTTACTTGGTTTATGCTAGCCATGAAAAGCTCTCAGAAACAGTTTCATGCTTCTACCAAAGAATTAAATCTGATCCTTAATATCTGGTATTTTGCCAGTAAGTCTACTGATAAGGGATTATTGGAAGCCAGTTATACAATTTGAAAATAAATTTTAGTCTCTCCTTAGGCCAATGCTTCACTCATTGCAAAACATTTTTGCAAATATAAATGCTTAGATTTTATTCATTAACAATACATTTTAGACTGGTTTAGAATTACCAGTATATTTTAAAGCCAAGGATAAACAACTGAGCAGTTTGTTGTCTTTAGAACAGTTTGTGAAAATATGGAATAAAGGTGTTTTCGTTTTCTTGTTATTTTAAATATTGTACAGAGCTGTTATTATTATTAATGCATTTTTTGGGAAAACCTTAAAAATTGCCCCAAGTATTGACATAGTACATCAAACCACAACACAGTATCGTTGGTATATTAAATTTTTGCTCTTCGTGCATCTGTAATTTCATTTTCTTTTTAAATATAAAATTTTGCTTTTGTTATAACTAAATTAAAATTCTTTAGTGCTAATGTGTTATATATAAACAAAAGAGTATGCTTTGTTGGAGGAAATTTTTCTTTCTTAGAATGTGGTTGTTGTCATCCTTTTTCAGTTCTTAACGTTTTATTTTTTAAATAAGATGCAACTTAAAATTTCTTTTGCATCAAGGTGTATGCAAAACATTGATGCAGTGCATCACAAAATGAAAGTTTATATTTAATGAGGAGATGCTTTACACTGTACTTTTTAGTGTTTTTTGGAAAAGTTACATTTAGATCTATTCTGAAGCTGTTAATTTTTAACAAATAAAATGTTACAGGTCTCACATGATTTATTCTTAGCTGTAAAGATTGAGTTGTGGTTTTTAGATTGTTCTATGTAACAAAAAACTTGGTAATAATTATATTTATAATTTTTAGGATTTAAAAAGCTACATGCCAAACTAAATTGGTAAATCAATCTAGATTCATAATGCATTTATGTAACCATTTTATTCATAGGTCCAACAGGAAGTAGCCAGGAGTTGAAATAGAAAATCAGATTTACTTAGAATGCAGACTATTAGGCTGAATGAGCCTATAGAGAGCATCCAGTTCAACCCCTCTATTTACATCTTAATTAAATGAGACACAGCTTTTCAAGATTTGTGCATGGCAATCACTTTTTGAGCTTAGATCTTTTAATTCTCAGTTCCTAATAAACTGCTCCTGTGAATTGAATACCCATAGAAAATAGTGGGGGAACCAAGATGGCGGCGTAGGGAGTGGACCTGTGTGTGCTGCTCTCTCACAGCATCATTGAAACTACCAACTATGAGGCAGACAACCACCACTCAGAACCATGGGGAAGTTGGCCCAGTGGGAGATCTACAACTGGAAGTAAAGAAAGAAGCGCAGTGAGACTGAGTGGGAGCTACAGAGGCACCAAAACCAGAGGTACGCAGTCACACGCCAGGCGGGCTGCAATTGGATTCGCGGTTTTTTTTTTTCAATCGAAAGCGGTTACAAACCCTCGAATCCTCTGGGCTTGCTCGGGGCGGGTCTCTGAGGCCCCAGATCCCACAGGGAGAGGCGGCCACGGCCTTGCAGTGGTCGGAGAGCGAGGGAAGCTCTGACGCGCGGCTGCTCCTTGGCACTGAGGGACAAGAAGTCCTGGTGTCCCGGGGAGGCGAGGGGCGCGGAGACGCCGCCATCGCTATTTCCTCCGTGCTGGCGACTCCCTGAGACCCCGACCTATCATCCGGGCTGTGCCAGAGGCACAGAGGGAATGACTGTGCTTTTACAAACTTCTCAAATCCACTGAGCTGG
>NW_005871153.1:1002985-1042636 GCF_000147115.1 Myotis lucifugus
CGGCACCAGGGGACGCAAAGTCCCTAGTGTCCTGGATAGGCAAGGGGGCCCTGAGCTCCCCCCCGGCGACTCCCTGTGACCCTGCCCTACGCAATTTACATTCCCATCTGGGCTGTGCCAGACTCACAAGTAGAAACGCCTTTGCTTTTGCAAACTTTCAAATCCACTGAGCTGGTTCGGGCGGGATCATGAGGCACCAGACCCTATGGGGAGAGGCAGCACGGCCTTGCAGCCATCAGAAAGCGAGGGAGGCTCTGTCACACAGCTGCTCGCCAGCACTGGGGGACACAAAGCCCCGGCGGAGAGGCAAGGGGCCGCGCAGACTCAGCCAGTGCTATTTGCTCCGCCATGGTGACTCCCTGAGACCCAGCCCTAATCAATTTACATCCCCATCCAAGCTGTGCCAGGTGCACAAAAAGACCCACCTGCACTTTTGCAGCCTAACCCAACAAATTGCAGACTTCAACTGCTCGCAGCCATGGGAGACACACTCAAGAAGCAGACCCAGGAGAACCAGGATGGCGGCTTAAGGAAGAGACCTGTGCGTGCTACCTCACACAACAACATCGAAACTACCAACTATCGGACAAACAGCTATCATACAGAACCATGGGAAAGTTGGCCCAGTGGAAGCTCTACAACTGGAAGGAGAGAAAGAACATTGAGACTGAGTAGGATGTGCAGAGGCACCAAGTACAGAGCCCATCCCAGCAGGCTGCAGATTTCAGCTCCTTGCATCCGGGAGGGATGCAATCTGGGGGGGGCGGAGTCGGGTCCGGGGCAGGCCGGGGCTGGGCCCGGCTGGGCCGGCGCTGTGGAACCGCTGTACCAGCAGGCGCACAAACATGCCCGCCGGTTCCAGTCTCGCGTGGGGTGCTGGGGGACGGCAGACAGGCAGTCTGTGCACTTGGTGGAGGGCATGATCCGAGCAGGAGTGCTGGATGTTCAGCCACCAGGAATGCCTGGAGATTTTGTCTGGTGGGGAGCCGCCGGCAGGGGACAGAGGGCCAAACTTCCTGTTTCCCCGGTAAGGCTGGAATGGCCCCGGAGAGGTCGGGACAGCCCCGGTGAGGGTGAAACGGCCCCCGTGAGGTAGGGACGTCCCGGTGAGGTTGAAACTGCCCTGGTGAGGTCGGGATGGCCCCGGTGAGGTTGAGACGGCCCCGGTGAGGTTGAAACGGCCCCGGTGTGGTAGGGACGACCCCGGTGAGGTCGAGACGGCCCCTGTGAGGTAGGAACGGCCCCAGTAAGGTTGAAACGGCCCCGGTGAGGTCGGGACGGCCCGGTGAGGTTGAAACGGCCCCCGTGAGGTAGGGACGGCCCCAGTGAGGTTGAAATGGCCCCCGTGAGGTCGGGACGGCCCCGGTGAGGTTGAAACGGCCCCCGTGAGGTAGGGACGGCCCCGGGGAGGTTGAAACTGCCCCGGTGAGGTCGGGACGGCCCCGGTGAGGTTGAAATGGCCCCGGTGAGGTCGGGACGGCCCCGGTGAGGTTGAAACGGCCCCGGTGAGGTAGGGACGGCCCCGGTGAGGCTGTAACGACCCTGGTGACTCAGACGGCCCTGGTGAGGTTGAGACTACTCCAGTGAGGTTGGGACAGATAAAGGGGACCAGTATAGACTGATGAACAGGGGTAGATACAGAGGCAGAGCAACATTGAACAGACTGTCAAACTACAGTGGGAAGCCTGGGGAGGGTTTGGGGGGGGATTAAGAGATCAACCGAAGGACTTATATGCATGCATATAAGATTAACCAATGGACACAAGACACGGGGCGGGGGGTAGGGACCGGGGGAATGTCAAGGGGGGGGGAAAAAGGAGATATTTGTAATACTTGAAGAAATAAAAATTATTAAAAAAAATAAAAAATAAAGAATAAAAAGACAAATAACTCAAAATGGAAAAGAAAAAGAAAATAGTGGAATGGTGTGAGCTTGTCCAATATTTAAAAAGTGGTAATATTTTAGCATTTGTAGCATTATAAGTAAATCTACTAGTGATGATTTTGAGACTTCATTATTTTGGTATTCAAGTTATGTAGACAGACCTATTAGAAAAAGTCAATGTTTCTAATCTATTTTTTTAATATGCATAAAATTGACCACAATTTTAATTATAAGCAAATCATAAAGTACTTTTTTAAAAAAATATATTTTATTGATTTTTTACAGAGAGGAAGGGAGAGAGATAGAGAGTTAGAAACATCGAAGAGAGAAACATCGATCAGCTGCCTCCTGCACATCTCCCACTGGGGATGTGCCCGCAACCCAGGTACATGCCCTTGACCGGAATCGAACCTGGGACCCTTCAGTCCGCAGGCCGATGCTCTATCCACCGAGCCAAACCAGTCCCGGCCCAGACTAAAATTTTAGACTTTAGTGAGAAACCAAGACAGTGGCATAGGTAAACACCTGAAATTGCTGCCTCGCACAACCACTTCAAAAATACAACTAAAAGACAAAACGGACATCATCCAGAACCACAGGAAGGCTGGCTGAGTGGGAATTCTACAACTAGAAGGAAAAAAAAAAGCATGCTGAGACTCAGAGGAGGTGTGGAAGTAAAGTGCAGAGGTACGGAAGCATGCGCAGAAAGGGCTGGCAACTGAGGACGTGGTTGTCTTTTTCAATCAGAAGGGAGCCACAAGCTCCCGATGGCCCAAACTCCAGTTCCGGGTGAGTCTCTGAGGACCCAGACTCATACGGGGAGAAACTGGACTGTCTGGCAGCAGGCAGAACTCGAGGGCAGCTTTCTCTCAGAGGTGCTTGCAGCGATTACCTCAGGACACTGAGACCCGGGACCTCTTAGGGCAGGACTGAGGATCAGCCATAGCTGTTAGCTCCGCCCTGTTGATTCCCTGAGACCCCGCCCCACCCAAGCAGTGCCCAGAGGTTTTTGCATATGAATGACCTGGCCCTTTGCAATCTAAAATTAACAAACTGCAGCTGGGTCAGAGAGACCCAGAACATCCAAAAGAAAGCCCAAGGCCCCACAGCAGCTTGCATTGCTTCACAGCTGGGCCTCATCTGGGCACCTCCAAATCCCAAACAAGGAAGAGGAACCTGCAGATCTCTCCGTAGCTCCTGCTAGGTGTCCTCAGGCAGAGGCTAAATTAGCACCTCCTTAGAGATCCAAGTGCCAGTGTACCCAGTGGTCAGAGTGGGACCATCCAGATTACAACTCCTCAGATCCATAAGGGACACACTCGGGGCAGACTCAGTGAGCACCAAAGCCCCACTGAAGCAAGTCTTGGCCCAGAAGGGTGTCTCCAGCACAGAAGTTCTCCCACCACAGACACAGCTGATTCTCACAGCCAATTGGCCTGAAGGTTAATTCCTCCCAGTGATACCAACTACAATCATGGCTTAACTACAACAAGACTGTGCACACGGCCCACAAAGGGGTGCACCAAGAGTGTCCACCTCAGGTAATTGGGAGGCTGAGCCACTGGGCCCTATAGGACACCTAGCACACAAAGCCACTCTACCAACACAGGAAAGCATAAAAAATGCGGAGACAAAGAAACAGGACACAAATGACAGAAATGGAGGAAAGCAAACTACTGGATATAGAGTTCAAAACCATGGTTATAACGTTTTTCAAGAATTTTCTAGAAACTGCCGGTAAATTTAGTAAGACGCTCAGTAAGTCTAGTGAGACCCTCAAGGATATGAAAAAGGACCAACTAGAAATTAAGCATACACTGAAATAAAGAATATTATACAGAGATCCAACAGCAGACTAGAGGATCGCAAGAATCAAGTCAAATATTTGAAATATGAAGAAGCAAAAAACACCCAACCGGAAAAGCAAAAAGAAAAAAGAATCCCAAATTATGAAGATAGTGTAAGGAGCCTCTGGGACAACTTCAAGCGTACCAACATCTGAATTATAAGGGTGCTAGAAGAAGAGAGAGAGCAAGATATTGAAAACCTATTTGAAGAAATAATGACAGAAAACTTCCCCTACCTGGTGAAAGAAATAGACTTACAAGTCCAGGAAGCGCAGAGAACCCAAAACAAAAGGAATCCAAAGAGGACCACACCAAGACACATCATAATTAAAACGCCAAGAGCAAAAGACAAAGAGAATCTTAAAAGCAGCAAGAGAAGACAGTTAGTTACCTACAAGGGAGTACCCATAGGATTGTCAGCTGATTTCTCAACAGAAACTATGCAGGCCAGAAGGGAGTGGAACAAATACTCAAAGTGATGAATGCCAAGAACCTACAACCTAGATTACTTTACCCAGCAAAGCTATCATTCAGAATTGAAGGTCAGATAAAGAGCTTCACAGATAAGAAAAAGCTAAAGGAGTTCATCACCACCAAACCAGTATTATATGAAATGCTGAACGGTATCCTTTAAGAAGAGGAAGAAGAAAAAGGTAAAGATACAAATTGTGAACAACAAATACATATCTATCAACAAGTGAATCTAAAAATCAAGTGAATAAATAATCTGATGAACAGAATAAACTGGTGAATATAATAGAATCAAGAGCATAGAAAGGGAGTGGACTGACAATTCTTGGGGGGTGCGTGAAGAGACTGGACAAAAATTGTACACCTATGGATGAGGACAGTGGCGGGGGGTGAGGGCAGAGGGCGGGGTGGGAACCGGGTGGAGGGAAGCTATGGGGGGAAAAAAGAGAAACAACTGTAATAATCTGAACAATAAAGATTTAATTAAAAAATTTTAGACTTTAATGCCTAAAGTTCTTCTTGCCTAAAAGACGAGTACTATTTAAGATGCTTGTTTTATAGTTGTTAACTATTTTATAAAAGCGAGGGAAGGCCTAAAATACTTATGTAACCCTTTCAATGAGACCTATGGAGTTTTTGGAGCCAGTTTAGCCCTTATTATTCCTCACGCAATAATAGTTAATAAATCCACAAGTTTCCATTTGTATCATCGGGTTTACAGAATGACAAGTTGGGAAATTTTTTAAATCGCAACGTTTTCGGGGACGGGCATGAGGAAAGTGGGGGCATGAGTAATGGGAGTCTTCAGTGCCCCTACTTTCCTCATGCCCGTCCCCTTCTCTCACTGCCGAAGTTTCTGGCAGCAACAGTGTTAAGAAGCCTTAATTTAATGCTTAATTCAATCCTCCAGTACTGAGAAAAGAAGGCAGAGAGAAGTTTTTGTGAGGAGCGTTGTCCTAAAGATATTTTTGTAGAGGCATTTTAAAAATGCTACTGGCGGCTGCTGCAGATTTGTGTTTTCTTTTCCCTTTAAAACCTCGGGGGCGGAGGCAAGCGCCTGAATGCGTGGAGGGCTCCGCAGCCCTGTCCGTCAAGAGAAAGGTCCGGGGTCTGGAAGTCCCTTTCCCCGCCCACCCACCAGCGGCCGCGCATGCGCGGACCCGGCGGGTTGGGTAGCTGTCGGCCGGGAAATGGCGGCTGCGGGCTTGGTCGCTGTGTCCACAGCTGCAGAGCATTCTGGCCCCGTAGCGTCGGGAGGCAACCTCTCTGGTGTTAACTGCGGCCCAAGCGCCGGGACAGGTCCCGGTCCTGGCCCGGGCTCGTGGAGCCGGTCCCTCGATCGAGCGCTGGAGGAGGCGGCGATAACCGGGGTGCTGATCCTGAGCGGCCGGAAACTGAGGGAGTTTCCCCGGGGAGCGGCCAACCACGACCTGACGGACACCACCCGGGCGGGTGAGCGGGGCGGGAGGCATTCCTGCCGACGGGAGGCCCTGGGCGCGGCGGGAGCCGCCCCGGCCGGTGGGAGGACTGGAGGGTAGTCACAGCCTCGGGACTCGGGACCGGGGTAACGGGGGGCAGGCGCCTGCCCCCGCCCACCCGGTTCCCGGTCTGCGGGCCAGCCCCCGAGCTCGGGGCGAGGCGGACAGCGGCATCCCCGGGGAAGACCGCCGGGGACGGGCGGGCGGTGGTTTACTCTCCTAGAAAGTTACCGTCGGCCGCTGCCCAGATAGCCCCGCCCGGTTTGTGCAGGCCGAGCGGACCGGGGAGCCCACTAGGAAACCGACCTGCCAGATTGGGGCTTGTAGCGCGCTTAACCCGACCACAGTGGGTGCGTTATCCGGAATCGCCCATCTCAGCGCTGGCGTTTCTTGGCGTTGTTTTTCGTGTGAACCCGGACGCTGTAACTGTGCTTTATCTAGTTGAGTGACCAAATGTACTTGTAAGAATAACTAGAGCCACCTTCACACTCCCATTACTTCTGCCCCACTGTCCTCATGCCCGCCCCCGGAAACGTTGGAAGAAGAAAACTGCTTTGAAAAGATACGTAGGTTGCCTACCATGTCTGTATTTAATGCTTTTAAAAAAACAAGCATTATTTTGCTTTGTACATATTTTTGAACACAGGAAAGATAATAAGGAATTAGGTTTTCATAGTTGGAGAGAACAGTGTCTGGACACTGAGGTGTTCACCACATTATTCTTCTCTTGTGTTTAAAGTGTAACTTCCTCAGGGGGTTGATTAAAAACAGTCTATTCATATTTTGCACAAATACAAAGGAGAGAAAAAAAATCACCCAGTTTGTATAGTATGGTGTAGTTAAATATTTTATTTTCATATAGTGTTTTGCGACCAAAGAATGTGTCATGTTTATTCCATTTTATTTACCTTATTTTATTTATCTTTATTTTAAAATCTCCAATTTAACACCTTCCTATGTTTGTGCACTCATTAAAGACTGATAAGTATTGCATATGATTCACTCATGTTAGAAAAATAAACAGAATGTTAAACTACTTCAGGAAACTTCTTTCCAAAGAAACTTTTGCTCTAGTGTAAAATAGAAGAAATTAAATGCCTACTTATCTAATCTCTTTCTGGAAACAGTTATACTGAATATAGTTTGTATTTTTTAGTGAATGACATTAAAGTTAAACTATTGCTAAGGTTAATATGAACAGCCACTTGCCTTTTGCATGTGTTCTGATTGATAACATCTAAAATTATCATTTGTATCCCATCTGATTCTGTTCAGGAGATGGTTAGCATAGTGATTTCATATTGGGGTGAGTCATTTCATATTACTACATTAAGCCTGAAGCTAAAGAACAAGTTGATTACAGGAGTTTATCTAGTTCATTACCTTACTTGCTTTTAAATAATTGTAAGACCAAAGTGTTTTTGCCTTTAGAAAACATTTTAACTAACAAAGAAAACCCAAGGGTATTTATCAAGACCAATAAATAATCCTAGTGAATTTTTCTTTGTGCTCTGAATTTTTAATTTATCATTATCCATGTTTATTATTTTAATAGTTTATATATAAACCACAATTTTTGATGGTTGAGATTTATCTGGTCAAAAAGTCTAAAAAAGGGAAAAAAGATAAAAAGGAGGGAAAAAATACTGCAGGGTATTTTCTAACCTATTAGGCTAAATTCATTTTAATATGGTAGAAATACCACTTAGTAAGTATAAGAAAGCTTTGGTAGACCTTGTACAAAAACACTGAATCATTCTTTTTAATCAGATAGTTTGATGTGGATAAACATTTATTGCGTTTCCAGTGCTATTCAGTGTGTTAGGTGTTTTAAAATACATTGCCTTGTTAAATGCTTAGCAACCAGTGGATTAAATATTATTGCATACGAGCAATTACTCAGCATTTACAGATGAGGAATCACTCAGAGAAAGTCATATAACTAGTATTAGTGGTAGAATTTCAGCCTGGGTCCATCTAATTCTTTCCTCTTTATTACATAGCCTCCTTATGTACAGACAGGTATTACCATTCCAGTTTTTACAGGTAGTGAAACCAAGATTTGGAGAGAGAAGATAATTTGCTCAAAGATCTGTAGCTAAAAGCCAGGAAAGGTGATATTAGCCAGGATTTGAGCCTAGTTTGAGATAACTCCAGAACCATAGTCTACCTGTTAAAACAGCTATTACATGAAGTCAGACCCAACCTATTAGCTAAAGTGTTTTGTTTAGATCCTATAGGAAAGTTAAAGCCAAGAAAATTATTTTAATACTGCCACACAGTTCTTTGATAATATAGGGTGTCCGAAATTCACGCAAGAAGTAATTTTGATAGAAAACACAGGTTTATAATTAAAAATTGTAAATTTTTTATTGATTCATAAAGTATATAGTATAAGGTTATGTATAGAATAGCACATCGGGTAAATGGCCTTCACGGCTTTGCTGGCACATACACAAAGCCGTGGTCTTCATTGGTCTTCATTGTCCCTGCTCCTGGGCCATAATTGGTACTTGGTAATGCTTATCAAATTGAAGGGATTGAAATCAAAGGGCAACAGATATTAGAATCTGATTCAATAAACCAAGTAAAATTAGGCTTTTATTTGTTGTTGTTGTTGTTGTTAATGCTCACGCAAAATTCAAATCTTGTGTAAATTTTGGGACACCCTATATATAGAATGTATCTAGTAGAGCTGCTGTCCTTCAAGAGTTTTTATCCTAAGAAACAGCACATATTACCCATACCATTTATAATTAGACATGATTAGAATTCATCATGGAACCTTTTCTGGAGGTTTCCCCCTCTTGTTTATTTAAAAAGGAAGAGCTTTAGAAAAAGGGAGATTTTTACTTGGAATGAGTGACTTGATTCAGTAAACAAGGAAAATCACAGAAGACTTTTGGGGGCAGAAATGACGTAGCTTAGATTTGGGTAGGCAGAAATGAGAAAGATAGCCTTTCCAGGCACTGGTGGACATGCAAAAAGTCTTAGAGTATAGGGCAGATCAGTTAATTTTGCCGGTTTGTCATGCATTCCCCTTTCCTCTGATAACAATACTGTACTCCAATTTTCCTAGGGAACCACCCCTCTCAGTTACATAGATCCCACCCTGACACAAGGGTGTGCACTTGGCTCAGGCCTAGCCAATCAGTGTTGTCCATCCCTCTGTTCACAGTGATTATTGAAAGAAGGGCATCTTTTCCAGTCAGCATGAGTGTTAATTCAGAATTTTTTATTCAAACTGTTGAGAAAGAGCCATGCTTTAAAGCCTGTGGATGCTGCGAGAATAGAATGTGATCCTGGAACTTGCCAATAAGTGGAAAGCAAAGTCTAAAGATGGTTCTGATGTTAGTGTTTGTATCTTTGGATCTGTATGAATCTTTGGATCAGAGAATATAAGACCTATCTTTTGCACATGCAGTAGCTAGATTGATGATAGGTTTGGAGTGAGGCTAGTCAACATTCATTTATTCAGCAAACATAGACTAAGGGATTTTGTCAGGTGTAGATGTACAGAGAAGGATCAAGAAATTTCCTGTGCTCAAAGATTTAAGGGATCAGTGGAGGAATAAATAAATAGATATAAAGATTACATGAGTTATCTAATAATAGTGAAACTTTTATGTATTAGGCATTATGGTAGGTAATATAGGGGAAATAAAAATAAGAAGAGGTTCTACCCTTTAAACATAAAATCTAGGAATCTGATTAGATGTCTGTGATGATAATCTTAATCTATGTGGGAATGAAAACCAGACCATCTCAGAAAATAGGCCCGGCCAGCGTGGCTCAGTGGCTGAGCATGGACCTATGGGCCAGGAGGTCATGGTTCGATTCCCGGTTAGGCCATATACCTGGGTTGTGGGCTCAATCCCCAGTGTGGGGCATGCAGGAAGCAGCTCATCAGTGATTCTCTCTCAGCATTGATGTTTCTATTTCTCTCCCTTTCCCTTCCTCTCTGAAACCAATAAAAAAATATTTTTTAAAAAAGGAAAGAAAAATATACAAATGCTGATTAAATTGATTTTTTTTTTTAAAAAAAGACAGAATCTGTCAAAGATTACTGAGCTATTTAGAACCTGGAGGACTAGGAAACATGGTGATGCTACTGATAATAACAGTAGCTAACATTTATTGAGCTATTAGCATGTTCCAGGTATTATACTAAGGTAAAACATGCACATATAACAACCATATGAATTATAAGTACTGTTTTAACCCTATTTTACACATAAAAAATGGAGACAAGATTAATCTGATCAAGGTTATTATTCTCAGCTAATAAATGGCAGAGCTGGGATTCAAATTTAGGTACATCTGATCCTAAAACTTGTTTTTTATCACAAGCCATACTGACAAAGAAGTTTGGTACACATACATACAATTTATTTGTTTTGCATGATACCTTTAAAGGGCTGGTGGTAGTACATCTAGTTAATCATGTACAACAAATAAAAATTTAAATTTGGAGTTTTAAAGTTAGGGCTCCAGCATAAATTTGAGAAAGTCATAATAGTTTATGAGATACTTGGAGAAAGAATGTAGAGAGTGGAAAAGCTGGTCACTGACAACCATGGAATATTCATTTATTTAAAAAGGCAAAAAGAGGAATTAGCCTGTTTCATAACTAGGCCTGTACTAGAATTCTGAGAATCCTAAAAACCAAAGGAATCATAGTAATCTAAATTATTTTATACATGAGAAGTAGTCTCAAAGAGGTTAAATATCTTTAAGATTATATAGTGATCCTTACAACAAATGGAATGTCCCTATTATTGTCAACAATAACTGAAGTTATTGTAACTAATGTGCGGAGGTGGGAATGAAGTGAATTTCTTTAAGGTCTTGCTGAACTCAGTCAAACTTTATAAATATTTGATCTAAAAGTTTGTAAAGCATTAGCACACACAAGAAACAAAAAGCAATAAAAAAAAGTTATAGTGAGGTGGTGCTGTTTCACAGAAGGCAGGCAAATGTAAGGGTCTTAATTGAAGCTGTAAGAAATCTCTTTGAATGGAAGACAGAAAACAAGAAAACAAGGACTTAGCTTTGGGGGAAAGCCTAGAGTTGAAAGCAGAAGGGGAAGACTAAGGTTGCACACAAAGAAAGAAAAATTGAAATGTAGTGGTGAGACTAGGTAATGCAGTCCTGTTGAAGCCATGAGAATTGAGACTTTCAACAAATGGATACTTATTTTCTAGGTAAAAAAAAGGAGGATTGCTAAAAGGCCATTTAATTTTTTAAGGAAGCAATTCATAACCCACAAAATTATGGGTTCATTAGTCTTGGAAATATGTACTGACTGGAGTGTCAAGTCTTAAGAGGAAATCATATTTTTCTTGGAATCCTATTTATGTATATTTTGTAACAAATACAGTAGATATACTGAATTTTTGTAGAACAGTACTGTCCAATACAGTAGCTACTAGCGATAGGTGGTTATTAAAATAAATTAAAATTCAACAATTTGGTTCTTCAGTAGCACTAGCCACATTTCAAGTGCTTAATAGCTACGTGTGTCATATTGAACAGCATAGACAATAAAACTCTTGTATCATCGCAGAAAGTTATGTTGGACAGTGATGTTGGGGCATACTGTCTTGAATAGAATTGAAATTTCATCTGTATTACTACTTTATAAAATCATACTTCTTTTGGAATTGTTTTTTCTGTATTCATGAATACAGTGAGCCACCATGATGACAGTAGCTGAAAACATTGTTAGATAATGGTTGAGAAGGGAGAGGCAAAGGGAGGAGGTGGCAACAAATGGGGCTCAATCATAATTACAAGATCCTTGCTAGCATCTTAGGGTCAGGGGTGATATATAATTTTTTCTTTTAGAAATAAAATCTTATTAGCAGTGACTGCCACTTAAGCATGTCATCTTTATTAATAGAAGAATTAAGTGTATATTTGACACATTTACCATCCACTGAGTGTTATGTGTTCAAATCAGGAAGAGTCTTTTAAGAGCCTTAGAAATGAGGAAAGAGTAGAAAACAACAAAACTAATTTTATTAATCAGACTGGTTCGATTTAGTAGACTTTAAAAGACATCTCTTCTGATACTAAGAGTTGTACATGCTCGGTATAGTTTAGAAAGTTATAAAGAAGACACTAAAGATCATTCATAATTCCAGATACCAGAGATAACTGGTAGTAAACACTGGTTTGAAATCTTGCAAAAATTTTCTTTAATATACACATCCTCACTTTTTAAAATTATAAAATAAGATCATACAGAGGCTTTTATCATCTAATCTTTTTATTACATGAAAGACAATATCAGAAAATAGAGATCAGCATAATTTTCAATAGTAGTTCACTGAATAAATAACTGTCATTTAATTTACCCTGTTGATGCACATTGGGATTTTTTAAAAAATATATATTTTATTGATTTTTTACAGAGAGGAAGGGAGAGAGATAGAGAGTTAGAAACATCGATGAGAGAGAAACATCGATCAGCTGCCTCCTGCACATCTCCTACTGGGGATGTGTCCGCAACCCAGGTACATGCCCTTGACCGGAATCGAACCCGGGACCTTTCAGTCCGCAGGCCGACGCTCTATCCACTGAGCCAAAGCGGCTTCAGCCACGTTGGGATTTTTAACTTTCACTATTACAAATGATATTGCTCAGAATAGCCTAGTATGTATGTCTTTGCAGACTTGTCTAATTATTTCCTTAGGATAAATTTCTAAAAGTGTAAAAGATATTTATTTAAAAGGTATGCACAGTAGCCCAGCCGGGTGTGGCTCAGCGGTTGAGTGTCAACTTAGGAACCAAGAGGTCACCGGTTCGATTCCCGGTCGGGGCATATGCCCAGGTTGCGGGCTCTGTCCCTAGTGGTGGGGGTGCAGGAGGCGGCCGATCAATGATTCTCTCTCATCATTGATGTTTCTCTTTCTCTTTCTCTCCCTCTCCCTCTCCCTCTCCTTCTCTGAAATAAATATAGATGTGAGAGAGACACATTAATTGGTTGCTTCCAGCACGCCCCCTACTGGGGATGGAGCCCACAACCCAGGCGTGTGCCCTGACTGGGAATCTAGTGACCTCTTGGTGCATGGGCTAACACTCAACCAACTGAGCCAAATGGGACAGGGCAGATTAGTACTCTTAATTATATCTGCAAAATCTGTTCTGCCTCATAAGGAACATAATCAAAATATATTTTGTATTCGCAGTCCCAAGGATTAGGGTAGAAAATATTGGGAGGTCATTTTTGGATTCTTCCTACTAAAGAGGGTTCTCTCTTGCTCTCTTTTTATTGTACAACAGCTAGTACAGTGCCCTCTGAGGATTTATTGAATGTATGTTATGTACATTGGATAGATGGTTGAATGAGAAGGGGAAAACAGAAAATGATGAAGTGTCCATTCACTTTCTTAGCTTTGGAAATAGTGACAACTGACTTTTGTGTGAGCGGGTTTAATGGGGACCCTGAGGGCTTCAATCATGGTAGAATTCAGTCAGAACATACTCAAGGATAATACCAGTGAACAGCCTTTCTTTTGATAATCAAAAAGTCAGGCTTTTAGACCCTCTTTAATTGGTGTTATAGAGGATGAGAGGATTTATATGTACTAAGAGTCAGTCCCCAAAAATGTAACCAGTGGCAATGAGAATTTTTAGGTCTTTGAAATTTTTCAAAATAAGACCTTGATTTGTTAATAAAAGAAAATAAATTTTAAACTCACAGTGAAGTTGGCTTTCCATGTATATTGAATATTTATAATGGATAATTATGCAAGTCTCAGTTGTCTGAAGAAAATCTTAGCCTGATAACTATATGATGCTTTTTCTAATTTAATAACATTGTGGTTTCTGGTCATCTGTTATCAAGTGACAAATGAAGCTTAATTTTCAAATTTTAGTATGCATAAAATCACCTGTGGCACTTTTTAAAAAAAAATGTATATTCCTGATTCCAGACCCTAGAGAGTCTAATTGGGGAGATCTGGGGCCAGGTGCATAAACTTCCTTTTTTAACAAGAAGTCTGGTGGTTCTAGGGCAGATGGTCTACGAACCTCCAGTGGAGAAATTCTTTTTTAGATTTTTGCTACTTTACTCTAAAATTCATTTAGGAAGACAATAATTTTTCACATCCTAAAGTTCTTGATTAGGCAAGCCAAAGATTTTATTTCAATTTAAAATGTAAAACACATACTTTATTTTGCAAAATTGGACACTTTGGTATAGAATTAACACTTGAAAGATAGGTTTGTTTGTTTTAAAAATAGTGTCACTAAAGACTCTTTTCTAGGATTATCTCAGGATTTCTTTCTTTCTTTTTTTTAAATTCTGAGAGTCCCCTTAGTTTCTTTTTAATATCTGCAATCCGCATTAATTTGGAGAAAAGACAGATGAACAGGCTTGCTTACCTCCTGTTCCTTCAAGTGTCTGCAGTATCCCAAATCCCAATTCCAGGAATTCTATTAACATTTTAGCCAATGAATCCTATAGTAAAAAATGTTGACAACAAATGTATGTTTATTTACATTATATGCATGTACTAATATACTAAAATTATATGTATTTTAAATTATACATAAATATAAAATTGGAGAAATTAAACATAAGTAGAAATACAAATTTTAATATTTTTCTTCCATGCTCCAGTGGATCATTTTGTGTATCCCCTGGATAACAGGTTCATACTCCTCCTTTGAGACAATTGATTCAGACAGTGGTTAGCCTCTTAGTGATCTTCAAGTAGGAGAAAGGGAATTCAATATTAAGTATTTGAAAGCATTACTTTGAGGCAATATGGGAAATGGGAGACAGTCTGAGATGTGGAGTTCAAGGATAGAGAGCCTATAACCTTTTCAGAAGGAAAGGGTATTGGAAGACAAAGACTGAAGACATTTCTTGAAGCAGTGCTATAAATAAGGGATTCCTTGTATAGCATGTATAAAACAAACCAGTGTATATGTGAAGTGGAGGTTAGAATAGTTTGTAAAGGCTGAGCTGCTTCCATGGATTTGATGTGATTGCTTGGGGTAGGAACCATATTACTTTAGGAGTAAGAAGATTTGGATGTTTTAGCCTTGATTCTTTAGTATTTAGTTGTTGGACCTAAATCAGTCTTATCTTTCCTCATTGAGATCTTAAAATTTAGAAGATCTAGAGATTTGGAGGAATCTCCTCAGAGGTTGTGCTTTGGCATGGGTATGAGTTAAATTGTGCCCCTCCCCCAAAATGGCTTCAACTAGAATCAACTTTGATTCTGTGGTGTATTCATTTAACAAACAATTTTAGTCATGACCTTGTTCCTGAGGTCCAGACATATATTTTAGTTGTCTACTTGATATTTTCACTAGATGTCTAAATAGACATCTTAAATGTACCTTGAGCAGAAAGAATTCTTTTTAAAAAAAATATAGATTTTCATTGATTTCAGAGAGAAAGGGAGAGGGAGAGATAGAAACATCAATGATGAGAGAGAATCATTGATCTGCTGCCTCTTGCACGCCCCCCACTGGGTATCAAGCCCGAAATCTGGGCATGTGCCCTGACCGGGAATCGAACCGTGACCTCCTGGTTCATAGATCGACACTCAACCACTGAGCCATGCCTGCTGGACGAGCAGAAAAGATTCTTGATTTGTTTCTCCTACTCCCTTCCCCCTAAAAAGAGGTAGAAAGAAGAAACTAACATCAAAAACCTGTTCTTGTAGTAAATGACACTATCATTTATTTATTGAGGTGGAACGCATCTTAGTTAGTGTTGAGTAATTAATGCCATTATTCCACCATCCGTGTATCCAAGGCAAGTAGCTCAGGCCTCAAATGTGGGAGTCATCTTTTATTCTCTCTATTTCTCTCATCCTCTTGAGTCTATTAGCAAATCTTCTGCTTCAACATATCTTAAATCTGTTCATTTCTCTCTGCCTCTCCTGCTGAACTCTAGCCTAAGCCCCATGATCTGTTGCCATGAGCTACTGCAGAAGCCTCATAACTAATTTTATTTCTACTCTTACCATTTGAAAGCATTCATACAGCAGCCAAAAATGGTAGTATTTTTAAAATGTCAATTGGATCATGTCACTTCCCTTTAAAATCAAACTAACAATTTCATGGCACTATCCAGTGGCCTTTTTAAAAAATACATATTTTTATTTACTTCAGAGAGAATGGAAGAGAGGGGGCGGGGAGGGAGAAACATCAGTGATGACAGAGAATCATTTATCAGCTGCCTCCTACACACCCCACACTGGGGATGGAGCCTGCAAACCAGGCATGTGCCCTGACTGGGAATCAAACCATGACCTTCTGGTTCACAGGTCGATGCTCAACAACTTAGCCACACTAGCCAGGCTATCGACTGCCTTTTGTATAAAATTCAAATGCCTTACCAGGGTCAAAAAAGCCTATGTGTCTCTTCAATAAATGGTGTTGGGAAAATGAGACAGGTACATGCAAAAAAAAGGAAACTAGACCACCAACTAACACCATACACAAAAATAAACTTAAAATGGACTTAAACATACAATGGGAAACCATAAAAATCTTAGAAGACTCCATAGGCAGCAAAATAACAGACATATGTCATAGCAATATCTTTACTGATATAGCTCCTAGGACAATGGAAACTAAGAAGAAAATAAACAAATGGGACTACATTAAAATAAAAAGCTTCTGCACAGCAAAAGAAACCATCAACAAAACAACAAGAAAGCCCACTGCGTGAGAGAACATATTGCCAATGTTATCTCCGATAAGGGTTTAATCTCCAAAATTTACAGGGAACTCATACAACTTAACAAAAGGAAGGTAAACAATCGAATCAAAAAATGGGCAAAGGACCTAAGTAGACACTTTTCAAAAGAGGACGTACAGAAGGCCAAGAGACATATAAAAAATGCTCAAAGTCACTAATCATCCGAGAGATGCAAATCAAAACGACAATGAAGTACTATCTCATACCTGTCAGAATAGCTATCATAAACAAATCAACAAATGACAAGTGCTGGCGAGGATGTAGAGAAAAAGGAACCCTCGTGTACTGTTGGTGGGAATGCAGACTGGTGCAACCACTGTGGAAAACTGTATGGAATTTCTTCAGAAAATTAAAAAATAGAACTTCCATTTGACCCAGTAATCCCACTTCTAGGAATATATCCCAAGAAATCAGAAAGGATATATATGCACCCCTATGTTCATAGCAGCACAATTTACCATAGCTAAAATTTGCAAATAGCCTAAGTGCCCATCAGCAGATGAGTGGATTAAAAAACGGGTACATCTACACAATGGAATACTGCACTGCTATAAAAAAAAAAAAGGAACTCGTACCATTTGCAACAGCATGGATGGACCTAGAGAGCATTATGCTAAGCCAGTGGTCGGCAAACTCATTAGTCAACAGAGCCAAATATCAACAGTACGATTGAAATTTCTTTTGAGAGCCAAATTTTTAAACTTAAACTATATAGGTAGGTACATTGTTATTAACTTAATTAGGGTACTCCTAAGCTGGCCTTTGCTAAAAACGTCCTCAATCTGATTGAGGTCCGTTCACTGAGGTCGACCCCTTCTAACTCTCCCATCCACACTCGTCTTGTATACTTGTTTCATCTATCTCCTTTCGTTCATCCTCTCTATGTCCAAACCATCTCAATCCTCGACACTACATCTTCTTTCACTCCACAACGTTCCCTAAAATTAACTTAATAAACTTTACTTAAAGTTTTAAGTCTTAGTTAAACTATAGGTACGTTGAATAAAACTTGATATCATACTTAATAATGATATTATTTATTGATAAAATTAAATTCCTTATAATTTAATTCCCCCGCACTGCGTATCCTGTGGCCCGCCTGCGCCGCGTCTCCCGTTGACCGACCGACCGACGGACACCCCCCACTTCCGAACCACTTCTTCAAAATAGACTCGCCCAGGCCGAAAACTGACTTCTGCACATGGGCCAAGAAGTTTCAATCGCACTGTACGTGCGCGCCCGCACGTGGTATTTTGTGGAAGAGCCACACTCAAGGGGCCAAAGAGCCGCATGTGGCTCACGAGCCACGGTTTGCCAACCACTGTGCTAAGCGAATAAGCCAGTTGGAAAAAGATACATATCACATAATCTCACTCATTTGTGGAATATAATGAACAATATAAACTGATGACCAAAAATAGAGCCAGAGGAAAAATATATTTTAGAATATAATAGAAGTAATCCTGTTATTTGCAGATTTTTAATATTTCCTGCAACTTTTGTGATATTATACTATGTTAGTACAGTTTTGGTAATATTATTATATTTAAAATCTTTTTTCTTGAAATATTAATGTTTATTGCATACAAATGGCTAATTATTTTGTATCTACAACCTGGTAATAGATTTATTTTGTATATTGTAAAAAAAAAAAGCCTATGTGTAACCTCTGCCTACTTCTTAAGCCTTCACTGGATTCATTCTTGGACCTAGCTCATTAAATCTTATTACACTTACACTTTTCTTCTTTCTCTTCATTAAACACATCAAACTTGAAAATAGACCTTGTCCTATCAATTATCTCTTTTATATTATATTCTATTCATAGAATGCCCTTTTTCTTCATAGCTTTTGTATTTGATATCTTCTATTCATAGAATGCCCTTTCTTCAAGTCTTTGTGTGATTGTATGTCTCTCATTCTTTAGATTTTTAGCTCAAATATGAGTTATTACATATAAAGCACTTAGGAATAATTAGTAATTTTTAGTGATCAATAAATGTTAACCCCTCCCCCTCAGAACTCACCTCTTTGGAGAGGTTCATGATAAATTCTCTCTAGGTACCTTGAACCACTTTTCTTCAATATTCTTTATTTCCTTCATAGCATGTCCCTATTTATTGATTGTTCACTCCTTTATAATATAAGCTTCAGTAGAGTAACAGCCTTTTCTATCTGTATCTCCAGCTTTTACAATAGTGTGTCATATAGTATACCCTCAGTAGTCCTTTATTTTCTTTTTTTAAAAAATATTTTATTGACTTCAGAGAGAGAGAGGTTTCTGAATACCCCATGTCACATAAGCTGTTAATTGAGCACTCCCAACATTAGTCTATTAAAAAAGAGAAAGGACCCTTTTGGGAGTGTGGTAAAGCAAAGAAGTAGGCTATAACACCAGTTACTTTGTTCCTAGGATATAGTAGGCTTATGATCTGGGCATATCGTGTATATGTATATGGCTAGAAGTTAAATACGATATTAGCAAGCCTTTTAGCCTGTGCCTTGGTTTAGCTGGGCCCCTGCCAAAGTCATGCTAATAAGGTAAAAAAAATAAAATAGCCTTAGTATGTCATCCTAATAGGTATAGTAGGGATCCCAGCCTATGCAGAAATCCTAGCCTGTGTCCAGAACTCAACCTTCTTGTGTTATTATCCCCCCCCACCCCACTTCCATTATGAAGATAGGGTCTTTCTACACAAAATTGTTATACCGTAAGCAGGCCCTTACATTGGTATATTTGTTTCTAATACTTGGTTTTGGAAGCCTTATTATTACTGCTTTAATTGCTTGTTTTGCTTTTGGAGACATTGTTTAGTAACAATAGGAACTAATCATTCTTGAGGTCAGATCAACAAGACCAGCATAGGTTTATTAATTTTAGTAGTAAGACTTCATCAAATTTAGAACATCAGTTAATTTTGATAATTGACAAACTAAGGAATTTACCTAAATTCTAAAGGTCTAATTTTGAAGGGTGAATATCTACACTAATAAAAGAGAAACATGGTAATTAGCGTACGACCGCTACCCTTTTCATTGGCTAATCAGTGAGTATATGCAAATTAACCGTCAGCCAAGATGGCGGCCGGCAGCAAGGCAGCTGGAAGCGAACATGAGGCTTGCTTGCTTCAGTGAAGGAGGACTCCAACTTTCCCCGCCTGACTTGCCGGCCTCTCAGTTGGCAGTTTGAAACTTTGTAACAAATATAGAAGCTAAACAAAACCCCAGAAACCAGCTTTCAGCCTGCCGGGATCTCAGAGCTGGAGTTATACATTGTTTCGATTATAGAACAGCAAACAAACCAGATACCAGCTTTCATCAGCCGAGGCCTCAGAGCTAGAGCCAGAGCTAAAGCTGGCCCAGAATAAAAAAAAAAAAAAAAAAAAGAAAAAGAGCGGTTGGGAGCTTCAGTCAATCGCCAGCCCTCAGCCCCTCACCCAGACTGGCCAGGCACCCCAGTGGGGACCCCCACCCTGAAGGATGTGTGACCAGCTGCAAACAGCCATCATCCCCTCATCCAGGCTGGCCAGGCACCCCAGTGGTGACCCCCACCCTGATCCAGGACACCCTTCAGGGCAAACCAGCCGGCCCCCAGGCCTCTATCCTATATAGTAAAAGGATAATATGCCTCCCAGCACCGGGATCAGCGGAGCCGCGAGGCCACCTGGCACCGGATCAGCATGACGGGGCAGCACCCAAACCCCCTGATCGCCCTGTGACTCTGTGTGTGACAGGGTGCGGCGTCCCAACCCCCTGATCCGCCCTGCTCTGTGGGTGATAGAGGGCAGCGCCCCAACCCCTCCCCCCGACGGGCCCTGCTCTGTGTGTGATGGGGTAGAGCCATAACCTCCCCATTGGCCCTGCCCTGAGTGTGACGGTGGCGGCGCCCCAACCCCCTGATCGGCCCTGCTCTGTGGGTGATAGAGGGCGGCGCCCCATCCCCCTGATCCGCCCTGCTCTGTGTGTGACAGGGGGCGGTGCCCTAACTCCCCTATCGGCCCTACTCTGTGAGTGACAGGGGGGAGCTCCTCAACCCCCTGATGGGCCCTGCTCTGTGCATGACAGGGGGCAGCGCCCCAACCCCCTGATTGGCCCTGCTCTGTGCGTGACGGGGTGGTGCCGCAACCTCCCCATCGACCCTGCCTTGAGTGTGACGGGGGCGGTGCCCCAACCCCCCAATCGGCCCTACCCTGAGCGTGACTGAGGGTGGCATTGCAACCTCCCAATCCGCCCTGCTCTGTGCATGACAGGGGGCGGCACCCCAACTCCCCAATCGGCCCTGCTCTGAGCCTGACCAGGGGCTGCACCTAGGGATTGGGCATGCCCTCTGCCACCCAGGAGCAGGCCTAAGCCAGCAGGTCGTTATCTCCCGAGGGGTCCCAGACTATGAGAGGGCACAGGCCGGGCTGAGGGACCCCCCCCCTTCCCCCCCGAGTGCACAAATTTTTGTGCACCGGGCCTCTAGTTTTAAAATATTCATGGTTACAACTTTGCATTTGGAAGTCCTAGTAATGTTATTTACTGCTGTATAGAAATTTTATGTCATTCTCCCCACCATACTTTGTTTTAAACCAGTGATGGCGAACCTATGACACACGTGTCAGAGGTGACACGCAAACTCATTTTTTTGGTTGATTTTTCTTTGTTAAATGGCATTTAAATATATAAAATAAATATCAAAAATATAAATCTTTGTTTTACTATGGTTGCAAATATCAAAAAATTTCTATATGTGACACGGCACCAGAGTTAAGTTAGGGTTTTTCAAAATGCTGACACGCCGAGCTCAAAAGGTTTGCCATCACTGTTTTAAACTGAAAAGCTGCCTTTTACTTTTTAGGAACCATTGCATGGGTGTGGGGTGGAGAGAAGTAAATCTTTGATCACAATATGAAAATGTTATTAAAAGTTTTATTAAATACTTCTCTTCTTCAAAATGTGCTAGAAAAAATGGTTCATGAGTACTGTTTCAACCAGGAGAAAAAAGGAACAACTGTACCGTAGTTTAAATGAAATGAAAATACCCAGTGTGAGAAATAAGGTGAGGCCCCCCCCCCCCCCCTCGCCAAGTCAGGGGTCCTGGTAGAATACAAAGCATACTCGGGAGCCAGGCAGCAAGGCAAACATCTTTACTTCTATGTAGAAGGGCGTGCACACTGAGCAGGTGGTCTGCTCAGGATTTATAACCCCTGACACACGTGACCTGTCCTTTGCTCTTGATTGGAGCTCAGGCGCATAGTCTTTCGCGATTGGCTAATTCAAAGGGAGGGGTTGGCCTTTGCTGTTTCAAGATGGCACCCCCCCATGTGGCCAACATGTCAGCTGCCAAGTCACACAGTCCAACATGGCGGCTGTGTAAACTGTTCTTTGACAGAAAAGATGATTTGTTTATTCTCACACCCAGTATTGCAATGAAAAACAAAAATCCATTTACCCAGATCTAGTTGTGATGAAAATAGATGACATTGTTTACATTTTAGGACTTTGTCAATAAATAGTCACAAAGTTAAATACTAATTTGTGGTCAGGCAGAGCTTCTTGAGATAAAAAACAAACAAAACACCTTAGAAAGTAGCTAGAAACATCTTGTTTTAAGATATGGAGAAATCAACAAAAGCATTTACATAAAATCAGTGTTTAGAAATTTTACACAACTGCAAAATAGAAGTTTGGGTTTTGAAGTAAAATTTGAACATTTAAATATGAACAATAAGACCAAATCATTATCCAGTAAGAACTTGGGAAACTTTGGGTATCATTAGTGAGCTAGAATATACAAAATTACCAATGTAATTTAGTCTAAACTACATTAGGACTCCTGGATTCATTGGTTTTATAGAATGACTTAATTGCAGAAAAAAGGTTGTTTGGGTATCACTTTGTCTTAATCCTTTTGTTGAATAAAATAACTTTTCTTTTTTATCAGATTCTTAGTTTGATTTCACAGTTACATTTTGAAGAAATAATTTCTGGAAAACAGTAAAGTTATAAATTGGGTAATGGTAATACATTTGACTATGATTTAAATTCTGCATATATTGGAGAGAGAGAGAGATTGATTTACAAGAATGTTAAGTTTTAAAACATGCTTATTTCATGCAGTTACAACAAACTTAGGCCAACTCCTTTTTTAAAAAGTAAATGTATGTTCAAATTACATAATAAGTCAGAAAAAAAGATTTCATTAGGAAAGATTCCATTTATGTCAAGAACTGACACAAATTAAACTCATGACAGTACAGTGGGGCCTTGACTTACGAGTGTCCCGACTAACGAGTTTTTCAAGATACTAGCCATCTCTCAGCAGATTTTTTGCTTTGAGTTGCGAGCTAAAATTCGGGTTACGAGCCAGCTTCAGATACCCCACCACTAGTTGGCGCAGCGAACGTCACAGTGAATGCCACAACATCAGCCCAGCATCACGTGTCTCACTGGTTCACTTTAAGATTTGACATACAAGTAGTCCAGTGGTCGCCAAACTGCGGCTCTTTGGCCCCTTGAGTGTGGCTCTTCCTAAGCCTTAGGAGTACCCTAATTGAGTTAATAACAATGTACCTACCTATATAGTTTAAGTTTAAAAAATTTGGCTCTCAAAAGAAATTTCAATCGTTGTACTGTTGATATTTGGCTCTGTTGACTAATGAGTTTGCCGACCACTGCCCTAGTCCCCAGTCCTGGGTTCTGCTCTCACAGCTCCAGTTCACTTCACCCTCCTTCTGCCAGAGCATAAGGTGGGGGGGCTCCACAGGGAATTTTTATGCGTTGGCCCTTCAGGATGGTGCCCGAATGTTCAGCTGCCACTCCCTGGTAGTCAGCACCCTGATGCTTTTCACAACTAGATGTTATGTGGGTACCCACCTCAGATTTGGTGCTCTCTGCTGGGGAGCCCAGCTTGGGGAATTAGATCCCAGAGTTCTCAGTGGCACCTCCCCTCCCCCCCAACAGCTGAAATATCTCTCCAAGACAGGACTTCAGTTCCTGTCTGTGGGCACCAGGTCAGCCCTTTCACGCCTCTGCCCCCCTACCATTCTCTGTGCTGTCTCCACCTTCGGTCCTTGGGTATCAGGATTCTCTCCTGTGAGTTTTCTGTTGATTATTCAGGAAGCCTTTCCATATTTTAGTTGTAATTCCAGCTTGTTCGTGGGAACATGTCCGTGCAGCATCCACCTACTCTCACACACATTATCTGTTTTATGGTATTTCTTGACACTATAACATGCTCAATAAGAAATTTCTGTGAAATTAAGTGTAAATTTGAGGCTGAAGGTGAGTTTAAACATTTTATTAGAAATAAACCCAAGCACCTAAAAATATTAGCAATTTATTAGGAATTTTTCCCTTTATTTAGTACAGGAATTCTCACCTGTGCTAATTACAAGTTACTGGTATCAGTATTTCAAATGAAAGTGTACTGTAAACAGAGCAAAGGACATAGACTGTGTAGGTTGGAAATAGTCTGGCTTATGCTAAGAAAAAAATAACAGCAACAACAAAAAGCCTTTTCTTAAAGCAGACATACAGCTAAAAACAAATTTCTTAAGTGTCTAGAGTCTCTAGACACTTGGTCAGTCTTTATAGACAAAATATATGCATTAGTTTTTTAATGCAAAGGGAATATATAGAAACCTTTACTTTTCAGAGTTACATAAAAATCATATTAATATTCACAGGTATTTTAAAATGGGAAAACAAGTTGCTTCTAACAATTTATTTTTCCAATAGCGTGTTATTACTATGTTAAGATTTTACAGTGCATTCATATAATCTGGTGATCTTAATTTTAAACTATTAACAAATTAAACTTCATTGCAAAGAAATTCTTTTTTTTTAATCCTCACTCGAGGATGTTTTTCTATTGATTTTTAGAGAAAGGGAAAGACAGAGGGAAAGGCACAGAGAAATATCGATGTGAGAGAAACACATCGATTGGTTGCCTCCTGCAGGAGCCCTCACCAGGGCCTGGGCCAGGGAGGAGCCCACAACCGAGGTATGTGCCCTTGACCGAAATTGAACCCAGGACTCTTAGATCCACAGACCGATGCTCTATCCAGTGAGCCAGACCAGGGGCAAGAAATTCTTTACAGTATCGTAACCAGGTTTTCTAATCCTAGCAAAGGCCACAGTGAAGTAGCCCAGATATGCTGCCATTAAAGTTGTGATGAGATTGTAATAAATTTGCTCAAAATGTTCTTAAAAGTTCTAACTTTCAAGGTGCTATAGAGAAACATAAGAGGATATCATTAAATCATGTAAAAATATGACTTTTAAGCATAATCTATGCTTTTTATTTTCTAACTGATTTTCCAAGATATCAAGTGGCCATTATTCAGTACGAATTCTAATATTATAAACAAAATAAGACATTAATGGATATTTCTCTAATTGCCTATTTCCAACACTGCTTCAGAACTCATTTATCAATATCCCCATCATTGAATCCCTGGGTCTTTCTAGTTTACATTGTTTATGACTTTAGCGGTTGTGAACTATAGAGACTAGAATAGATCGTGTTAAAGTATTTGCTTTACTCAGTAGTCAAAAAGGCTCAATGGCACATTCTCTTGAAATGTGCCTAATTTTTTTTCGTATTTCAGTAATGACACTGTATTTATGGTAGTCTGAATTTTCATGCTCTAATGCAGAACACTTAAAATTAACATGAGGTTAAATTTTTGAATTTTTTTTCAGTCCATGAAGTATTTGCTATAAACCCTTATACCCATTATCATCTTCTTCTAAGGCAGCAGTTCTCAACCTGTGGGTCGCAACCCCTTTGGCAGTCGAACGACCCTTTCACAGGGGTCGCCTAAGACCATCCTGCATATCAGATATTTACATTACGATTCATAACAGTAGCAACATTACAGTTATGAAGTAGCAACGAAAATAATTTTATGGTTGGGTCACAACATGAGGAACTGTATTTAAAGGGCCAGAAGGTTGAGAACCACTGTCTAAGGAATCGAGAGATTTCTTGAAGGCCCTTGCTTTCTGAAAAGGAATAGTAATCTTATGACAGGCCATTTGTCTCTTCTTTCTGGCTCTCCAAACGACTGGGGAGTGGTCAAAGTCCTAACTGTACTAGTCCTCCTAGCAGGAAGGTGGAGGACACCTCTCCACCTGGTGGTGAGGGAGCCACGTTACCTTCTGGCAGACATGAAAGTCCTGGTTCCCTACTTGGCCTTTTTTGATACCATACCAGTGGAGACTGAGGAGGAGCCACCAAAATGCCAAGTTACAGCCTTACAAAGGTGGAAGTTTGGCTCCCCACTCAGCCTTTGCTGGCAAAGGTGGGGGGGTGAGGTGTTTGACTGGAGTAGAGCAGTTATTGTCTATAAGTTTTCTGTCTTAAGTTGCCCTTTTCCTGGTATCAGTATTTCTTTGGCGTTTCTGGTTTGCTAACTTGGAGACATCAACTCCAAGTCTAGAATGAGTGAGGCAAATAGAGCCCAGGGAACTGATCACTATCCTAAAGTCCCTAGTCATCTTTTTAACCCTTTAGAGTCTAATTATGTTTTTCAACTTATTTTGGCCATGGTTTTTAGTTGTACTTAACAGGAGGAATAGGAAAAAGTACATCTGCTCCATCTTCCCAGAAGCAGAAGGCACTGATTGGGATTTAAAATTATATAAATTCACCCAGCTGGTGTGGCTCAGATGGTGGTTGAGTGTCAACCTATGAACTAGGAGTTCAGGTTTCTATTCCTGGTCAGGGCACATGCCAGGGTTGTGGGCTCAAGCTCTAGTAAGGGGTGTGTAGGAGGCAGCTGATCTCATCATTGGTGTTTCTATCTCTCCCTCTCCTTTCCTCTCTGAAATCAATAAAAATATATTTTAAAAAGTAAAATACTAGAAAATTATATATATTCGCTAACTTTGATAAAAAAACTAAAATTTAAAAAAATTTAAAGAAAACCTACAATTTATATTAAAAATTATATGACTACAGAATGAAAAGCATTATAAAACATTCTCATTTTTTACCTCCCTGGGTTACATAATTTGGTTAATAGCTAAAAAATGATTTTTATTGCATGCTCTTTCAATAAAATTTTCATGGTAATGATGTAGTGGTTGCAATATAAAGGAAATACCTTAAAGTATAGAGTGTGTTTTTAAATGTGGCCAATTTAAAGAAAGTTTCAAAAGTATAATAAACTCCTGTCAGTCATCAGAGTATCTTCATTTAATGGGCAGTTGTTTATGTTCTTTCTCTCATTTGTTAGCTTGTGTCCTTACCATTTCTTTATTTGTTGAAGGATATTTATTCCTATAATACTCTTTTAAAGTTTACATTGCTCAGTGTAAAAATCTCTTGCAGCCTATTTGTCATAATCTCAGGCCCTTTTAACATTCATAGCAGTAACTGTTCTCATAGAAAGTGATAGTACTGTATCTGTGAGTATTGCATAATGGGCTTTATTTGGTAAGGATGATGTCATTGCGTGGGATAGCCTGAAGGAGTTATTAGAAGAACATAAGACTTTTGACTGCTAGCATTTCTTAATAAATGCCATACCATTGAAAACATTAATTGTGTTTGCACTGAAGTGAACCTAGGTTTTCCTGGCTTAGGGCTAGAGATTTGAAATAAATTCTGTCATAATTACATAGTTGAATAGAATGAAATATTAAACATTTTTCTCTCTGGGAAAGAGAAATGGAATTAGGAAGAAGTTAATAAATAACTGACATTCTTTGTTACACAGTTTGAGATTAACTTTTGAGAATTGACTTTCAAGAATACTTTGAATTTTTATTTCTGTAATTTCTGTATTATTTAATTTATTGCTGAGGTGTAAGATATGTTTATTTTAAAAAGTCCATCATTTTAGAGAGATGTTTAAGGTGAATATCAATAAAAAGAGACAGGTTACATTATTTTTTACTTTGAGTACTACACATTTGGGTTTTTTTTTGTTGTTTTTTTTAAATATATTTTATTGATTTTTCACAGAGAGGAAGGGAGAGAGATAGAGAGTTAGAAACATCGATGAGAGAGAAACATCGATCAGCTGCCTCTTGCACACCCTCTATTGGGGATGTGCCCGCAACCCAGGTACACGCCCTTGACCGGAACCGAACCCGGGACCTTTCAGTCCGCAGGCCGACGCTCTATCCACTGAGCCAAACCGGTTTCGGCCACATTTGATTTTTTTAAATTGTAGTAAAATATACATAACAGCTTACTGTTTTAACCATTTTTAATCATAAGTTCAGTGGCATTAAGTACACTCAGATTTTTATCCATCTCCCAAACTTATTATCCAATTAGCTCCTCCAACCACCCCCTGGTAACTATTTTACTTTCTGACTCCTTGAATTGGACTATTCTAGATACCTCCTACAATATTTGTCCTTTTGTGTCTGGCCTGTTTCATTTAGCACAATGTTTTCAAGGTTCATCCAGATTGCAGCATGTATCAGAATTCCATTCCTTTTTTAAGGCTGAATGTTGTTTTGTTGTATGCATATAACACATTTTGTTTATCTATTCATCTGTTTATGACTATTGGGTTGATTCCACCTTTTGTCTATTGTGAATAATGCTGCTATATGTATTAGAACAAATAACTGTTGCAGTACTGCTTTCAGTTCTTTTGGATATATATTCAGAAATTTAATTGCTGGATTATAAACATAAATTTATGTTTAACTTTTAAAAAAACAAAACTGCTGTATTCTTTTCTACAGCAGCTATACCGTTTACATTCTCACCAGCAGTGCACAAGGATTCCAGTTAATCCATATCCTCACCATTATTTTTTATTTTCTGGTTTTAAAAAAATAGTAGCCATCTTAATTGATGTGAAGTGGTATCCCATTATGGTTTTGATTTGCATTTCCTTAATGAATAGTTATGTTGAGTTTCTTTTCATGTGCTTATTGGCGATTTGTATATCTTCTTTGGGAAAATGTTCATTCAAGTCCTTTGCCCATTTTTTAATTGTGCTTGGTTTTTGTTGTTTTGGAGTTTTTAAAAATGCTTATTTATCCTGGTTATTAATCCATTACTAGATTACCCATTTTATTTTTAATTTGTTGTAGAGGGTTGTTAGTGTTGTTGGTGTAATTTGACCTATACTGTATTTATGTTTCCTACATTTCCTCTTTAAATCTTTTCTTATTCCCTTCATGGAGCTCACATTTTAAAAATTACCTCCCAAATAAAGTTCATTTATTTAGAAATAATTAATTTTCCAGTTTTTAATAAAAAACATAAAATAGCTAATTAGAGATTTGACTAGTATGAAATATCCAATGTTAGCTTACGAGTTAATTTTAGCAAATAAGCTTGACCTTTAATAAGTCAGGTATTAGATGTTAAAGATAAAAGCTCTTGGATTCAAGGAACTTAAAATCTAATGAAGAATGACAGTACTATGTGATAATTACTATAGTAGAGTAATAGAAACGCAGTCAGAGAATCCTTTGAGTGCCTAGACAAGTCAAGGGGAGTATAATGAGATTATGCTTGAGATGGCTCTTGAATGAGGGGCAGGAGTTTACCAGGATATTAAGAATGAGAGGGTCACTAAGGTTAAGTAAGAATTACTGGTATATATGATGCTGAAAAACTAGGAGGGAGAGAGAGCCAGCCCCTGTGAATGAGTAGTAAGCTGAGCAGATGTCCTAAAAAATGTCTTTCTATATATCTATACTAATAAAAGGGTAATATGCTAATTAGATCAGGAGACCTTCCAGGGGACCTTTCAGACATCCTTCCGGACAAAGCCATGGTGGCAGGGCCGAGGCAGAGGCAGTTAGGGGTGATCAGGCCAGGAGAGGAGGGCAGTTGGGGGCGAGCAGGCCGGGGAGGGGGCAGTTGGGGGTAATCAGGCTGGCAAGGGGGGGAAGTTGGGGGCAAGAAGGCTGGTGGCGGGGGGCAGTTGGGGGCAAACAGGCCAGCAGGCAGAGTAGTTAGGGGCAATCAGGCAGGCAAGCAGGTAAGTGGTTAGGAGCCAGCGGTCCTGGATTGCGAGAGGGATGTCCAACTGCCGGTTTAGGCCCGATCCCCCAAGGGGTCCCAGATTGGAGAGGGTGTAGGCCGGGCTGAGGGACACCCCCTCCCTTCCCTGTGCACGAATTTCATGCACCAAGCCACTAGTCTGTGTGTGTGTGTGTGTGTGTGTGTGTGTGTGTGTATGTGTGTATATATATGTATATATATGTATACATACATATACATATACATATACATATACATATACATATACATATACATATACATATACATATACATTTATGATAATAAGCAATACACAATGGCCAAAACACCTATTTTTTTAAGTAAGAGATTTCGGAAAGATATCCTTTGGTCTCCTTTCCCCACGTGCTTTAGGTAACCTGCATATACATAAAAGCTGGAAACACTTGGAAGAACTCCACATAGAACTAATTTCAAGTGACCTTGAAAAGGTGTGTTGTGGAAAACTTACATTTAAATTCAAAATATTTGTATTAATTGGTTCAGCTGAACTTATCTTATTTTGGTTGTTAATCAGATAGGTGGTTCCTTTTAACAGAAATGTCACCACATTATTTCTTCTGATAGCTTACATGAAAATAGGGAGAAGAACAGAGGGACAGGAGAGTGTGAATTAGATACGGTGGGTCAAAGAAAGTGATCTCAGGCATCTTAGTGTAAAAGTCTGAGAGAAAAAGAAGGCTGCCTTTTGGCTGTTAGGAAGAGTTGAGAATGGTGATTATAACAGTTTAACTACATCTGAAATAAGGAGCCAAATTGAACAGATTTCTAAGAGTAAAGAATTTGTTTAAGCATTGAAACACTATTTAGATATTGATAATTATTTTAAGAGATTTACGTTAATGAATTAAAGTCCCCCCCCCTTTTTTTGCCACCTAATGGGAAGTGAGCAATATCATGCTAGTAAAAGAATTATATTCTTTTACTGGACATCGTGACTTTCAGTCTCAAAACAGAAGTAGAAAGTTAGTAAAATTAGCTGGGAGGAAAATGCCATGTCAGTTAAACAAATGTTTCCCAAAAGCTTTTTTCAGATTTAAAAAGCCACATTACTGTTATATCCTTGGGTTTCATGTTTGTCTCTCAAAAGTAGGACCTAACTACTCCTAATTCATCCTATATAATAAAACCCTAATATGCAAATTGACTGAACAGCGGAATAATCGGTTGCTATGGTGTGCACTGACCAGCAGGGGGCAGACACTCAACTCAGGAGCTGTCCCCAGAGGTGAGGGGCGGCGGCAGTGGCGATTGGGGGGCGGGGCCGGCCAGCAGGTGTTGCCAGGCCGCCAGCCAAGGCAGGTGCCAGTGGGGAAGGGGGCCCCTAATTGCCCCGCCCGCCGTTCGCCCTGCAGATGACCCTGATCACCGGCCAGGCCTAGGGACCCTACCCTATATATTGGGAACAGACTCTTAGATTAAAAAATTAAAACCTGGCAAGGCTACTCTTACTGAAAAAACAGGATGATGCAGCAATGACATGCATGGACTCTGGCTTGCACATTTTGTGATCGGCCCTGATTCTGACGCTTATAACTGTGTGACAAAGCCAATTACTTAACTTCTCTTTGCTTCAGTTTTTCCACCCATAAGATGGGGAAAATGGTGCTACTGCCTCGGAAGGATCATGTTATGTACTACTTTTTATAATCAGGGTAAAAAAATGTAGCTGCCCATACAACAACAAGATGCCTTTCACCTGTATGAAAAGTATGGTCATTGGTGCATGCAGTGTCCCAGATTGCGAGAGGGATGTCCAACTGATGGTTTAGGTGCGACATCCCCCTAGGGGTCCTGGATTGCGAGAGAGGTCAGGCCAGTCTGAGGGGACTCTGCCCCTGTGCACAAATTTCGTGCACTGAGCCTCTAGTAAAATCCAAGTTATTAAACAGGTAATGGGACAGATAGACTTAGAAAAAAAAAGTACTTTTTACCTGCAAAAAAAAGCAAAGTAATTGAAAGCATCTCACCAAAAGTCCTAGAGAAGGAGATTCTCAAATGTTCTCGGGATTAAGACAGTATAAATGGTAGAGGTAGCACTAAAAGCTATATCATATGTCCCATTTAAGATAAAAGTTTGCTCTAAATTGTATTGTTTCAGGGTATGGTTTTGCAAACTTTATTATCAGAGTGTGAGATGAGCAGTGTTTCAAGATGAAAGAAAATATTATAAGGATTGGATCACAGTTTAGGATGGTATTTATAGACTGTAAATTGAGTTTGTTTTCCAATATTATGTGAAATCAGAATCCATTTTAGGTAGAAATTCATGTTCTTGTGTGAGCAAAGAGGGTCTTTTAATTTGGTTGGCATCATTTCCTTTCTCTGCATTATTTGAAAAGGAAAAATATGTAATGTATTTGAATGATATCTAAAAATAAGTGAGGGGGAATTAAATTAGATGGAATATTGCTGGAATGTGTATATGCATACCCCTTTTCATCATTAAGATCTAAAATTAATATTAATATTTGTTGTCATATATATCTTAACTTCAACTAACATATTTCACTACAGATAATCACATATATTTATGGTGATTTAAAGGTTCCCTTTCATTTTACTGTAGGCTATAGTTCCTTTAATTGATCTGCCAAAACAGAACTAAGGTGCCCTTTTCTCCAGCCTTTAATAGCAATTTTTTCACTGCCCTCCAGCCTCCACTAACAGGTCTGGGAGGTTCCTTTAAGGCCATTGTCTGCTGCCTCATTTTAAAAATAGCAGATGTTTTAGGTTTTTGTTAAAGCAGCACTCCACTTCCAGGTACCAATTTCTGTTTTGCTTTTCTATTGCTGTGTAACAGACTACTACAAAGCTTAGTGGTTTACAAAAAAACAACAGTCATTTGTTCTGAGTCTTCCGTCAGGATTGGTGGCTTTCCCTTTTGCTCCTAACCACCATTCACCAAGTCTGACTTGCCACAGAAGTTTATGTTATATGAGGGTGAGAAATAGCTGATTCCAAAACTGGGGCATGGAAGTTGCAAGATAAGACTGAAACATCTTGTTGTGCCAGAATATAAGGAAATGCTAAAAAAGAAAATGAAGATGGTATATCAAAAAGATACAGGAGCTAACCTAAAATAGGAAGGGGAATATCATATATTAAAAACATTTTAGAGGAGAGAACCAAGATGGCGGCGTAAGGTATAGACCTGTGCGTGCTGCCTCCCACAACAACATTGAAACTACCAACTATAAGACAAACAGCTATCATTCAGAACCATGGGAAAGCTGGCCCAGTGGAAGTTCTACAACTGGAAGGAAAGAAAGAAGAGCATTGAGACTGAGTAGGATGTGCAGAGGCGCCAAGAACAGAGGTACGGAGTCGCACGCCAGGTGGGCTGCAACTGGATGCGCGGTTTTTTTCAATCGGAAGGGGTTGCAAACTCTCAAATCCACTGAGCTTGTTTGGGGCGGGATTCTGAGGTCCCAGACCCCTACGGGAGAGGCGGGACTGCCTTGCAGCGGGTTGGAGAGCAAGGGTGGCTTTCTCCCGGGGCTGCTTGCCGGCCCTCGGGGACTCGGAGACACGGAGTCGCGGAGAGGCGAGGAGTCTAGGAGACGCCATTGCTCTTTGCCTGGTGATTCCCGGAGACCCCGCCCTACTCAATTTACATCCTTGCCCAAGCTGTGCCAGTGGCAAAAAGGAATCACCTGCACTTGTGCAGCCTAACCCAACAAACTGCAAATTTCAACTCCTCGCATCCATAAGGGTCACACTTAAGAAGCAGAATCAGGTTTGGAGGAAGCCGGAGCCAGACCCGGCTGGGCCGGCGACGTGGAACTGCTGTACCAGCAAACGCACAAGCAGGTCCACCAGATCCAGTCTTACATGGGACGCCGGGAGACAGCAGACAAGCAGTCTGTGCACTTAGTACAAAACAAAATCCAAGCAAGCATACCAGATATTCAGCCAATAAGAACGCCTGGAGATTTTGTCCAGCAAGGAGCCGCCCAACAAAAGACAGAATGCCAAACTTCGTGTTGAGCAGTTAAAGTATGATGTCCAGCACCTGCAGACTGCTCTCAGAAACTTCCAGCATCGGCGATACGCAAGGGAGCAGCAGGAGAGACAGCGAGAGGAGCTTCTGTCTCGCACCTTCACCCCCAACGTGGGATGAGGTGCGCCCTGTGAGGCTGCGTGAAGCTGCGATGGCCCCGCGAGGCTGCGACGCCCCCTGTGAGGCTGCGTGAGGCTGCGACGCCCCCTGTGAGGCTGCGTGAGGCTGCGACGGTCCCTGTGAGGCTGCGACGGTCCCTGTGAGGCTGTGACGGTCCCTGTGAGGCTGCGACAGTCCCTGTGAGGCTGTGACGGTCCCTGTGAGGCTGCAATGGCCCCTGTGAGGCTGCGTGAGGCTGTGACGGTCCCTGTGAGGCTGCAACGGCCCCTGCAAAGGCTGCGTGAGGTTGCAACGCCCCCTGTGAGGCTGCGTGAGGTTGCAACGCCCCCTGTGAGGCTGCGTGAGGCTGCGACGCCCCCTGCGAGGCTTCGTGAGGCTGCGACGGCCCCTGGGAAGCCGGCAGAACCGCGCGAGCCACCCAGACGGCTTCGTCGACGGCCCACGAACCAGCTCGCAGCCCCACACACAACTATCACCCGAAGGGCGAGAGGGGTGAGACCAGCTGTAGTGTTGCTTTCTCCTCAGTTTTGGTAGCGAAATCCTCATTTTAAACATAAGAGGACACATTATTTTAAAAAGCCGTTATGTGTCTCCGTACCCTTTCTGAGTAGAGTGTGAACAAGTCGTGAGAGACCTTTCCGAGCACAGGGACATGTCGCGGATGGAAATAGCTACATTTTCCATGTGTATGACCTTTGACCCGGCAATAAAAAGTGTACACCTATGGATGAGGACAGTGCGGGGGTAAGGGCAGAGGGTGGGGTGGGAACTGGGTGGAGGGAGCTATGGGGGGAAAAAGGGGGAACAACTGTAATAATCTGAACAATAAAGATTTATTTAAAAAAAAACATTTTAGCCAGAACCGGTTTGGCTCAGTGGATAGAGCATCGGCCTGCGGACTCAAGGGTCCCGGGTTCGATTCCGGTCAAGGACATGTACCTTAGTTGTGGGCACATCCCCAGTGGGGGGCGTGCAGGAGGCAGCTGATCAGTGTTTCTCTCTCGATGTTTCTGGCTCTCTATCTCTCTCCCTTCCTCTCAGTAAAAAATCAATAAAAATATATTTAAAAAAAAATATTTTATACTTCTGAATGGAAAAAAAGTTCAATGTCATTGTTTTATATACCTAACAAGACTGTTTCCCAACTTCATTTAGTAACTATCACTTCAGAGTAAAGCCAGCTCTGGGGCTCACAGGCTAGTGGGACCTGTTAGAGGGTATGTGAGTCTGGGATCCAGATGGAAACAGGAGGTAAAACTAATGGGGCAATAATCAAAACTTGAGTCCTTAGAAAGAGTTGTATCTGGGGAAATGGTGGTGGTGGAGCGGGGGAGGGGTTCCAGACCTTGTAGAAGTTGCTTCCATTGTTTTGGTGTTAATTCTAGCAGCTTGAGCTTCAAGTATGAGGCAAGGTATGAATTGGCAAAGTAAAATAATTCACTTAAAGGAACTCCAGCAGCCAGAGAGAGGATTAACAAAGATTATATCTAGAACAAGTGACTTCAGTGAAATAGAACTATTGGAAGAGATAGATGACAACTTTAACAAGCAAAACAAATTATCCTGAGATTCTCAAGAGAGACAAAGCTATATGTTTCTAATCATAGCATAAAAGAATTAAAAAGTGAGGGGAAAACTCTTCTATATATTAATTTGTGGGGAGGATGATTATTGTTGATACTCAAATTCATGGTCTGGGACATTAATTAGAGTATATCAAAACAAAAAAAAATATAAAGGAGAAAGAGCACATTGGGGAGATGCAATAACTAAAGATATAATTGAGGAGAATATCCCTGGTTTAAAGAAGGATTGAAAGAACCTACTGAGTTCCAGACGAGAAGGTTAGGGGTGGTTCAGAGACAAAAAAACAACAACAACAAGCCGCTTGCACAGGCAAAATGATCAGATATGTGCTCGACTACTCAGTGTGACACTGGAAACTAGAAGGTAGTAAAATAACATCTACAGATTCTAAGAATACCTATTCCTAGACAAAATATAATTCATTTGTTATGGTGAAAGCAAGATATTTGCAGATATGTAGGAATTTAGTCCTCTGTTAGATAGAGGACAGTTCTCAATAAAAGGTTCTTACCAAATAATCCTAACAGAGACTTTAAGATGAGGCAGAAGAAAAAACAGTGGTGCGCAAATTAATCTCACGATCAATTTTATTAAATCTAAATGGGTAGTGGTAGAATGACTGTATTTCTGCACATTCCTTTGTCCTCTGCATTTCCTGAAAATTTGCAGCTGATCCAGAAGCTTGATTAGATTTGGTTCTTGTCTCTGTGTCAAGACTAAAAGTGATATTCTGTTCTTTTAGTGGGAGGCATATAATTTCTGATTGTCTATAAAGACAACAGCCATTAATACTCAATTCTAAATCAGAATTTATTGAGCGTTGGAAAATTGGTGATATTCTATCATTTTTCATTTATAACTAAAACACATAAATGAAACATTTGGTTACTCAGTTCATATAGAAAAGGCAAGGTAAATGTTTGATTTTCCTCTTTGTCAGTATGCAAGGTAATGAATTGGTTCTCTATTACCTTTTGGAGGTGGAGGAGAATATCTCATTATCAGCTTGTATAATTCAATATGTAGGCTAGCTTTCAATCTGTTAGAATTATTATCTTTATTGAAGCTCAAATTGTTTGGCAAGTGGGAGCAAAGATGGTCCCTGAGTGCTTTGACATGACCCTGTATATCTTTGACTGGTAAAGAAACAGTATTTTTTGCTTGGTTTTGTTTTGCTTTGCTTTTCTAAAAACCTCAGAATGTTGTCTTTTCTTTTGCAAAGGTGGATTTTAGGGATCCATTTGTTTCCTTGGATATTGGGTAGTTAGTATGATCTTTTATATAATTTGTTGGCAGATATGCCTTAGACTTTGTGTTACTTGCAAAGAATACTGGTTTTATTTTTTAGTATATGTGGAGTCTCAAGAAGAATTAGCATTTCCCAGCAACAGGTGTAGAAACATAAATTAAAATGGTTATTCAATTAATAAAAATTTGAATGTTTATTTTGGATCAATCTCCACAGTAGGAACTCTTGGTAATTCAAACATTCACAAAAATGCCTATTTAACATTTCAATAAAATAAGTTCCAAGGATTGATTTTTAAACTTGATTTTTTTCTTTCAGATCTGTCACGAAATCGCCTCTCAGAAATTCCCATAGAAACATGTCATTTTGTTTCTCTTGAGAATCTCAACTTATACCAAAATTGTATTCGTTATATACCAGAGGCAATTCTAAACCTACAAGCTCTAACATTCTTAAATATTAGGTAAGATGTTGTTTCTTTTTTCTTTTTTTTTAAATATTTGATTTTATGTGACATTTTCAATTTTCTGCTCCTTTTTACTAAAGTTTACATTATCTTTTCATATCAGCAGTTTCTATACATGTTCTTAGGCTAAATTAACAGTATTTCCTATGTCCCTCTAGTTTCTCCCTCTGTCTTTGCAATAATTGACAAATTCTAATAGTCATTAGCCTAATAGGCTTGCAGTGGTTCTCCAAATACTTCGTTTGGTTCTTGTGATTATGTATTTTTATGTATTCAGTTCTGAATGTATAATTGCATTTCAACTCATGTACTCCATTTTTTTCACATCTTATAGAATTCTTTTGTTATTTTATTATTATAAGTTTTATTGGAGAAAATGAGCAAATGAAATATCCTTTGAAATATTTTTATATGTAATCATTTTATTATACAGTTTACATATTTCTAAAACTCATTTTTGCCTCTTCGTATATACTGTAATGATTATGAGGGAAATATACCCTATTTTTAAATCATTTTTTTCTTAATATAAATTAACTTCAATAAAATAATATGTTGTACTTATATAGCACTTTATTATTTACAAAGGTGTTTTATGGTACAAGGTAGAGAAGTTAAGATTCTCAATTTACAATGAATCTATATAAGATTCTATAGGTTAAATGCTATGCCTAAAAATTACAAAGCTCACAAGTGATGAAATGTAGGCTAGGACTCAAATCTTAAATTCTATTTGTTCCTTGCAAGACTTATATTTGTTATTCTACTGTGTATAGAGTGGGAAAGATGGAAATTTTTTTCTTGAGTAATGGGCTCTGAATCTTCTTTTTTTCTACTTACCCATTTTAGTCGGAACCAACTGTCAACACTGCCAGTACATTTGTGTAATTTACCATTGAAAGTCTTAATTGCTAGTAATAACAAATTGGTCTCACTTCCAGAAGAAATTGGACATCTCAGACATTTAACAGAACTTGTAAGTTAATATTTTATTTTTTATTGTTCCATATATATATATGTATATATATATATATATATATCCATAGTTATATCCTATTCTTTCATATGGTAAAGATCCACTATTGCTGTGTATTTTTTAGTTATTTTCAAGTATTGATAATGAAGTCTCACTGATTGATCAGTACTCAAGGGCTTCAGTACAGAATAAAGAAGGAACTGAAAGTGCAAGTCTGACAGGCTCACATGGAATGGGGAAAGGTCATTAAATTAGGTTCTAATCAATATTAAGTGATTTCTGTTATTAAACTTATTGAGGTATAAGTTAATTCATTTGAACTTTTCAAATTAAATCTTGTTAATATCAATATTCCGATTTTTGGTTAACTCCCATAGGGCAGTGGTCGGCAAACCGCGGCTCATGAGCCACATGCGGCTCTTTGGCCCCTTGAGTGTGGCTCTTCCACAAAATACCACGTGTAGGCACGCACATATAGTGCAATTGAAACTTCATGGCCCATGCGCAGAAGTCGGTTTTCGGAAAGGAGATAGACGAAACAAGTATACAAGACGAATGTGGATGGGAGAATTGGAAGGGGTCGACCTCAGCGAACGTACCTCAATCAGATTGAGGACGTTTTTAGCAAAGGCCAGCTTAGGAGTACCCTAATTAAGTTAATAACAATGTACCTACCTATATAGTTTAAGTTTAAAAATTGGGCTCGCAAAAGAAATTTCAATCGTTGTACTGTTGATATTTGGCTCTGTTGACTAATGAGTTTGCCGACCACTGCCATAGGGAAATGGACACCACAGAGGTCAGACTTACCTCTTTTTCCTTATATGCTATCTTTAAAACCTATCTCCCACTCTAAAGTAAACTATTCTTTTTTTTTTCTAATATATCTCTATTGATTTCAAAGAAGAAGGGAGAGGGAGAGGGAGATAGAAACATCAATGATGAGAGAGTATCATTGATTAGCTGCCTTCTGCATGCTCCACACTAGGGATCGAGCCCACAACATGGGCATATGCCCTGACCAGGAATCGAACCGTGACCTCCTGGTTCATAGGTCAATGCTCAACCACTGAGCCACGCTGGCTGGGCAAGCTATTCTTTACTGCCTTCTATTTCTAAGACGTTTAACCCTCACCTACCACTCCTTGTTACTCTTGAGTACTTTTGTTATGGGCATGGCAATAAGACTTTTTGAATCACCACAGTAACATTATTAATTGAATACTATAATTATCATATTACAGTTGAGGAAACTAGCACTCAGATAGGTTAAGGCCCAAGGTTCCATAATTGAAGTAGAATTTAAAACCACTGTACCTTAACTCCTAAGCCATGTTTCATATTTCTGAAATGGTCAGACGCAATTATGCCCATTGAGATTTGGGAGTATAGTTCCATGTACGTTTATTAATAACTAGAGGCCCGGTGCATGAAATTCGTGCACGGGGGGGGGTGGGGGGGGGCGACGGGGGTGTGTCCCTCAGCCAAGCCTGCACCCTCTCCAATCTGGGACCCCTCAAGGGATGTCCGAATGCCTGTATAGGTGGATCGGGCCTATACAGGCAGTCGGACATTCCTCTCACAATCCAGGACTGCTAGCCCCCAACCGCTCGCCTGCCTGCCTGCCTGCCTGCCTGATGCCCCTAACTGCTTATGCCTGCCAGCCTGATCACCCCCTAACCGCTCCTCTGCCAGCCTGATTGATGCCTAAATGCTCCCCTGCCGGCCCGATTGCCCCTAAATGCCCTCCCTTGCCGGCCTGGTCACCCCTAACTGTCCTCCCCTGCCAGCCTGGTCACCCCTAAATGTCCTCCATTGCAGGTCTGGACGCCCCCAAATGCCTCCACTGCTG
>NW_005871153.1:1042736-1166136 GCF_000147115.1 Myotis lucifugus
CCGGTTTGGCTCAGTGGATAGAGCGTCGGCCTGCGGACCGAAAGGGCTCAGGTTCGATTCCGGTCAAGGGCATGTACCTGGGTTGCGGGCACATCCCCAGTGGGAGATGTGCAGGAGGCAGCTGATGGATGTTTCTCTCTCATCGATGTTTCTAACTCTCTATCTCTCTCCCTTCCTCTCTGTAAAAAATCAATAAAATATTTAAAAAAAAAAAAAAAAAAAGATGAACTTCACAAAAAACAAACACTGTACACATATACTCTAATTGGACCACATATTAGCTGACTTTTTCAGGTAGATTGTGAATAGAAAGGTCACGTAAAAATTCACAAATATATTAAAGCTAGTATCTAGATCAGCCGTGGGCAAACTACGGCCCGCGGGCCGGAATCCGGCCCATTTGAAATGAATAAAACTAAAAAAAAAAAAAGACCGTACCCTTTTATGTAATGATGTTTACTTTGAATTTATATTAGTTCACACAAACACTCCATCCATGCTTTTGTTCCGGCCCTCCGGTCCAGTTTAAGAACCCATTGTGGCCCTCGAGTCAAAAAGTTTGCCCACCCCTGATCTAGATACTAGACCACTATTTATTTAGAGCCAATTAGATCTAGGAAATAGTTCAAAAATGTGTTTGTTTGCATTTCTTCAGAGCTTGGGTTAATAACATGAACTAATAGTAAGTTATACTCATGATTGAAATTCTGACTTTCAAATCTTTTAAACTTTCTTTTTCTGCTTATTGAATCCTCAGTACTTAAAATATAGATATGTCTTGCAAAAGGTACTTTTAGATTTCTACCAGAGAGGTGAGTTGATATGCTATTACACAGACAGCTTGTGGCAGAGTAACAATTAGTAATCTTTTTTTTTTTATTTATTTTATTTTATTTTATTTTTTTTTTAAATATATTTTAATGATTTTTTACAGAGAGGAAGGGAGAGAGATAGAGAGTTGGAAACATTGATGAGAGAGAAACATCGATCAGCTGCCTCCTGCACATCTCCTACTGGGGATGTGCCCGCAACCCAGGTACATGCCCCTGACCGGAATTGAACCTGGGACCCTTCAGTCCGAAGGCCGACGCTCTATCCACTGAGCCAAACCGGTTTAACAATTAGTAATCTTAAACTTACTAATTCATACTTGATGGTCTTTCTGCACCGTTCTTACTCGTTTCTGAGTGAAAGTAAACTATCTTTCAACAAATACATTTTCTGAGAGAAATATTATAGATTGCTATTACCTCTGGCTCAGGCTCAATTTTCCAACCCTTTCAATTTCTTTTAGAACTCTTTTAACTTTTATGCCTAGAGTATTAGACTAAGAAGTCTAGCTTCTGATTCTACTTCTGTCACTAATTGATAGAAAAATAAAAGTAAAATTTTTTTTCTAAAAACATTTGGGAAAATTTAAAAATAATATTTGAAGTTTGTTGAATTTTTTGATAAGTGGTCTTTTCTAATAGTAAATCTGTTAATATATTTTTTACTCCTATATTGGAGGAATTTTAAGTGTTAATGTGGCATCTTGACACTTATTAACCTAGGCAGCTACACATGGGTGTATAAATTATTCTGGCTGGTCTCAGAATTATGGAATCCTGGACATATCAGGATTGGAACCTAAAGTCATCTCTTTTTAGAACCAGTGGAATCAGAATCAAGCTATTACCAAGATACCAGAAGGCCTACCTAATACATATATTGGAACCTGGTTGATCAGATTCTAATAAAGCAGTATCTATTTTTCCATATCCTTTTGAGTTATGTGTACTTTGTCATTTCTCCTCACTTTGAGTTTGATAGGAATGATATGAGTCATCTTCAATGTATTTTTATTTTATACTGGAGGCCCGGTGCACGAAATTCGTGCACTGGTTTGGAGGGGGTGTCCCTCAGCCTGGCCTGCACCCTCTTGCAGTCTGGGAGCCCTTGGAGGCAGGAAAGGCTCCAGCCACCGCCGCTGCGTTCACCAGCTGTGAGCCCAGCTTCTGGGTGAGCGACGCTCCCCCTGTGAGAGTGCACTGACCACCAGGGTGCAGCTCCTGTGTTGAGTGCCTGCCCCCTGGTGGTCAGTGTGCATCATAGCGAGTGGTCGTTCCGCTGTTCGGTCGATTTACATATTAGCCTTCTATTATATAGGATTTTTGAACAGTTGAACTGGTATTTTAAAAATAGGATTTTTAAAAGTGTATGTGGAATTTTTTACTTTTTAAATTGACTTAAGAGAGAGAGAGAGATCGCTTTGTTGTTCCACTTACACTTTCTGTATGTGCCCTGACTAGGGATCGATTCTGCAACCTTGGCATATCAGGATGATGCTCTAACCAACTGAGCTAGCTTGCCAGGGCTTGAAAATAGGGGGACCCTTCCCCCCTCCCCACGTGGAAGTTCGTTCTGTGAGACTCTTTTCCCCTCCCCACGTGGGAGTCTGTACTTATTCTTCAATATATCTCCACCTTTGCTATACCATCTTCTGTTGTGGGTTCATTCTTCGACTCTGGTGGACAAAGAATCCGGGATCCAGTCAAAAAATTCTGTATCAGAAATAACACAGGCCAGTAAGCCAGGACAAGTGGAATAGGGAAACCGTGATGGTTAAATAGCAGTTTGGAGCCATCTAGTAAATCCTATCTCCCCTAAACCAAGGACACTTACGAGTAAATGATTTGCCCTAACTGGTTTGGCTCAGTGGGAAGAGCGTCGGCCTGTGGACTGAAGGGTCCCAGGTTCAATTTCAGTCAAGGGCAACAACCAGGGTTATGGGCTCAATCCCCAGTGTGGAGCGTGCAGGAGGCAAAGGCAACCAATCAGTGATTCTCTTTTAGCATTGATGTTTCTAACTCTCTCTCCCCCTCCTTTCCTCTCTGAAATCAATAAAAATATATTTATTTTTAAAAAAGAAAATAGGATATTCTTTCAAATAATTTTATCATTTTTTCTTCTCGCTTTATTAGAACAATATAAAATAAAATATTGCCCTACATCGCTGCATTTATACTTTTTCCTTTTTTACCTTTTCACCTGCATTTTTGTTGATCTGATAGTCTGTGCTTACCTGCTTCTTAAATCATTTAATTTTAATTCTCATAAAATTAATGTAGATATATGTAAAATGTATAGAATCAGTCAGAAGACTACATTTTTATAATTAAATGCTATTACAAACTATGGGATTATTCTTGGACACAGAATCATAATTTTTTTTATAACCAGGAGGGACTGCAAGTATTTTGTCCAACCTCATTTTACAGATAGTTTAAAGCAGGCAAGTTTGGAATTTTAAAATAATTATTTTGTATTTTTTTGAAATAGGACGTGAGCTGCAATGAAATTCAAACAATACCTTCTCAAATTGGTAATTTGGAGGCCTTGAGAGACCTCAACCTCAGAAGAAATCACTTAGTACGTTTGCCAGAAGGTAAGAAACTGTGAAATAATTGTTTTATTATTATTTATCTTTTTACTTTAAAGATCACTGAGACTGATGGGCATAAGACAAAAATGTATGGAGTTACAGCCAATGTTTGAGATGTAATGGTTTACTTAATATGTTATCTCTTCCATTGTGAATTTTAAAAGGTAGACTCTTCAGTGATAAGTTCCAAGAACTGTTGACCAGTGATTGTATTTTTAAATCCTGTCAACTGATGTAATTGATGACTCAGGGTTGGGTCACTGAAGTTTCAGTAAGCATAACTACTTGGGAGCACATATAACATTTTTGATAGGGGATAGTTTAGTAAAACAAAAAACATTCCTGTAATTAGCTCTGACTTAAAAATGGACTTTACTTGAACTTAATAACTTTATTCTTCACTGGAAATGTTCAAATAGAGGCTAATTAACCACTTGGAGATGATGTATAGAAGAGTGAATAATGAATAGAGTGAGAGACTGCAGTAGGAGACTGACTATAAGCTCTGGTGTATGTATTTGAATGATAAAAATGATTAAACAAATTAGTGTAATTAGCATTCTTTTTTTTTAATATATCTTATTGATTTTTTACAAAGAGAAAGGGAGAGGAATAGAGAGTCAGAAACATCGATGAGAGAGAAACATCGATCAGCTGCCTCCTGCACGCCCCCTACTGGGGATGTGCCCGCAACCAAGGTACATGCCCTTGACCGGAATTGAACCTGGGACCCTTCAGTCCACAGGCCGGTGCTCTATCCACTGAGCCAAACCGGCAGGGCAGCAATCTTTTAAAAATACAAATTCATGAAAGAAGAAGCTATAAAAGAAAGTGAAAATAAGGAGAATCATTAATTTATTAGATCAGATATTTCTTTAATTTTATTATGGAAAATTTCCATATATAAGTGAGAGAGCACAATGAATCACCCAACTAAAGTAGTCATCAGCTCATGGCAATTATTGTTTCATCTGTATGCCCATCCACTTTTCCTTACTTTATCCTCTAGATTAATTTGAAATGACTTACAGAAATTCATCTGTAAACATTTCAGAATGCATATCAAAAAGATAAGGAATGTTCAGAAGGTATTTGTATGACAATGATTCTCTAGATTCTTTGACAAAAATGACTTCTAGTGTATAGTAAATATTGAATTAACTAATGATACTTTTGCTTTACTGTATAATCCAAATGTTTACACCATTTGATCCAGTATATTTACTGGATATTAAATATTATACAGCAGTATGAAATTTAGTTCTAACATACTAGTGTAGGTTTGTCATTTTGGATCCCAAGTAAGCATCTCCAAAAGTGACTTGCCAGTCCAATTTAATACACTTACTGCAACCACACTACCCCAAAATCCTGCTTATCTTTCCTCTCACTAGACTTGTCCAGTTACCTTTCAACTTTGTATCTTCAGAGCCTTCATTTTTTCCTAGTTCTGCTTTCTATCACCTCTGGAATGTGATTGAAGGCCTCAGCAGAACTGACCAAAGTCATGACCCAGGGCCTTATAACCCCAAATTTTTATCTAGGATTACCCCTTAACTCAGGACCCATCTACTATGGTTGATCTTTAAAGGCTTACTAAATAAGTCTGTAATAATACTGCCTTAATGTGAAATCAATTAATGGAAACAGTGGGTTTTAGTGAAAATGGAAATTTGAGGTTTCAGATGACAACTGCAATTTAATAGTTTTATCATCTAATATGTTCCTATGTCATATTTTGAATGCATATTACCAAGAAAATTGTGAACTTAACAACTGAGCCAAACCGGCTAGGGCTTAACAAATAGTTTCAAAAAAATTTTTTAAAATCAGTTTATCTTGTAACCTCAGCATATTCAGTTAAACTGAGATGGCCAGAAAACTTGATTCCAAGTTAGTGTAGAAGTTCATGTTAATTAGGTGGTCTCTAACATAATTCAGTAGATAAAATATTGTATCCTTTGTTATGTTGCCCTTTTGATTTTAACTAATTATAATTTTTAGCAAATAATATCAAGAAGTCATCTACACTAATAAAAGAGAAAGATGCAAATTGACTGTACCTTTGCGACACCACCAGCCAATCAGGAGTGAGTATGCAAATTAACCCAACAAAGATGGCAGGTTAATTTGCATACACAGGCGCCAAGCGGCTGGGGGCAGGGCGGCTGCTTGCGCGCACGCTGGCACCAAGCGGCCTGGATCCCGGAGACAGGCATCCTCGGGACCCAGGCCGCTCTGAGCCTGTAGGCCCAGAGCAGCCGCAGTCCTGGAACGACTCCTGGCCACACCAGGCCTACCCACGCAGGCACCAAGCAGCCGGGGGCGGGGCGGGACACCCGCCGTGCGACACGGAGGGCGTTCTCACCCGCCAGCCGCTCCAGGCCTATGCATGCAGGCGCCGAGCGGCCGTGGGCGTTCCCATCCCCCTGGCTGCTCCAAGCCTACCCGCGCAGGCGCCGAGCAGCCTGGGTCCCGGGGACGCCACTGGAGTGTCCGGTCCTCTCAGCCCGGCCAGCGGGTGGCTGAAGTTCCCAGTCCTTTGTGTTTCTGCAGCCCCAGGACTGGAAACGAAAACCGAGTGTGGGGAGCACCAGGAATTCTGGGAATCGTGGTTCTGGTGGCAGCCCCTGGCCGGAAGTGGAAGCCCAGAGCAAGGGGAGCACCAGGAATGCTGGGAATCATAGTTCTGGTGGCAGACGCATTGTGGGATTTCCTAGACACTCACAGTGGTTCTCAACCTTCCTAATGCCGAGACCCTTTAATACAGTTCCTCATGTTGTGGTGACCCCCAACCATAAAATTATTTTCGTTGCTACTTCATAACTGTAATTTTGCTACTGTTATGAATCGTAATGTAAATATCTGATACTAGAGGACCGGTGCACAAAAATTTGTGCACTCGGGGGGGGGGGTCCCTCAGCCCAGCCTGCACCCATTTGCAGTCCAGAACCCCTTGGGGGATGTCCACCTGTTGACTTAGGCCCACTCCCTGGGGGATCAGGCCTAAGCTTGCAGTCAAACATCCTTCTGGCAGCCAGGGAGCCCTCAGGGGATGTCCGACTAAAAGCTTAGGCCCCCGAGGGATTGGGCCTAAACCGTTAGTTGGACATTCTTAGTGCTGCCACCTAGGTGGGAGAGGCTCCTGCCACCACCTCTGCACTGGCCAGCCATGAGCCAACTTCTGGATGAGTGGCACTCCACATATGGAAGTTCACTGACCACCAGGGGTCAGCTCCTGCATTGAGCGTCTGCCCCCTGGTGGCCAGTGCGCATCATAGCAACCAGCCATTCTGCCATTCAGTCAATTTGTATATTAGCCTTTTATTATTATACTAGAGGCCCGGTGCACAAAAATTTGTGCACTTGGGGAGTGGGGGGGGGTCCCTCAGCCCGGCCTGTGCCCTCTTGCAGTCTGGGACCCCTCAGGAGATAACGACCTGCTGGCTTAGGCCTGCTCCCGGGTGGCAGAGGGCAGGCCCAATCCCTAGGTGCAGCCCCTGGTTGGGCTCAGAGCAGGGCTGATTGGGGAGTTGGGGCGCCACCCCCTGTCATGCACAGAGCAGGGCGGATCAGGAGGTTGCGATGCCACCCTCAGTCACGCTCAGGGTGGGGCCGATTGGGGGGTTGGGGCACCGCCCCCTGTCACACTCAAGGCAGGGTTGATGGGGAGGTTGCGGCGCCACCCCCTGTCACGCACAGAGCAGGGCCCATCAGGGGGTTGGGGAGCTCCCCCCTGTCATGCACAGAGCAGGGCCGATCAGGGGGTTGAGGAGCTCCCCCCTGTCACGCACAGAGCAGGGCTGATCAGGGGGTTGGGGAGCTCTCCCCTGTCACTGACAGAGTAGGGCCGATAGGGGAGTTAGGGCACCGCCCCCTGTCACACACAGAGCAGGGCGGATCAGGGGGTTGGGGCGCCGCCCTCTATCACCCACAGAGCAGGGCCGATCAGGGGGTTGGGGCACCGCCACTGTCACACTCAGGACAGGGCCGATGGGGAGGTTATGGCTCTACCCCGTCACACACAGAGCAGGGCCCATGGAGGGGTGGGGGTTGGGGCGCCGCACCCTGTCCCACACAGAGCAGGGCCCATCAGGGGGTTGGGGCGCCTTCCCCTGTCACGAACAGACCAGGGCGGATAGGGAGGTTGTGGCCCCGCCCCCTGTCACACACAGAGCCGCAGGGTGATCAGGGGGTTTGGGCGCTGCCCCCTGTCATGCTGATCCGGTGCCAGGAGGCCTCGCGGCTCTGCTGATCCCGGTGCTGGGAGGCATATTACCCTTTTACTATATAGGATAGAGGCCTGGAGGCCGGCTGGTTTGCCCTGAAGGGTGTCCTGGATCAGGGTGGGGGTCCCCACTGGGGTGCCTGGCCAGCCTGGATGAGGGGATGATGGCTGTTTGCAGCTGGTCACACATCCTTCAGGGTGGGGATCCCCACTGGGGTGCCTGGCCAGTCTGGGTGAGGGGCTGAGGGCTGCTTACAGGCTGGTGGTTGTTGACTGAAGCTCCCAACCGCTCCTTTTTTTTCTCTTTTTTTAATTTTATTCTGGGCCAGCTTTAGCTCTGGCTCTAGCTCTGAGGCTTCGTATCTGGTTTGTTTGCCGTTCTATAATCGAAACAATGTATAACTTCAGCTCTGAGATCCCGGCAGGCTGAAAGCTGGTTTCTGGGGTTTTGTTTAGCTTCTTATTTGCAACATAGTACATAGTTGCTTAGAGTTGCAACTCAGAGGCCGGCAAGTCAGGCGGGGAACGTTGGAGTCTGCAGTCACTGGAGCAAGCAAGCCTCATGTTCGCTTCCAGCTGCCTGGCTGCCGGCCGCCATCTTGGCTGACAGTTAATTTGCATAAGGATATGCTGATTAGCCAATGGGAAGGGTAGCGGTCGTACGCTAATTACCATGTTTCTCTTTTATTAGTGTAGATAGGATGTCCCTATTTCCCCCCTTTTGCCCCCTCTACCCAGCTCTTGCCCCCCACTTCTCTCTGGCCATCACCATACTGTTGTCTGTGTCCATGGGTTGTGCATATAGTTTCTTTGGCTAATCCCTTCTTTAAATTCATTTCTTTAAATTTTTATTTTCAGATAAGTGCTTATAACTGCACTATTATATATTTTCTATGATATCATTTAGAATTAAGATATGTTTTAATTGAACCCTTGTAAATTTTAGCACAATTTAATAAATTATGCTAGAAGCAATTAGGAGATTTTTCATGTAATGCAGATACATTTCAATTAATATTTTATTAATTTTTAATTTTTTAATATTTTAATTTGTAATAATCTCATACATGTAAAAAATCCTATAAAATACTACAGCATATTGTATTACCCTTCACCCAGTTTCTTAGGTGTAAATAATTTAAACATAACCATTATACAACTAACAAAATTTGGAATATATTTTTCTTATAATCTCTTTACTGTTACTTGATCCATTTACTTTGTTTTTGTTAATCTTCACCCAAGGATATTTTTCCATTGAATTTTAGAGAGAGTGAAGGGAAAGGGAGAGACACATTGATTGGTTGCCTCCTGCACATGCTCTGATAGGGACTGGGGATCAAGCCAGCAACTGAGGTACATTCCCTTGACTGGAATCTAACCTGGGACCCTTCAGTCCAAGGGCTCTACCCACTGAGCAAAACAGGCTGCAGCTTAATTCATTTACTTTTAATCTATATGTGTCTTTATATTTAAAGTGGGTTTTGTTTTTAATTCACCCTCATAATCTGTCTTTTAATTGGTGCATTTATGCCACTGACTTTCAGAGTGCTTACTGATAGAGTTACTGCTATATCTGGCGGCTTCTGGGGCTTGCAGCCTGGGACCGGATCAGGTCCCGGGTGGCAGGCAAGCGGCTTTTGGCGTCCCCCACGGGGGCCTGGATGGCGGCTGGTGCTGGCGGCTGGCGCTGTACCGCCCTGCCTGCAGTATGCAAATTAGCTGCCATCTTTGTTGGCGGTTAATTTGTATATCTTGCTGATTAGCCAATGGGAGGCGTAGCAAAGGTACGGTCAATTACCAAATTTGACTATTATTATTTAGGATGCTATATGTGTTTTCCAGTGGTCGCAATCCACAGGCTGCGAACCGCTGCGAGCAAAGTGAGCCTGGAGCAAGTTACTGTTGCGGGTGGGGGATGGAGGGAAAGCAAAGGTGAGAAACATAAGTAAAGTCAGAGTGTCGAGGAAAAATTAAAAGGAAGATATCCTGCAACTTCCAGGAAATCTCCAACAATGGAGCAAAGAAAAAAAAAAGACCTCTACTATTCTGTGAGCACCAAACCAAACTGGGTTGGGGTCTCAGACAATTTGCTCATATGATTGCAAAGACAAATAGAAACTCCAGATTGGAGAGGGCTCCCCTGAGGGGTCCCAGATTGGAGAGGGTGCAGGTCGGGCTGAGGGACCCACCCCTGTGCACAAATCTTCGTGCACTGGGCCCCTAGTATACAAATAATATCGAAAAGCTTAAAATAAATAATAGCATTTACCCTGCCTCAAACTATCCCCTTCCCCAATTTAAAGGGCCAGAAGTACCTACCTTCAATTCCCTTGACACTTTTTACTGGTATTTGTTGACATATTTCTAATTATGTGCTTTTACAGTTATTGCTGGATTTATCAACTTTGACAGATGTTAGTTTTCTGTAATGGTAGATGAGGATTTAATTTCCTTACATTATTACCATTATATCTTTACTTCCCTCTTCGTATTTTCACAGTGTGATTTTTATCACAACTTTCGATTAAATTGTTATTCATTGTGTACATTATTATAATGATATAAATATTGTTCCCTGCCAATTAAAATAATGTACTCTGATTTCATTTTCTTCCTTGTGTATCTTATTTTTATTGTTTTTTTTCTAGAGTTAGTAATTTCTTTGTTTCTTTTCATTTGTTTGCTTATTTAGGTAACTATGGTTAATTCCTCCCTCTTTTTCCAGCATCCTTATTAGTCAAACCAATGAGATTACCTATCATTTTTTTTATTCCCTGCATATCTCCCTATTGAGCCTTTATTCCTTCTCTTCCAATGTGGACTGGTTGTTCTGTTATTGCTGCCCAGCTTTCTTCATTCTGTATTGAATACTCTTATTCCTGGATTCCATGTCTTTCTCTTTATTACTTTTTTTTTTAAAATTTCAGCTTTATTAAGGTATAATTGACAAATAATTCCTCTTTCTTACTTCCTCATTTTGCTGGAGGGCATCTTCTAGTAGTTTCTTGAGAATGTGTTATAGGAAAACTTTTTTTTCTTTAATCCTCATTGAGGAATGAGACTATTTTTTTCCTTTGATTTTTAGAGAAAGTGCAAGGGAGGGAGGAGGAGCAGAGAGAGAGAGAAAGAGAAACATCAGTGTGAGAGAGGTACATTGATTGGTTGCCTTCCATGTGCCCAGGGATTGAACCTGCAATTAGGTGCACAGGCCAACACTCTAACCATTGAGCAGCGCTGGCCAGTGCAGGAAAACATTTTTTAAATAGATTTCTTATTTATTTTATTTTTATATTTATTTATTTATTTTAGGAAAACATTTTTTGATACTTCACTTGGAAAGATACATCTTTATTCTATACTTACCCTTCATTAATAATTTGGTTATAGATTCTAGATTGAAAATTATTTCCTCTCAGGATTTTCAGGTCTTTTTCACTTTTAGCTTTCAGTATTAAAAATTAATGGTTGAAAATTTGATGCTATTCCTAATTCCAGTCCATTATTTGTGACACATTGTTTTTCTCTCGGGAAGATTTTAATTAAGATCTTCCCTTTTTTCATATGCTCTGAAAGTTATGATGATGTGCCATAGTATGAGTTTTTTTACTTGGTGGGCCTCTTTCCAAACCAGAGATTCACATCTTTAGTTCTGGAAAATTGTTTTACACCTTTTTTTTAAATACTTTTTAAAAATTATCATATAGTAAAATTGACTTCTTAGGGGGGTATAGTACAGTTCCATGAATTTTAACTTATTTTTTATGCAACTACCACCACAGTCAAGATACCTAAATATCCCATCACTTCAAAAAAAAGCTCCCTTTTAAAATTACACTCACCCCTCACCTCCTATTTTGTTCTCCATAGTTTGTCTTTTCTAAAATGTCAGATAAATGGAATCATATATGCATTTTCATGTTGATTTCTTTCACCCAATTTGAAACCTTCCCATGTTTGTTTTTTCACTTTTCAGAAAATTTCCTTTTTCCTATATACCTTAATTGAACAGTAATATCTTTTAGATGATCATACAGTCACCAAAAGCTTCCTAGTTTTAAGGAAGTTAATAAAATACCTTGAAGGGTTTTTACCAGGAGTGAAAAGTGAGATACCTTGCAGCTCCTGGTAGTCAGGTCACAGGTTTTTTTAATGGATCTTGGTTCTGTTCCTACAGTATGGAAACCTGTGCATCTCAAACTTGTTCTTTATACAGGCTATCATCTGATCCCTTTGTTATCCCCATCTTTCTCTGGTATCAGGCCTTCAACTTTCTGTAGTTCTGTGAGGAGTCAAACAGCTTGCTTTCATTAGTATTCCTGTCTGTAGCATCTAGATTTTATTTTATACCACTTTTGCTATATCACTTAATCACTAAGAAAGAATGGAAGTAAATACTTATATTAAATCCACTATATTTCACTAGAAGCTCCTGTCAAAATTGTCTTGTTTTGAAATATCATTAATTGTTCGTTTCCATTTTATCTCTTTGCAGAGCTGGCAGAGTTGCCTTTGATACGGTTAGACTTCTCCTGCAATAAAATTACAGCAATCCCTGTTTGTTATCGGAACCTCAAGCACCTACAGATGATTGCCCTAGATAACAATCCATTACAGTCTCCTCCTGCACAGGTAAATCATCGTTTATTTGAAGTATGTTATGAACTTTTTCGGCAAAGAATGAAACTTTTTTTTTTAATTATTTTTTTTTTATTGCTTAAAGCATTACAAAGGGTATTACATATGTGTCCTTTTTTTTCCCCCCCGCCAAGAATGAAACTTTATGCATTTGTCTTTCTGTTGGAAATTAAGTTCTTTTAAAATGCATACACTTATGTATTCGTTAGAAGCCTTGACTAAATAGTGTGGAAGATAGATACAGTGTCCAGAAGTGTTTTTTCCTTTGATTAAATTGACTTTTTAAAAAACTTGCGGGATTCTTCTGTAAAGTTTTTTCTAATGAAATTTGAGTTAATTTTTTTCTGGTAAAATTTGAATCTAGAGACAAATAAAAATACTTAGCTTTCAGAACTAATGACTATCAGCACATCTCTTCTTACCAGTGTTTTTGTACCTTCCTGTTTTCTAAAATCTTAAGTTCCTTTATTTATTTAGTTTGGTCATTTGCTTAGTAGTGACTGAAATGAAATTATTTTAAATAAAGTAATTATGGGTAGTGTTACATATATATTCTAAACATTGTACAATCTAAAAAATATTTACCAACCTGTAGCTTTTTTACTCTACAATCAACTGATGGTACAAGCCTCTGTATAGCAACTATAAAACTTCCCTATGAGTAAACACATAACTATAGAAGGGTCTCATAATCCTAAAGATTTTGTGTTTTGACTTCTGGGACAGAAGCCAACAAGTAGCAACAGATATATATATAGCTTTAATATTTAAACATTTCCTGCTTTTCTTTCTGACAGAATGTACAATGGAGAACATAATAGTACATGATTGTTGGATTCCTAAAAGCAAAAGTTGCTAATATAATTCATGTGGGAGCAATGCTTTAAATTCCTGACTATGCCTAACTAATAATAAATTTGCTTGATATTCTGTTTGTAATCATAAATTATTTTATATGTCACTGAGACTTATTAGTATCTAGAAAATAGAGCCTATATTTATATCATTTAAATACCTAAAATAACAAATAATATAATTTGTTAAAAATGAGTGTTAGATTTTTAGTATTTGTACTTAATAGAAATGCCTTCTGTTTCCAATATACATTAAGTAAAAAGCTGATTGTGATTAAAAAAGGGACACATTTCAGATGAGTAACAATTTGATTGCATGTATGTGTTACTTTATTTAGATATGCATAAAAGGCAAAATTCACATATTTAAGTACCTGAACATACAAGCTTGTAAGATTGCTCCAGATCTGCCAGATTATGATAGGAGACCCTTGGGTTTTGGCTCCTGGTGAGTATGTTCTTTTTTTTTTTAATTGTCATATTCTGTCTCACAAGAAATAAAATATACTAGACCCTTAAATCTGCCTGAATGTTTGACTATAAGGAAATGACCTATTTTGACACTATTTTTCTCAGAATACTTATATTAAGTAAAATGTTGATTAGTTAGATAATGGCAAAGCGTAGCTCTAATCAGGGTTTCTCAACCTCAACACTTTTTGTTATTTTGGACCAGTTAATTCTTTGTTGTGAGGAGCTGTCCTATACATTGGAAGATATTTAGCAGCATCCCTGGCTTCTATTGTACTCTCCCAGTATGACAAACAAACAATGTCTCCAGACATTGCCAAATATCCCCTCAGAGGGATGGGGGGGTGGGGGGGTCTGCAATTGAAAACCACTGGTCCAAGTGATTTGAATATTAACCTAGCTCTTCTCTTAACTAGCTCTGTGATTTAGGCAAATCTCTCAAACTTTTTATGCTTCATTTTTCCTATAGGGAGTGAAGAGATTGGAATTGATGTCACTTTGGGATCTAAAAAATCAATTAAAGAAAAGATGTACAAAAAATAAAAGTAGCTTTTATTTTATATATACCAATTGATTTTTCTCCCCTGGAGTTAGTAATTCTTGCTAAGTTAAAGTTTTCCCCCCTGTGAAATAACAGAATAGGAACATTAAACTGCTACTCTACCTTTGAGATTTGAGTGTAAGACAATTAATAGTGCGTCCTGGTAGCTACATGTGAGGGTAGCCTAAAGACACTAAGGAGGAAGTATCGTCCCCTATATGGATAATGAGCTTTAGCTAGGGGCTGCAGTGCTAATTGTAGACCCTGTGATTCTGTCCTTTGTCTTAGCCCAATTTTTTTTACTATAGCAATCATCATCAGATTACTTTAAAACATACATAAAAAACAACAACAAACTAACAAGAGACTTGTGTGTTTCTAAGAGATAAAAGAAAGCTTGGATCAGTGGAGAAACCTTTTCTAAATGCAAAGTCTAAATAGCATAAATATGTCATGTCTCTCCAAAGGAGTTACGATACTTCATTTGTAATGGTTTCACAATGTGCTAGAAATTTTAAAATATACATATATGTATATTGGGGCCCGGTGCACGAAATTTGTGCACCGGTGGGGTCTCTAGGCCTGGCTGGCGATTAGGGTTGATCAGGGCCGGGCTGATCGGGGCCTGCCGGCCACGGGGAGGGACAGGGTGTGGAAGGTTGGCCACCAGCCCAAGAAAGGAGCCGGCCCTTGGCCCCCGTGGGAAAGGGGCTGCATCCACCGCCACCCACCCCCGGTTCCCCATCCCAGTCCAGGGCCCGGAGAGGAGGCTATGGTCGCCAGACCAGGCGCTGACGCCGGAACCCCACTACCACGGGTTCCCCACCTCCCCACCACCTCCTTCCCTCGACGCCGCGCTGCCACCATGGGGGAGAGACAAGACATGGGAGGTTGGCTGCCGGCCCCCCTGGGAAAGGGGCCGTGACCACCACCACCCACCCCCAGTTCCCTGTCCAGCCCTGGGGCCCGGCCCCGATCTGGTGATCAGGGCCTGCTGGCTCAGGGGAGGAACCACGGGAGGTTGGTCACCCGGGTGGGAAGGACCGCAGGAGGTTGGCTGACCAGGGGAAGTTGGCTGTGGGAGTGCACTGACCACCAGGGGGCAGCTCCTGCGTTGAGCGTCTGCCCCCTGGTGGTCAGTGTGCATCATAGCTACCAGTCGTTCCTGTCGTTCTGGTTGTTCCGTCACTTAGGCTTTTGTATATATAGATAGATAATTTATATATTTACATATACATAAAATATTTCCTTGAACTCCTCATGCACCAGTGAATGAGATATTATACCTTCATATCTTTCTCACTGGGGTACAGATTAGTGAAATTGCATTGTAATTTATTCAAAATGCCGTCATAGAGTCAGAATGTTTTGGTTCTAGCTGTGAATCCCCGTACTATTGGGCAGTTCACTTAACCCCTTTGAACCCCCGTTTCTTTAATATGATCTTTACCCTCTTTATACTAGAACAGTAGTTCTGAGGATCAAATGACCTGTGTGTGAAAGTGTTATACTGACCATTAAGCCTTATACAAATATTAGGCATTGTAGTTACTAGCTATCTACTGTGATCTAGAAAGAGTTTAGTTCTAAAAGAATCCTGTCTTGCTAAAGAGAATTGTTATTAATCCTGTAGTTCTTCAGGTATTTGATACAAATTAGATGCTGTGATACTATTAGTCCTTAGATGCAACTTTGTAACTACTTTTATGTGACATAAAAGCAACACACACTTTTCTTTAAATCATTTTATGAAGGTCACAGATGTTTCACTCATTTCCAGAGGGAAATGCTTCCAACTCCTTCAGCAATTGGCACTATTGTGATAACGCTTTCCTTTATACAGTGGCACACATACTTTTCAGTGGTGACCTATGCTTTTTTGCTGAGGTGATTTTTAAGCTGATATATTTCTTTATGATGATGGCAGTGAAACAAACCTAAAGAAAGATTAAGCTGCTGGTAAGAAAAGTCCTGCATCTATAACCCCAGCAGTGGAATTCTCTACAACAAGCCTGAGCTTGTGAAAGCAATGACCATCATATTTGTATTCTTAGCACTTAGAACATTGCCTAGCATTCATTAAATATGTGATGAACTAAACTCAGATGAAGCAGATTTAGTGACTTGTTATAACAGGAAATGTTCTTTCCTAAGGGTGCATTCTTCACAGATTGATAACTTTTATTGAATGCTTTGTGGCAACCAGGCTTTGTGTCAGGCTCTAACTTATATTGTCTTAGTCTTTATAGCAGCTCTCTGAGGTAGATGTTGTTGTTAACCTTTTTCTGTTTGAAACTTATGAGAAAACAGAAGTTGAGAAAAGTTAAAGTCATATAGCTGGTAAATTATGGTGCCAAGCTGTTGGGCCAGATCTGTTAAACTATGTTTGAAACTCTTCACTGCATTATACTGATTTCATAGTTCATCTTCCTGCTACAGAGGTCACTTATGCGTTTGAATCTAGGTAGTTTATTAGGGAGACTGGACTTTCTGACAGGGCATAGCTGAAGCCTGGCAGAACTCTGTCTGGCCCACTGAAGGCCAAAATTAAGTATAGGATAACTATCTGTCCTGCTTTGTGTGTGACTAAGGGGATTTCTGGGATATAAAACTTTTAGGGCTAAAACCAGGAAAATACTGACCAAACCTGGAAAATTGATAAACTGGTATGTCTCCCTTTAATTTTATCAGTTTAATCTCTGAGCCAGAGCGAACATGTATAGAAGCTAGGGGTAACTGAATAAAACAATAAAATAACTTAATGCAAATATTAATTTTCTTTACTTTTTGGTTTTTTAATATTTTTGTATTGATTTCAGAGAGGGAGAAAGAGCTAGAAACATCAGTGATGAGAGAGAATCACTGATCATCTCCCTCCTGCACGCCCTCCACTGGGGATGGAGCCTGCGACCCAGGCATGTGCCCTGACCGGGAATCGAACCGTGATCTCCTGGTCCATGGGTGGATATTCAACCATGAGCCACACCATCTGGGCTCCTTTTTGTTTTTTTAATCATCACCAGAGGATATGGTTATTGAGAGAGAGAGAGAGAGAGAGAGAGAGAGAGAGGGAAACATCGATGTGAGAGAGAAACATAGATCAGTTGCCTCCCTTACATACCTTGACCGGGTACTGAACCTGCAACCTTTTGGTGTATGGGATGAGCCACCTGGCCAGGACTCTCTTAATTTTATATTGACCACTGAAAAATATCACAGTAAAATTAGGCTTATTTTGATTGGCCACTTGATAGAAAATACATTACAGTATATAAAAGGTATCCTGTAGAGCTCTGAATATCATTAGTTGAAAAACTTGCATAATATTAAAAAGTATTTTTCAGTAAATCTTCAAATATACATATTTCTTTTGGCAGCTTCAGAAAAGAATACTTTAAATATTATGTTGGTTTTTACAACATAATATTTAATTATGTTGTAATTTTTAAATATCCATTTTAAATGTGTAGTTCAGTGAGTTTTAGTAAATGGATACAATCATGATATATCACTAGAGGCCTGGTGCACAAATTTGTGCTCAGGTAGGGGCTGGCTAGGGGGAGGACCGTGGGCCATTGGCTGGCCAGTCCTGCCCGCTGGTCAAACTCCCAGTTGAACTCCCGGTCCAATTCCTGGTCAAGGGGACAATTTGCATATTATCCTTTTATTATATAGGATTAGAAAGCTTTTTAAATTAGGCACCTTGGCTTGACTTTGCTGTGATAAAACACACATAGCACCTGTTTTTAAGATCTGGACTCTAAAACAAGCATAAGAAAAAAGGGGGAAAAGCACAAGAACAGATGTGTCATGTAGATGATATACATAACACATTCTACTTAAATAGTTGGGATATATAGATGAAGGACAAATGATGTTCATTGTATTATCCTCCCAACTCAGATAAGTATGAGTATTTTCAAAATAAAAATTTAGGAGAAATTAACTGCTTTTCTTGTAGAAAAGTAATTTTAGAATTATACTGAAAGAATTTTTGACTAAAGGAGCTTTGTGGAAGAAGGTAGGAAAATGAGGAAGGTACCTATATTTTTTGGATCTTTATTTTATTTTATTTTTTTAAACATATTTTATTGATTTTTTACAGAGAGGAAGGGAGAGGGATAGAGAGTCAGAAACATCGATGAGCCCTAACTGGTTTGGCTCAATGGATGGAGCGTCGGCCTGGGGACTCAAGGGTCCCAGGTTCGATTCCGGTCAAGGGCATGTACCTTGGTTGCAGGCACATACCCAATAATAGGGAGTGTGCAGGAGGCAGCTGATCGATGTTTCTCTTATCGATGTTTCTAGCTCTCTATCCCTCTCCCTTCCTCTCTGTAAGAAATCAATTAAAAAATATATATTAAGAAGGAAAAAAAAGAAACATCGATGAGAGAGAAACATCGATTAGCTGCCTCCTGCACATCTCCTACTGGGGATGTGCCCGCAACCAAGGTACATGCCCCTGACAGGAATTGAACCTGGGACCCTTCAGTCCGAAGGCCGACACTCTATCCACTGAGCCAAACCGGTTAGGGCTATTTTTTGGATCTTTAGAATCAGTATATTTAGTACATTGGACAGATAGGACTATATGTTACCACATGCCCTATCTTATAAATATCTTATAAAGTAAGATCTTTATCAATAAAATAATTGACAAGTTATAAAAACTTTTACGTTCACTAATGGCCGATGGCAACTAGGGGCTTTGCTGCTTTTGTTTTTACTTGACAGAAAGATTTCATTTTACTATATGAAAGCAATATGATTAAATTTGGTAACTTTATTTTACAAATATTAAGTGACTTATTTGAGCTGATAGTTGGTAAGTAGTAAACTTGGTACCTTATCTGTGAAATCAAAGTTCATTGCTCTTTCCCTGCACCTGGAATTCTAATTTGTTGTGACAACATGATATAACTTTTTAAAAGTTATATACATGAACAATGTAAGAGTACATGGAATAGAAAATTCAATACCAGAACACAATTTTAAATTTGTACCATTGAAAGTTATTTTACAACCTAGTTAGAGTTATTAAATAAAATTCTAATAGACGATTAAAAAGTAGACTATTGCGCCTGGTTTGTGTGGCTCAGTAGCTGAGCGTCGACCTATGAACCAGGAGGTCATAGTTTGATTCCCGGTCGGGGCACATGCCCGGGTTGTGGGCTCGATCCCATTGTGGGGTGTGCAGGAGGCAGCTGATCAGTGATTCTGTCTTATCATTGATGTTTCTATCTCTCTCTCTCCCTCTCCCTTCCTCTGTGAAATCAATAAAAAAATATATATTTTTAAATAGACTCTTGTTTTAGGTTTTAATTCAGCTAACTTTTAAAAGTATGTTTAAAAACAAGTATAAACTAAACTTATAAGACTTTTAGAAGAAAATAGAGGATATCTTTGTGACTTGGAACAGGCAATGACTTCTGAGGACACAGAAAGCAATAACCATAAATAAATGAAATTAGAAGCATTTATTGTGAAGAGAAAATATTAAGAAAATTAACAGGTAACCCTAGCTGGTTTGGCTCAGTGGATAGAGCATCAACCTGTAGACTTAAAGGTCCCAGGTTTGATTCCAGTCAAGGGCACATGCCCGGTTGCTGGCTTGATCCCCAGTAGGGGGCGTGCAGGAGGCAAGCCAATCAATGATTCTTATCATTGATGTTTCTATCTCTCCTCTCCCTTCCTCTCTGAAATCAATAAATATATATATTAAAAAATCAATGAGTGCATTGGAACAATAAATTGATGTCTCTTTCTCCCTCTGTCTCTCTAAATACAATAAATAAAAAATGTAAAAAGAAAATTAACAGTTAAAGCACAGATTGGGAGACAATATCTGCAAAATATAGATATGACAAGGACTTGTATCCAGTCTATCTAAAGAATGCCTGCAACTTAATGTTAAAAAGACAAACAACCCAATTAAATAATGGACAAAAGACTTGAATAGACACTTCACTAAGAAAGATATATAAATGACCAATAAGCACACACAAAAAATATTCAACATCATTAATCATCATGGAAATGCAAATTAAGTCACAATGATATTCCACTGCCCACCCACTAGAATGTCTCAAATTGAGACTGACAACATAAAATGTTAGTGCACATGTGGAGCAACCAATGCTGGTTTGGCAGATTTTTAAAAGCAGCTCTACTGAGATACAATTTTTAAATATCCATTTTAAATGTGTAGTTCAGTGAGTTTTAGTAAATGGATACAATCATGAAACTACCAACACAATCAAGAAATATAATATCTCCATCTCTGTCATGCCCATTCATATAGTCAGTCCTTGTCCCCTACTCTCAGCCCCAGGCAACCAATAAAATTTCTGTCAGTATAGTTTGGCCTTTTCTAGAATTTCATATAAATGAACTAAAAACATTATGTAACATTTTATGTCTGGCTTCTTTTTCTTAGCAAAATATTTTTAAGATCATTGATAATAGTTTTACAACTAGAGAATTAAAGAAGAAAGCACAGTGAGACTGGTAGGAAGGGCAGAGGCACAGAACGGGCCAGTCTAACATCCACATGTGGTGTTTCTTTAATCAGAAGGGATATCTAGCCTGCGGAGGTCTACCTGATGAGCAAGGAGTCCCAGCTCCAAACCAGATCCCTCAGCCCAGGGTTCCAGTGCTGGGAAGAGAAGCCCCCATAACTTTGGGCTATAAAAATCAGCAGGGATGGTGGCTGAGTGACACGGAGGCTGCTGGAGTCCCAGGCAATTCCTCTTAAAGAGCTGGTGCACAGACTTACTCAGACTCATTCTCTCTGAGCTCTAGTGCTGGGGCAGCGGCTTAGGGGGATCCAGGGACATATGGGGAGGAACTGGATTGTATGGCATTGGGGCAAGAACTCAGGGGGGCTTTCTCCCAGACGGGTGCTTGCAGGGGTCATTGTTCCTATACTGAGACTTCTCCCAGAACAGAGCTGATTGGCAGGGGCTATATCTGAATTTCCATCAACCTGGCCCACACTGTTTGCCCCACACTGTTTGCCCCACCCTGGTGATTCCCTGAGACCCCATCTCACCCAATTTGCAGCCCCAAGCTGTTTGCAGTAACTTTTCTATTTGAATGGCCTATTCTGGCTCAGACTTCAGACCATACTAAAATCTGTCGAACAAGGAGCTGCTGGTGTCAGCATGCCCCATGCCTCTCTGTAAAAGGGCCCAGGCCTGGCACTAGCAGCAGCTTGTCTTGCTTCACAGCTGGGCTTCACCTGGGCACTTTTCAAGCCCAACACAAGTAGCAGCCATCTGCAGATAGCTCTGTAGCTCCTGCCAGGTGGCCCCAGGCAGGACACAGGCAGTGGCTGACTTTGCACCTCCCAGGAGGCCGCAGAACCAGTGCACCCTGTGGATAGCTTCAGACAGTGCCAGATTACAACTCTACACATCCACGAGCAACACACTCAATTGGCAGACTCAGTGAGCACCCACTGAAGCAAGTCCTGCTCCATAGGGGTGTCTCTTGCACAGCAGCTCTTTGCAGCTAGTCCTTACAGCCTGTTGGTGTGGGGGTTAATTCCTCTGAGCGATGCCAACAGCAATCAAGGCTCAACTACAATAGGACAGTGCACACAGCCCACATACAGGTACACCCAGAGTACCCAACTCAGGTACCTGGGGAAGCTGAGCCCCTGGGCCCTACAAAACATCTACTATACAAGGCCACTCTACCAATTCCAGGAGACGTAGCAGCTCTACCTAAAACATAGAAACAAACACGGGGAAGCAGCCAAAATGTGGAGACAAACATGTCACAAATGAAAGAACAGGAGAAATCGCCAGAAAAAGAACTAAATGAAATGGAAACAAGCAAATTACTAGATACAGAGTTCAAAACAATGTTTATAAGGATGCCTAAGGATCTTAATGAGAGCTTCAAGGGATTTAGTGAGACTTTTCTTAGTGAGAACATCAAAGACATGGAAAAGGACCAGTCAGAAATTAAGCGTACACTAACTGAAATAAAGGATAACTTACAGGGAATCAACAGTAGAGTACAGGATGCCAAGAATCCAGCCAGTGATTTAGAATATGAGGAAGCAAAAAGCACCCAATCAGAAGAGCAAAAAGAAAAAAGAATCTTAAAAATATGAAGATAGTTAAGGAGCCCCTGGACAACCTCAAGCATACCAACATTCACATCATAGGGGTGCCAGAAGGAGCAGAGAGAGCAAGAAACCATAGGCAGCAAAGTCTCAGACATCTCTCATAGCAAAATGTTTACAGATACATCTAGGGCAACAAAAGAGAAAATAAACAAATGGGACTACATCAAAATAAAAAGTTTCTCTACAGCAAAAGAAACCAACAAAATGAAAAGAACCCACTGCATGGGAGAATGTATTTGCCAGTGATATATCCAATACGGGATTAATTTCCAAAATATATAAGGAACTCATACAACTTAACAAACGGAAGACAAACAATCCAATTAAAAAATGGGTGAAGGACCTAAGCAGACACTTCTCCAAAGTAGACATACAGAAAGAAGGCCAAGCGACATAGGAAAAAATGCTCAAAGTCACTAATCATTGCAGAGAGGCAAATTAAAATAACAATGAAGTATCACCTCACATTGTCAGAATGGCTATCATCAACAAATGACAAATGTTGGCAAGGATGTGGAGAAAAGTGAACCCTCCTGCACTGCTGGTGGGAATGAAGACTGGTGCAGCCACTGTGGAAAACAGTATGGAGTTTCCTCAAAAAATTAAAAATGGAACTCCCATTTGACCAAGTGATCCCACTTCTAGGAATACCAGTATATCCTAAGAAACCTGAAACACCAGTCGGAAAGAATATATGCACCCCTATGTTCATAGCAGCACAGTTTACAATAACTAAGATCTGGAACCTGTCCAAATGCCCATCAGCAGATGAGTGGATAAAAAATGCTGTGGTACATTTACACAATGTAATACTACATGGTGGTTAAAAAAAAAAAAAAAGGAAATCTTATTTGCAACAGCATGGATGGACCTGGAGAGTATTATGCCTAGTGAAATAAGCCAGTCAGAGAAAGATAAGTATCACATGATCTCACTCATATGGAATCTAACGAACAAAATAAACTGAGGAGCATATTGGATCCAGAGACATAGAAGCATGGAACAGACTGACAAGTTTCAGAGGGGAGACGGGTAAGGAAGGGTGAGGGTTGGAGAGAGAGATTAACTGGGAAACTTACTGGTATATGCATATGTGCATAGCCCATGGACACAGCCAATAGTGTGGTGAAAGCCTGGGAGGGGAGGGTATGGGGAGGAGGGGGTCAATGGGACCAAAAAGAACCACAAAGGGGACATTTGTAATATTTTCAACAGTAAAAATTAAAATTAAAAAAGTACACATTTCCCATTCAAAAGGTAAAAGAAGAGCTTCACAGACAAGAACAAGCTAAAGGAGTTCATCAAGACCAAACCAGCATTACATGAAATGTTGAAGGGTTGTCTTCTTTTTTTATTTAATCTTTGTTGAAAGTATTACATATATCCCCTCTTTTCCCCAATTGACCCCTTCCAGCCTGCCCCACCCCCCCACCCCAGGCCTTCACCACCTTGAAGGGTATTCTTTAAGAAGAAGAAGAAGGGGGGGGGGATCAAAATATGAACAATAAAATGGCAATAAATACATATCTATCACCAATTGAATCTAAAAATCAAAATAAACAAGCAAGGAATCTAATGAACAAAATAAACTGATGAGTAAAATAGAACCAGCGGCATGGAAACATGGTACAGATTGATGAATCTCAGAGGGAAGGGGGGTGGTGGAGGGGTGGCAGGAAGAGATTAACCAAAGAATTTATATACATACTAGAGTCCCAGTGCACAGATTTGCACACCAGTGGGGTCCCTCAGTGTGGCCTGCGGGGATCAGGCTGAAACTGGCAGTCCAGTGCCACCTGCCATTTCTGCCTGCTGCTCCCACTCATCCCGGCCCCACTGCACCTGTTGCAGGCTCACACCCAGTTAGTTCCGATCGGGAGAGGCTCACACTGCCACAGTGGTGCTCGCCAGTCATGAACCCTGCCCCTGGTGCCCGTTGGTCAGCTGAACAGCACTCCCTCTGTGGGAGCGCACTGATCACCGGGGGCAGCTCATGTGATGAGTGTCTGCCCCCTGGTGGTCAGCGCGCGTCATAGCAACCGGTCAACCGGTTGTTCGGTCACTTAGGCTTTTATATATATAGATTGTAGCCCGGTGCACGAAATTCGTGCACATTAAAAGGGAATTAATTGCCCTAACCGGTTTGGCTCAGTGGATAGAGCATCGGCCTGCGGACTCAAGGGTCCCAGGTTTGATTCCGGTCAAGGGCATGTACCTTGGTTGCGGGCACATCCCCAATGGGGAGTGTGCAGGAGGCAGCTGATCGATGTTTCTCTCTCATTAATGTTTCTAACTCTCTATCACTCTCCCTTCCTCTCTGTAAAAAATCAATAAAATATATTTTTTTAAAAAGGGAATTAATTAGCAGAGATATTTTAATATTGCTATTTGCCCTTTCTCCATAATAGAAGTGTGAGAGATGAAAGGAAATCAGTAAAATGTATATGAAAATAATATATAAATTTATTAATAAATAAACAGTAACAAAAGGATATAACAACAACAGAGGCATGATATAAAAACGACAAAAATATGATATGAAAACAACAAAAACATGATATGAAAGCAACAAAAATCTCCCTGACCTGTTTGGCTCAGTGGATAGAGCGTCAGCCTGCAGACTGAAGGGTCCCGGGTTCGATTCCGGTCAAGGGCATGTATCTTGGTTGTGGGCACATCCCCGGTGGGGTGTGTGCAGGAGGTGGCTGATCGATGTTCCTCTCTCATCGATGTTTCTAACTCTCTATCCTTCTCCCTTCCTCTCTGTAAAAAATCAATAAAATATATTTTTTTAAAAAGAAAACAACAAAAACATGATATAAAAACTGATGCAAACAATGACTGATAAAGTGATTAAACTTATTCTAATATCTCCCTGTACACCACATTAAGAGTGAAAACACTTTCAGAGTGCTTGACTAATTTCCCTTGTGGTGAAGTACTTAGAACTTTAACTGTAACATCACATGCTCTTCAAACAGGCAAGAAAGCAACATATAACTGACCATGTGCAAAAACGGGTTCAGGTAGGAATATGCCTACTTTGTCTAGAGTTTGTCCTTGTGATTTATTAATAGTCATCACAAATGCTGGCATCATGGGAAACCATCGTCGAATCAATTTAAATGGGAGGCCAGTGTCAGATGGGGACAAATTAATTCTTGGAATCAGAACAGCCTCTCCGTCTGCAGATCCTGTTAATACTTCAGCTTTGATAATGTTAGGTCGTAATCTTTTGATAATAAATCTGGTACCATTACAAAGACCCCATTTACTATTGAGATTTTTCAATAGCATGATGATGGCACCCACTTTCAATTTTAATTTATGACACGGCATTCCCGAAGGAGTAATACTATTAAGAAATTTGATGGGAAAATTTTCCTTTTCAGCATCATCTGTGGAATCAATGGAATCATCACTCAAATATGTGTGAAAATCTCCATTGAGTATATCCAAATTTTCTTCATTTAATTTTTGAACATGCTCATTTTTTGGACAAAGAATTGCACATTTAGATATATTTTTAATATTATCTATAGCAGTGGTTCTCAACCTTGGCTGCACATTAGAATCACCTGGGAATCTTTTAAAAATCCTGATTCCTGGGCCTCACCCTCCGGAAATTGTTTCTTTGTTATGGGGTGGGGCCACAACATTAGTAACAAAGAAAAGAATTAAAACTTTATTGTGGGGAGCCGCTACAGTGTTTTGGACAGGTTCAAGCCTTGGACTGATAAGAGGGCACAGTCCTCTCATTGCCACCTGCAAGTTCCAGCTTGGAGAGCAGGGCCCTCCCAGCACAATTATAGCCAACAGCTGTAGTTGTAAGTTTGAACCTATGGTCCGAACACGTGGCCACACGTGCCTGAGTGATGTAGGCTTGATAGAGTTCAAGTGCATGTACTTGAGTAGGATAGAAACCCAGGAGAATGTTGTAAACATCTTGGTCATGCCCTTACTTTGCCTTGTAGCATCTGCTATAAAATAAAGGCATGGCTGTGGGCGTGGTCGCTGTCTCTCAGAGAAGCAGTGTCCCACCGAGACCCAGCTTTCATTCTCTTGTCTGTCTTTTCTAAGCCTTTCAGCCGCCCCCACTCAGGTTCACCCTTGGCTGTGCTGGCAGGGTACACTTTATAAAGAGATGCCTCCACGCTTCCAGGGCGGGTTCCTGCCTCAAACCCGCCCTTACAGGAAACAGCTCCAGGAAACAGCTTGGGGGAGGGTGCAGCCGTTGCCAAGAAAACCCCTGCAGGACTGACTTCCTTCTGCTTGGTCGCAGTTCTGGTGGTCGTGATGAACACCACCCAGGGTTTTTATATAAGTAGATATAAGTAGATATGCATTACCTGTGGACACAGACAATAGGGTAGTGAAGGCCTGGGGCGAGGCGGGAACCAGGTGGAGGGGGGGCAATGGATGGAAAAAGAGGACATCTATAATACTCTCAACAGTAAAGATTTTTTTAAAAGATCATTGATGTTACATTTTAAAATGGGCAGAAGAGCCCAGCTGGTGTTGCTAAGTGGTTGATCATGGACCCATGAACCAAGAGGTCCCTGGTTCAGTTCCCAGTCAGGGCCACATGCTTGGGTTGCAGGTTCGATCCCCAGTGGGGGGCGTGCAGGAGGCAGCTGATGGATATGTCTCTCTTGTTGATGTTCCTCTCTATATATCCCTCTCCCTTCCTCTCTAAAATCAGTAAAAATGCGTTTAAAAATAATAAAATGGTCAAAAGATTTAAACATTTCACAAAAGAAGATAAATAATGATCAATAACCACACAAGAAGATATTCAGTATCACTAGTCATGAGAAAAATACAAATTAAAACCACAATGAGATAATACTTTACCTCCATCAGAACACCTGAAATTAAAGACTGACAATACAAATGTTTGCAACTTGAACTCAAATAAGTTGTTGGTGAGACTGAAAAATGATATAGTTCCTTTTGAAAATGGATTGGCAGGGTGTTGTTGTTTTTTTAAATTAAACCTACACTTATATTATTCATTCATTCACTCCAGGATATTAAAAACATCAAGATGTTCACTGTCATGATGCTGAATTTTTAAAAAGTACATATAATTTCATTTTTATGAGTTCTACAATAAGATAAACTAATTGTATTATTTTTCTACTGCTGCCATAAAAAACAACCAAAATTTCAGAGGCTTAAACAAGACAAATTTATTATCATACAGTTCTGTAGGTCAGAAGTCTAAATATTGGTCTCCTCGGGATACTGGCAAAGCTGCATTTTCTTCTGTAGGCTCTCAGTAGGATGCATGTCCTTGCCTTTTTGTATGTTTAGACGCTGTCTGCATTCCTGGCTCTTGGTCTCCTTTCTCCATCTTCAAGCCAGCTTTACACCACAATGACCTCCTCTTCTGCCTCCCTCTTCAACTTTTAAGGAGTCTTGTGATTCCAGTGAAAACTCATTCAGATAATTCAAGATAATCTTCCTATTTTAAGGTCAACCGATTAGCAACCATATTTCTATCTGTAACTGTAATTCCCTTTGCCATGTAAAGTACAGGTTCTAAGGATAAAGTCTAGGGCACCTTTGCAGACCATTAATGTAAGGTGAAAAAAATCAAAATGGTGATTGCAGACAGTGGTGGGGTGAGAAAAATTGGGAAGGGATGGATGTGTGGCAATTTTCTGGCAAAATAGAAATATCCTATATTATGATAGAGGTATATGTTATAAAGATGTATTTATTTGTCAAAAGTGCACAGCAAAGGTGAGTGTATTTCAATGTATGTAAGAGTACTATTAAAAGTAAAAATAAATGACAGGGCCATTGGGAATGGATGGAGGAATAGATGAAACAAGGATGGCAGGATGTTATTTTTGAAGCTGGTAACAAGTATCTGGGAGCTCGTTATTCTGTTTACTCTGTTTTAATTTGGAATTTTTCATATTCAAAAATTAAAAGAATGTTCATTTAGTTCTAAATGGTTAAGTCCTTAAAAGCCATGAAAATGTGTATTTGTAAAATTGAATCCGAGTCATTTCAAATGTTAATTTTAAAATACCAAACTTTGCAGTAATAACTAACTTCTCTTTTTGGCAGCCACGAAGAACTATACTCAGGTCGCCCTTATGGAGCCCTTGATTCAGGTTTCAATAGTGTTGACAGTGGTGATAAGAGATGGTCGGGGAATGAAGTAAGTGTTTATTCTGTTCTGCATGTTATAATTCCTGATTAAGGAAAAATCAAATGATGAAAATGAAAAGTTTCTTAGTAGGGTTCAATTTCTCATTACATAAAATATACAGAAAAACCAAAGGAAGGGTATAAATTCCACATAGTCATACCATCCAAAAATTGTTTCTTCAGTATCTTTTTACCATGTGTGTTTTACATGTTTGTTACCTCAATGTCTTGTATAAATAATTTTATATCCTAGAAACCTAAGCAAGAACTGAGCCAGTTACAACTGATGGGTAAAGAAATGGGAACCTTAGTAAAGAATATCCACATGCTCAAGATAAACAACTTTCTTAGCCAATTATATCAGGTTTCTCTTTTGTTTAGTTATTAGTACTATATTTTCTTTTTTCATGAATTACTAAAGTATAATATTTTAGCTACAGTTTGGGTTAAGTGATTAAGTACCATTTATAACATCATTTCGGAGTCAAAAGCAAATTAATTTTAGGTGTGCACCGATTTGTAAAATTACTTCTTGAGTGGGTATGTACATAATTTTGGTTCTACCCATATCCTATATAATAAAAGCCTAATATGCTAAGTGTCCAGTCGTCCGTTCAACCAATCAAAGCATAATATACTAATGATATGCCAAGGCCACTCAACCGCTTGCTATGATGTGCACTGACTACCAGGGGGCAGACGCTTCAACTGGTAGGTTAGCTTGCTGCTGGGGTCCGGATGATCGGGACTGAGTGAAACGAGCCGGACACGCCCTGGAGCCTTCCCGCAGCCCCTCCCCAGCTGGCCAACCTCCCGCATATCTCCTCGGCCCCAATCATGCACTGGTGGGGTCCCTCAGCCTGGCCTGGGCCCTCTCGCAATCCGGCACCCTTCAGGGGATGTCGGAGAGCCGGTTTCGGCCCTTTCCCGCTCAACACAGGAGCTTCCCCCTAGTGGTCAGTGCACTGCCACACAGGGAGTGCTGCTCAGCCAGAAGCCGGGCTCACGGCTGGCAAGTGCAGCGGCAGTGGCAGGGACCTCTCCCGCCTCAGCGGCAGTCGGACATCCCCCACGGGCTCCCAGATTGCGATAGGGCACAGGCCGGGCTCAGGGACACCCCCCCACTCCCCCCAAATGTGTGAATTTCATGCACCGGGCCTCTACTAGATACATATATGTAAATACTTTAAGTTCATGTACATATGTATACAGGGTGGGGCAAAAGTAGGTTTACAGTTGTGAGTACACCAAATACAGAGTATATACTTCTACTAGAGGCCCAGTGCACGGATTTGTGTACCGGTGGGGTCCCTTGGCCTGGCCTGTGCCCTCTCGCAATCCGGGACCCCTTGGGGGATATCAGACTGCCAATTTCGGCCCAATCCCCGCAGGCCAGGCCAAGGGACCCCACTGGTGCACAAACCTGTGCACCGAGCCTCTAATATGTATATAAGATCTTTGGTTAATCTCTCCATCCCCCCTTCCCTCTGAGATTCATCAGTCTTTTCCACGTTTCCATGCCTCTGCGTTGAGCATCTGCCCCCTGGTTGTCAGTGTGCATCATAGCTACCAGTCAAACTGTTGAACAGTTGCTTAGGCTTTTATATAGAGAGATTATTTATTAATTATTATGTTATTTTCCATATGATCAACTATAAACCTACTTTTGCCCCACCCTATATTTATAGTCATACATACCCTTCTATATCACTCGAGGATATGTTTTTTATAGATCTGAGAGACAGGTCTATAAAAAGATCTGAGAGAGAACCCAGGGATGGGACCCTCAACCTCAGTATATGCCCTGACCAGGAATCTAACCCACAACATTTTGGTATATGGGATAATGCTCCAATCAGCTGAGCCACCCAGCCAGGGGCATTTTAATCATTCCTAAGTGTACATTTTAGTGGCATCAAGTACATTCACATTGTTGAGAAACTTTCACCACTATGCATATCTAGAACTTTTTGGGTATTTTTCCTTAAATATACATTTTAATGAGTTTATATTATATCCATGCTTTTAAATACTTGGTAATCTAAAATGTAGAATGATGTTTTTTAATGTTTCTGCTATTTTTTTAAGCCTACAGATGAATTTTCAGATCTGCCTCTTCGAGTAGCAGAAATTACTAAAGAACAAAGACTACGAAGAGAAAACCAGTACCAAGAGAATCGCAGCAGTGTAGTAGTAGCAAATGGAGGTAAATATAATTCCTGGTGACATTTGAAGTTTTTATAATTACTCTAAAAAATGGTCTTTTTCACACCTACTCTAATTCCTGGTGACATTTGAAGTTTTTATAATTACTCTAAAAAATGGTCTTTTTCACACCTACTCCTTTGGTTTGTGTATTTGAGATTAAATTTCAATTTCTCTGTATTTTCAGGCTTTCAGTTAAAATACAGTGCTTCTCTCTTACCTTTATTTTGGAAGGAAACTTTATTAACGACAATTTATCTGGATTAGATTTTTGTTAATTTTCTGTGCATCATGTTACAACTTTTCCATGTGTTTATCTGGATTAGATTTTTGTTAATCTTAATTTAACCAGAATCTTCTTTTGAAGTACTTGTCTTCTTTCAAAGATCCTTTTTGTGGTCATTACTTTACCTCTTTTAGAAATTCAGTGCTATTCTTCATTACCTTTTCCTTCATCTGGAATTGTGCTCTTCAAGGGCATCTGAATCTGAGTCATCCATATTCTGATATTTTAATATTTGTGATTTAAAATTGTTTTTATAGCTCATTAACAGACAGAACTCTTTTTGTTTGTACTTCTGCGGCAGACTTGATTTTCGTATTCTACTCAATATTGCTTTAATTTGAATTTTTAAATTTTGAGGGTTAGCCATAAGGGAGAAATGACTTTGATTTTCCAGAAATCTATTGTATTATCTGAGAAGATGCTTAATCTCTGACTCATTATTTCAATTAAGTGGTTTGCTATCTTTTTTTCCTACCATCTTATATTCTTTTTTTTCTCCTGTTATTTAGCATTTCATTCATATTTTAGTAGTTTTCTTTTTAATACTGCTTGTATATATAATAATCTTTCTCATTGATTCATTTCAGCCTTAAAATAATGTCTATATCTGTGCTGTCCAGTATAGTAGGCACTAGCCACATGTGGTTATTGAGCATTTGAAATGTGGCTTTTCTGAATGGAGATGTACTATAAGTGTAAACAGATTTTTGAAGACTTTGCATGAAAAAAGGAATGTAAAATAATAATATTTTATATTAATTACATGTGGTAATAATATTTTAGATCTATTGGACAAAATAAAATATATTATTAAAATTAGTCAACTTTTCTTTTGACATTTAGAAATGTGGCTACTAGTTAATTTAAAATTACATATGTGGTTTACTTTTGTGGCTTACATTCTATTTCTCTTGGACAGTGTTGGTCAAAATAGTATGAAAAATGATATTGCATTCTTGGGAAGTAGTCATAAAATGAATTATTTATTTAGTCACACAAGTTGTAGCACATTGGGAAAAAATGCATTTATGTACCTGGTTTCTAATGTGGGTGTAGACCTTTTCATCCTTTTACCTATTAATATAACTAGTAACTCAAAATTTATTTTTGTATTAACTTCAGTTATGGAAATATTTAGAAATAATTGAATTAGAAAACTAAATTGAGAAGTAGACTTCTTCAAATTCACTATTCCCAGAAACTGCAACTTTTAGTCAGCCTACAGAATATCATACAGTAATAGCTGGGGTTTAATGCATCTCTAGAGAAACCATCTTCGTAGCAATTATTTTTTTTTTCTAGCGTGCCATTTTAACTGGATTTTTAAATGGCTAGTTTCTAAGCTTAACAATAATGGGGTACTCCGAAACTTATTAGAAGAAATAATGATGTGATTTTATACTTTATTTATATACTTCTCCTCACCCCAAAACATTTTGAGAATAAAAAATTCCCCAAATGATTTTCTTCTATCCACAAACTGCTATAAAATATCTACAATGCTGACCTCTAGAAAATAATTTTTAAGTAGAAAATCTTTGTTCTGGTTATGGACAACAGTTATAGGAAGGGAAACAGTAGTCAGTATCTATTTCTTTATCTCCAAGTTCACTTTCCTCCAATCCTTTCTCTTTTCTTTTGAGTTGATTGTGTTAGGTTTTCTGCCTCCCACCTCTTCAGAGTGAGGTATGATTATGCCCAAAATCTAAAACTTGGGGAAAGAACCTAAAAGAAGACGTACCTTCCAATGTTTAAAAATTATTCTTTCTTTCTTTGTATCAAAAACTCAGACTGTCTTATTTAAAACAGTAAAGAGCTGTCCATAGAAAAAATAAATATTAGAGGTCTGTATTCTAATACTTACATTAATTACTGTATGCTTCAGTGAATTAGGACTAATGTTTTTCTGGAGCCTATTTTTGTGAGTGGCCATGGACTAATAAAGGCTTACATAATTTAAACTTCTCATTTCTTCCACTTTCAGAATAGAAAATGTTAGGGAAAAGGAAAAAATGCAATGTAATGTCTTTCATTAGCTATCTAATTTGAATGTTTTTTTCTTGATGTGTGTGTGATGTGGACAGTGGAACACGATCTGGATCAAATTGACTACATTGACAGCTGTACTGCAGAGGAAGAAGAGGATGAGGTGAGGCAACCCAAGGGCCTGGACTCAGACAGCCTCAGTTCACAGTTTATGGCATATATTGAACAACGGCGAATCTCTCATGAGGTAGTACACATATTTAAGCCTAACTATGTTGTACCCCCTAGTAAAATAATTTATGGTAGTATAAATTTCTGTCCTATCAGTGATTTGTTCTTATTATTTGTTTTATTATGTTCAGTTCCAGTTTCATTAGTGAATTTTTCAGATTCATTTTTAAAGATCAGACAATAGTCTCAAATAGGGTTTAGGTTTATTTTTCAAATAAAAAGACAGATTTCAGAATTTTTAAAAAAGAATTTAAAAAGTCCTAAGAGTATTCTATGCCTTTGAAGAAAATGCAAAGGAATGTGATGCTTTTAATTGTTGTTCTTACTGCTTTTTTATTGTTACATATTGATAATCATAGTTTGATCAGTAACTAAGAATTGTACCAAACCAATGACTTTCAGAGCAACATAGAAACTTAACCATAGAATTTGTATAATGAGCTTAATGATATTGGAGCTTCTATTCTCAGTCTCACAGAATATAAATTGTTTGCCAATAAAATTCTTGGATGTCTCTTATAGTGGAGCATTGAGTTGCTGTATAAAACAAACAAGCATTCAGTCCACTGCAAGAACTTTGCCAGTTCCCCAAAGGTCTCAAGTAGAAATAGCATTCTTGACTAAATCTTGTCAGCATAATAAAATGGCTCCACTTTAGTTTGTGCGTTGTTAATGTCTGGTGTTGGTCCCAGGTTCTGAGCAGAGGTTATTGAGAAACACTTGGGCCTTTTTGAAGAATGATGAAATAGAGAATAATCATTTCAAGTGGGACATGTTAGGAAGTGATATTATCATTCTTTTAAAAAACCCTTTGGTTTTCCTATCTGAAGGCTTTTGAACACAGTATTTTTGTTGGCATTCAGAAGGCACTCTTGTATTTAAAGTTGAATGAAGTTATATAAATCCGAGTCCTGCAGCCCAGAGATATCAGTGTGTTCCAGGTGATTAATGGAACTACTTGTGGTTCAGGCTATAAACATCCCTGCTAGAGCAACTACTTTGTAATAAAGTTAAAATCAACAGTGTACACTATAATCTTTTTTTAAAATATGTTTTTATTAATTTTAGAATGAGAGGAAGGGAGAGGGAGAGGAGGTAGAAACATCGATTAGAGAGAAACATTGATTGGCTGCCTTCTGCACTCCCCCATCTGGGGATATACCCTGACTGGGAATCAAACCAGCGACCTCCCAGCGCATGGTTCAATCCTCAGCCACCGAGCCACACAAGCTGGGCAACAATGCACACTGTAATATTAAAGGGAATCCTTTTTATTTTCTTAAGGTCTCTCTGATTATTTTATGGTTAATTAAACTGTATAAATGAGGTATCTCTACTAAAAGTGATAATGCCTATTACTCTACTGGTGAAAAATTGTAGTACCATTTCTTCAATCCATTATATTGGCTAGTTTGTAATAATATGTTCTTAATTCTTGCTACCTGTTATGTATGGTAGTCTTTATGTTTGTCATAAGGCTCTTTATGACTTCTGTTTCATAAAGCTTTCTAAAATTTGGCATTTATAAAAATATGATGAAGCAGCCCTGGCTGGTGTGGCTCCGTTGATTGAGCGTTGTCCCATACACCAAAACATTACAGGTTCGGGATCAGGGCACATACCCAGGTTTTAGGTTTGATCCATGGTCGGGGTGCAACCTATTGATGTTTCTCTCTCTCTCTCTCTCTCTCTCTCTCTCTCTCTCTCTCTCTCTCCCCCCCCCTTTCTCTCTCTTTTTCTTTCAAAGCAATTTAAAAGAAAAAAATATTTTTAATGTGATGAAGCAGTATTATTTTAGATCAGCGGTTCTCAACCTATGGGTCCCAACCCCTTTGGGGGTAGAACGACCCTTTCACAGGGGTCACCTAAGACCATCGGAAAACACATATATATTACATATTGTTTACAGTAGCAAAATTACAGTTATGAAGTAGCAATGAAAATAATTTTATGGTTGGGGGTCACCACAACATGAGGAACTGTATTAAAGGGTCGCGGCATTAGGAAGGTTGAGAACCACTGTTTTAGATGGTCAGCAAACTGCGGCTCGCGAGCCACATGGGGCTCTTTGGCCCCTTGAGTGTGGCTCTTCTTAGGTCTTAGGACTACCCTAATTAAGTTAATAACAATGTACCTACCTATATAGTTTAAGTTTAAAAAATTTGGCTCTCAAAAGAAATTTCAATTGTTGTACTGTTGATATTTGGCTCTGTTGACTAATGAGTTTGCCGACCACTGCTAGCTGATTTGGCTCAGTGGATAGAGTGTCAGCCTGTGGACTGAAGGGTCCTGGGTTCGATTCCGGTCAAGGGCACATGCCTGGGTTGTGGGCTTGATCCCCAATAGGGGTGTGCAGAAGGCAGCGAATCAATGATTCTCTCTCATCATTGATGCTTCTATCTCTCCCTCTCCCTTCTTCTCTGAAATCAATAAAAATGTTTTTAAAAAAAAACAGTGAAGTTTTTTTATATTCTTGAATACTATCTGAAAATGGGTTAAGATACTAATCTGTTTGAGATTTTAAACACTCTGCTATTATTTGATTTTATTATAAATCTCTCACATATCTATAAGTATGATAAAATAGGGTATGACTTACAGAATATGACTTTTCTTAATTAAACCAATGTCATATACATTTTGTTGTGAAAATTTCATCTGCCTCTTGCAATAAATTTAGATAATTGTAGTGTAAAACAGAGTGATAAGTCACTGATGTTAACATACTGGGAGAGATTTTTATTTTTTAAAAATCCATATTCACTGAAATTAGAATAATGATTCTCTCATCAGGATTCTAAATTTATATTTCATATGATTCTCATGCCCAGACTTTAAGGGAGTCAGCCTTAGTTAGGCCTTTGGAATAACTCACCAAAGATATTCTAGTCATGTGCGATATACCTATTTCTTGGAGCTAGACTATAACTAGTTTTACATTTGACTGTTAGATATACTTTTTAGTTAAGTTTTTTTCCCTTCAACAATATGCATTTTGATTATTATTTTTGGTGTTGAAATAAGATTGTATTGTTTCTATAGATTTTCATTTGACAAAATATGTTGCTGTGATAACCTGCAAGTTTCTACCTTTGTAAATTTTTTTTCATATCACTTAAGTCAGTTTAATTTTCCTCAGTAATGTTTTTTGAAATGATCTTTACCCTTTAGTTTATAAATAAATCAAATTGACAGTATTTCTCTTTTAATTAATATTTTGCCAAAAAAGACTACTTTTTTCTTTATCTTGATATCCCACCAACATCCCCAGAACTATATAGATGACAAACATGAGTAACAATTTGTGATGATGAAGAATTAAAGAAATGTGATCTGCCAAATAAATTCTTCATTACTAGAAATATTCAAAAGAAGCTGAGTAAAAGGGCTGGTTAGGTAGGAATTTCTGTGGATGGAAATTTGTACTGGATGACCTCTAAGATCCTTTCCAACGCTAACATCTTATTCATTTATACTCTATGTCCACTATAATTTATATAATACAGTGAGAAGAAAATCTACTTTTTTGAAAATAAAATAAACATTTTTGGATTATGAGTAGTTCTGTGTTTACCAAAGCAGTAAGATAGCCTGTAATCCTTTAAACATAAAAATTCACATTTGAAAATTTTGTGATAATATTATAATATTTTTTAGTGTAATATATATATTCCTAAATGTCAAGTTGAATGTGAACTGTGTAATCACAGTGTTCTGGATATATATTTAAATTGATTTATTTCTGCTCTTTTGGTGTAGAGTTCACCAATAAAACCAGTACCCACGAGGGAGTTTCAAAAAACAGAAGACATAAAAAGATATTCACATCAAAACAGGTTTGAAAAACCAATTCTATTCATTTTTTTCTGTGTTAACACTCAATAAAAAGCATGAAATGATTTTAGTTTTATATAGATCTATGTATAATGAAGACATTTAGATACTGTGTGTTTTAGACACTCTGTATTTAGAACTGGGTGATAATGTGCCTTTGTGCTCATATAATAGCAAAATAAGTAAAATTGATTTATTGTTTCTAAATTCAGATCACCTAAAGCATTACCTAAACAATTATTTGATTTGAAGATACTTAATAACAATGAGATTTTTATGTTGATAATCTGGATTTATCCATAAAGAAAGCTAAATGAAATTCTCAGCCTTTGTTTTTTTTGCTTCCTCTTTGTTTTTATGAACTCCTAAAGCAGTAGACTTGGCATGCCTATTCTTAAAACAATAGTATATTTACTATGTAGACGTGTCATACATAGTTCTTTACTTATGCTTGACAGGATATTATAGTTTAGGGGACTGAGATATAGATAGATAAAGAAAATGGCGAGAGTAAAGCCATTTATAACTAGGCCTTTTATAGTCTCATCAGTCAGTTCATAGTGATTTAGTTAAATTTTGTATCTTTGACATTTATCTCAAAATGACTTTTTAGTTGCCATGTCTATTTCTATTGAGGGTGTAGTGTTCTGAGATTCCAATTCAGGGATATCCTATTACATTTTCCCACTTTGAATGGACCTAGACTCTATCTCCTGGCCGTGTTCCTATATTCATCACAAATAAAGCTCAAGATCTCTAGGATTTAGTATAAACCCTCAAGGTGAAAGCCAGCTTTTTAGCCCAGTTGCCTTATGTATTGGTTTCTAATGCTTATGTAACAAATTATCACAAATTTAGCAGCTTAAAACATGCCCATTTATTGTATCACAATTCTGCTAGGTAGAAATCTGAACAGGATTTCCTTGGTTCTTTGCTTTGAGTCTCACAAGGCTGAATTAGGTATTCCCTGGCCTGGATTCTTGTCTGGAGACCCTGGGGGAGAATCCCCTTCTGGGATTATACAGGTTGTTAGCAGAATTCATTTCCGTGCAGTTACAGACTAAGGTCCCATTGCCTGGTTGTCTATCAGCTGGGAGTCATTTTCAGCTTCTAGAGTCCACCCACATTTCTTAGTTCATGGCTTTTTCTATATCAAGCCAGCAGTGGTGGACCAAATCCTTCTCACATTTTGAATCTCTCTGATTTCCCTTTCTGCTGCACCTCACAAACTATATTGCCTTCCTCTTCTTTTAAGGGTCCATATGATTTTATTAGGCCCACATGGGTAATCTCCCCATTTTAGGTCAGCTGATAAGTAACTTTAATTTCATCTGCAAAGTCCTTTCGATGTGTAATGTGTTCACTGGAGTAACATCAGATGTGGGGATCATAGGGGCCAAAAATCTGTCTATTAAACTTTAATACAGAGTTCCTATTTTTACTTATTTTTATAATCTGTGAATTCTTTATTTTCATGGCGCTTCAGCAGTGTATTTTAAAATACTATTTTATTCACCATTTTAGTTGTTTCCATTGGAAGAGTCATTCAGAGTATGTAATCTGCCACAGTGCTAGAAACTGAAGCCATGATTATATTCATCCACAGGGGATTGGTCCCAGGACCACTTCGGATTCCAAAATGTGCAAGTCTGAGTTTGCTCTCCATATCCCTGGGTTCCACATTGGGAGATTCAACCAATCATGGATTTAAAATGTTGGTTGAGCCTGGCCAGTGTGGCTCAGTGGTTGAACGTCGACCCATGAACCAAGAGGTCACCAGTTCGATTCCTGGTCAGGACACATGCCTGGGTTGCAGGCTTGATCCCCGGTAGGGGATGTGCAGGAGGCAGCCAATTAATGATTCTCTCTCATCATTAATGTTTCTATCTCTCCCTCTCCCCTCCTCTCTGAAATAAATAAAAATATACATATTTTTTAAAAGTTACATGCAGATTTTTAACTGTGCAAGGGGGTGAGGGTTGATGTTCCTAACTGCCGCATTGTTCTAGTGTCAACTGTACTTCATTTTTTCAATTAGATATTTGCTCAGTATCTACGTGCTACTTCTATGTGCCAAGTACTTTTCTAGGTATTTGGGAAAAGCTGTAAACTTTAGTCAAAGTTCCCATCCTCATCCCGCTTATATGCAAATGGACTTGATAATTAGAACCTACAAAACAATATCACCTCTAACTACTGGCAACTTCAGGCTACCAAGACCTGTCTTAACCAAAATATCAGTCCTCCAGTTACACTCAAAGGAATTGAGTCAGTTTAACAAACTACTACTTGCCCATTAGTCATTGCTGAAAAGAAAGTTGCTTACTTTCTCCTCCCAATTGCCCTTCCCACCCCTTACCCTCCATGTACATTGCTCCCACCTCCCCCTTCCACACACACATAGTACCTACCCGCCTGGAGAATAATAAAGGTAGGGGGATAGATTATGATAAATTGTTAAGTATTTTATGGTTATTTGCCAAGATGGATTAAATAAGTGTAAAGTTAAAACTAACAAAAATTATCGTTTTTGAAAGTGTTTACTTATTATCTAAATGTCATTTTAGTTCAGGGGAGGTGATAGTATCATGCTTAGTCTTGTAAAGTTTATTAATTTCTATTGGAAGCAATATAGCATTAAAAACATTTGGCTAATAATCATAGTGTAAAATTTCAGGTCCTAAATGTCAAAAAGTCACTGTTGCAACACTGTCAGTTTTAAAGACACAGATGAGTAACAGAGACTTGAAACACCAAGTCCAGTTCAGGAAAAAGATAAATACCAAACTGTAAGAATTAACACTGATAAAACTGAGAGGCAAGTTTTACTATTTTTTAAGCATTAAATCAGGTTTCATCATTTTCTTGAAAATAAAAACCAAGAGTATCTTTACTTTTGCTCTTAAAATTGCTTCATCAATTGAAAATGGAAGTCGGAGTTCTTTGCAAGTACAGTTACCAGGTTCTGTAGTATTCCAGATTTCTGTTGATAAATGACTTTGTATATAAAACGATCTCCATTTATATGTATCTTGTTTCAATCAAGGTAGTAAAGAAGATAACATTTATGCTGTAAAAAAATGATGCTGCTTGAAAGTGATCTCAAATAATTGTGTTATCAGCATTGGCTGATCACAGACAGTTGTTAGCTGTCTATAACTTGATCAGTGATATCATCACGTGAAACATGAGTTGGAGACATCAGGTATTCCTGTAGCTTAATTTAATGACTTGGGCTCAAGTTTACAAAATTTATTTAGCCTTTAAGTGCTCACTAGACAGTTTGCCTGTTGATGAATAGAAAGCTACATTAACAATGAAGTTTCACTTGTCTTTTATATATCTGTTTCTCTTATCAAAGAGGGTTTTTTCTTTCTCTTTTTTCTTTTCTGGGTCAGGGTTCCAGTTGGGCCATCTTCTTCACTGTTACCAAGTCACAATCAGGTAAAAAAAATGTTCTGTTTTAGTTTTTATTGTTTTTAAACTAAGATGGTTTTCTTTTTTTTATAATACTTAAGTTACTATTAATTGCCAGATATCTGTGAACTTCACTACCTGTCTTCTCAGTCATACAGTTAATATAATATGTACACCTGATACTAGCTAATAGTGTTTTTAGATACCAGACAGAAAATAAATCTTTATCCACATGATGGCTTTATCCTATATAATAAAAGGCTAATATGCAAATAGACCAAACAGTGGAATGACCAGTCGCTATGATGCGCACTGACCACCAGGGGACAGACATTCAATGCAGGAGCTGCCCCCCGGTGGTCAGTGCACTCCCACAGGGGGAGCACCACTTAGCCAGAAGCCGGGCCCATGGCTGGGGAGCGCAGCAGTGGTGGCTGGAGCCTCTCCCTCCTCCACGGCAGCACTAAAGACTCCTTGGGGGATATCCGCCTGCCAGTGTGGGGAGTGGGCCTGAGCCGGCAGCTGGACATCCCCTGAGGGGTCCTGGACTGCGAGAGGACGCAAGTGGGCTGAAGGGGACCCCTCACCCCCCCCCCCTCAGTGCACGAATGTTGTGCACCGGGCCTCTAGCAGTACATATAAGAACACAGTGCAAAATGAGAAAAAAAATAGCAATAAACACATTTAAAGAAATGCTAGGTGACTGCAAAGTAAAAGTTGGTTCAGTAGTAGTTCCCTAAATGGATAAGTTGGTCTTTATCCCCACTCTCATATGCAAACTGATTTTTGTTTCAGCTATCACATACAGACTTAGAACTTCCTCAGAGAAGAGAACAATTAGTAGAGCGCACTAGGAGAGAGGCACAGCTTGCTGCCCTACAGTATGAGGAGGAGAAAATAAGGACCAAGCAGATTCAGAGAGATGCTGTCCTGGACTTTGTCAAAGTGAGTCCTTTGAATTCATTTAATGATATTCCTAAAGTTTCTTAGAAGTGTTTATTTGTTTTGCTGAGGCTATCAGTTTTTGTTGTCTTAATTAAAAGGTCGACTTTTTTTTCCTCATATAAGGAATCTTGAGTAAATAGTGTAATTGTCTCCTATTGGTGATTAGATTAATTGTCCTCATGTAGATAGGCCTGAGGACAATTAGAAGTTATGATCTTGCCCTAACCGGTTTGGCTCAGTGGATAGAGCGTCGGCCTGCGAACTGAAAGGTCCCAGGTTCAATTCTGGTCAAGGGCATGTACCTTGGTTGCAGGCACATCCCCAGTAGGAGGTGTGCAGGAGGCAGCTGATCAATGTTTCTCTCTCATCGATGTTTCTAACTCTCTATCCCTCTCCCTTCCTCTCTGTAAAAAATCAAGAAAATATATATTTTTTTAAAAGTTATGATCTTGCTCTTCTTGCTCTTAGGACAGCAGTCTCTTCCTCTTAATTAGCAATCATTTTATTATCCAGCTGCCATTCTCTCAATCTCTAGTGCATTAGTTATGAAAATGAAAGTGCCATGCAAATATAAACTGTTGTTATCTAACCTATCTCTAACTTCCTCACTCTACGGAATACCAGAAATCTGTGAGATTCACAGGCCCCTTTAGACCCCCCTAACATTTTATAGCCTCTGTAGTTGCTTCTAAACATGGTTCATTTTTTGCCTGTATTGCTTAAGTCTTCCTGTTCTGAAATCACCTTGGATTTTTTTTTCATAATTAAATAATTGTGTATTTTCTTCCTGTTCTGAAATTACCTTGGATTTTTTTTTCATAATTAAATAATTGTGTATTTTCGTTCGTTTAATATATGTCTCTCCCATTTATCTATAAATTCCATGAAGACAGGGACCATGTCTATCCTGTTTATTCACTGCTATATCCCTAGATCTGAGCAAGTCTAAGCCTGTAGTAAAGCTCAATAAATATTTGTTAAATGAATGATTGAATGAATGAATCACTTGTGTCCTCCCAAAGTTTTCTCTCCTGTTTCTTAACTCTAGCCAAAGACCATCTTCTTTAAGTATCATCTACATGATAAATTCTTTTTTTTTTTTATTGATTTCAGAGAGGAAGGGAGAGGGAGAGAGAGAAACATCAATGAGGAGAGAGAATCATTGATTGGCTGCCTTCTGCATGCCCCCTACTGGGGATCGAGCCCGCAACCCAGGCATGTGCCCCGACTGGACTTGAACCCAGGACCCTTCAGTCTGCAGGCCGACACTCTATCCACTGAGCCAAACCGGCTAGGGCTTTCTTTTTTCTTTTTTTCAAATGTATCAGCCTATGATGATGATGATCTCTCATGCTCGAGAGGATGATAATTTGCCTAAGGTTAAATACTCAGCTAGTATGTGGCAGAGGAAGGATTCTAATCAAGACAGGCTGAAGAGAAAATGGGAATAAGGTTGAAAAAGAAACAGTTTCTTTAAAAAAAAAGACAAGCTGGCTCCAAACTCTACTCTATGACCACAATAATAATGGCTAACTCAATACTATGTCCTGAGTGCTGTTCTGTGCATTATTTTTGATATTTTTTTGTTAATTTTGAGAGAGAGAGAAACATCACTGTGAGAGAAAAACATCCATGGACAGCCTCCTGCATGCTCCCTACTGGGGATCAAGCCTGCAACCCGGGCATGTGCCCTGACTGGGAATCGAACCTGTGACCTCTTGGTGCATGGGACAACACTCAACCAACTGAGCCACACTGGCCAGGCTATGCTTGACTCTTGGAAAGTTACTCAACCATTTTGTGCCTTTAGTTTCCTCATACATGTAACATTTAACTGTTAAATATTAACTATTTCAGAATTATAGATAGATCTGATACTTTTACTACTATGGTGAGCGCTACACACCCTACCATCACAGTGGATTTTAAAAATTATAAGAGAGATTTCAAGAGACCATCATTACGCTTGTACATAAATGTGTAGTGAATGTTGACTAAATCATTGAAGATGGGTGGGGGAGGGAGATTTTGAGGCTAAAAATGATGGTTTTAATAGGAGTCTAGCATTGTGAAAAGAACGTAGGATTTGGAGTCAGAAGACATAAATGCAAATCTCGCTTATGCTACTTAAAACTTTGCAGCCTTGCATATGTCACATAACCTCTCTTATCTTCAATTTTCTCATCTCTAAATGATTATGATGTTTGTTTATCTCACAGAATAAAAAGAAGAATCACTTGAGAGATACTGTACATAAGAACACATTGTAAAGCACTGGCTATACAGATGTTATAATATTTTTATTTGACATAATAACAGAAATTAGCAAATTGGGGAAAAGAGTCAGTTGGTTTGGAAAATTGTGAGTTTGTTTTTAGATGTATTGAACATGAGGTGAGAGTGGGGTTTCCAAGTAGAGTTGTGTCCTCAGGCAGTTGAAATGCAAATGTGAAATTTGCTGATGGTTGAGAGCTCAAGCTGTTAGCATTAGAGTGATATCTAAGCCATTAGAGAAAAAGAATGATTTTAGTAGGAGAACATAGTGAGAGATCACTACTTTGTGAATGTTTGTATGCATGTGTATATTAAAAACATAGTTTTAAAATTTTCTATGTATAGATGTTTATAGACATGAAAATACTGTTGGTCATTTTATTGCCTTTCCTCATTTCAATTGTAAGCTATTTCAGGGAAAGAGCAATATCTTCTAACCAGTAAATCTAGAAAAATGTTATACATAAGAAATACTGAATATGATTATTTTAGTAAATAGAATTTATAATTTCTAGTGTTCCAGCTTCTAACCAATTTCCCTTTTTGGGGGGGTTTGGGGGTTTGTAGCAGAAAACATCACACAGTCCACAAAAACAGCAACACCCCTTAGATGGTGAGGTAAGTCTTTATAATCACCTTTATTTTGGAATTTTTTTTTTGCAATAGAAATGAAATGTTTGGCATGTGCTTTCAGTGATCAAAATATTGCTATTTTCTCTTTTTCCCTCACAAAATTCTTTTTATTGGATAGAAGAAAACACAAGTCAGGGAGTTTATCAGAATCTGTAGATCAGAGGGTTTTAAAACTATACCCATCCATCTGGAGATTATTTATTTCCTTCCCTATCCCCACCAGAGGTATCATCTTCCTCATCCACTTTCGAAGCATATCACGTAGTGAGAGTTCCAGAGGGGGATCCGGCATGGCTGAATGGTGTCAGTATTAAACAAAAAAACGACTCCACATAGAATTTTCAACTTCATTGCTCATTTCTAAGCATGTATGTTATTGATTATACACTTGTACACATTAGTTAACACACACTTCCTTTTTTCCCTACATTTTCTTCTTGATGGTCATTCTGGAGAATTCATTATCTAAAAATTAAAGTTTTTCAGGGCTATAACAGTGCTAAAATTCTCAGTTATTGTTTTATCTGAGAAAGGTAATAAAAAGATACCTAAACTAGATATCAGGACTCTTGAGTTGATTGTTTTTGTCACTGGCTCACTAACTGACAAATTCTTCATGTTACTGCTCCATCTATACTTCAGCTTTCTCTTCTGTGAACAAAGAATAATCCCTGTTCCCTCTTTGCTTTAGAAAGTTTATAGGCAAGTAAGATCATATTTGAAGTTGTTTAACCTCTTTGGAAGAAAATCATTACTCAAAACCAACTTACTAGCTCTTATGGTATGTGAATCAAAATGATATTGAATGCAGTCCTATATGTTAGCATCTTCACAATTATGTCTTAACACTACGGTGTCGGGTGAATTTCCCGCCAAAATATAAGATGGCGCGTTAAAATGCCTATATCTTTTGAAGTATGGGTTCGATTGAAATGAAATATTTGGTAATACGCAGTTACAATCGGCCCGAGTTTACACGTTTCCCACACTCCACCGCAAATCTATATGAACCGAGTTTTAAGACGGCTCCCGCGGAGTACGCGCAATTCACGCGAGCCGACTTAACTCGTTTCCCGCAACCCAAGTTAATATGGCTCTTTGCTTGTGTATTTGTGAAATATGTCACGTGTTTGCAGTTTGTTTTGACATTGCTTCATTTTTTCCACCTCTCCAGTGTCCCTTCCCATCCAGAAGGTCTCAACACACTGATGATAGTGCCTTGTTAGTGGTAAGAGCCTTGCACAAAATGGAGTTTTAAATTGCTGTGTCTAGAGATTGGACAATAGCGATTGTATTTTTCATTCAGAAATAATCTCAGTATCATAAAACATGATGGGCATTATTATTCAATGCTTTACAAAATAGCTTGAACTGTTTGCCTACATTATTATTCATGATTTATCCAGTGGTCGGTGTTCTGCAGCTATGATTAAAATATCTTTGTTAATGTTGCAAACGTAAACCATTTGCATTGAGAACCATATTGCCTTTGTATGTGTGTTGGGAGTTTTTTAAATATCATTTCTCATTCCAGGTGCACTTATTTTATTAATAATTAATTTAACTCATGAGTCACCTGTGTGTTAAATGGGTTTCTTTACTCCACGATGCTAATTATACAGCTGTGTATTTGGCATCCTATTTTATCATTTCTCTTAAGCTACTGAAAATCCCAAACTTGAAAAAATTACATCTCCATGCCCATTTTTACATTCAAGGGAAGCATTAACTTGGAATGCTATCTACTGATCTTTTTTAACACTGGTTTACTTTTATGGCCTGTTTCATCAGCCAAAAAGCAGTATATTATGAGAACTTTATTGAAAGTTTAACTTTTATCAGCCTTGAAAGATAATTCTAACCATTTACATACTGCTTTTCCCATCATGTTTTGTGTTATTTTTTCACAGTATTATTAAAAGCTAGCAGTTCAAAAATCTGCTGTCTATATCACCTCCTGTCTTATGTGTTAGTAACTGCCGCCATTGTGCATACTACTGCATGAACTGCATACTTCAGCATGAGAGTCCTAGTATGTTAACTTCCATTGTCTGTTCAAATTTCTGTGTGTTCTGCAATCATCATTTCCTTTGAGAGAGATAAAGCACATTTTAACTGGGCAGTTTTATAGATAAATGTAACCACCAACTTCTGAGTTTTAGTGGAAATTAATTGGCATGAGAAGCAACTAATAATTTAAATTAATGCAGAGATATTGAGAGCCTTTGATGATTCAGACAGCTTACCAGAATTATCTCATTCTCTCCTCACAGCAACCTTAAGGTTAATTTATCACCATTTTACAAATGATTACTGAGGCACAGAATGTGTCTTGTCCAGAATGTAACTTGTCCAAGGTCACATAGCTAGTAAGTGCCAGGGTGGGTTTAAGTCTAGAATTGGCTGACTTGAGAACCTGCATTAAACACCATGCTGTATTGCCTCCCATACTATCATTGAAAACAATTTTGGAAACCAAAGATGAGATTTAAGGACACATATAGTAATATAAGTCTGAGTGTCCAGACTTTTTTGCCAAGGAAAAAGTGGAATTTGAAACAATACAATCCCCTTAGCATGAAATTTGAAATGGCCTTCAGCCATTTCAGTATACTTGTATTTTAGTTATCAGTATTCATGTCTCCCCTAAATGAGATGGCCTTTACTCTTTCTCCCATCTTGGAGCCTGAGAAGGCCTGCTTGGAACAGGGCTTCTACAGCGACAAAAGTGACTGGAGGCTGTGATCCAAGGCCATTTCGCTGGCCATGAGTGGGGTCTCCGGAACCAGAGGGCCTGTACTGCTCTTCTTAAAATTTAAGGTGTTTATGCCTGAGGTGAAACTGAATGCTGTCTAGGGAAGAGATGTACTGACGTGTACAAACTAAGAACAACACAGTGACTCCTGTTGGCAAACCGAACAAAACCAAAGTAATCTGGGGAAAGGTAACTCATGCTCATGGAAACAGTGACATGGTTGGATCTAAATTCCAAAGCAACCTCCTTGCTAAGGCCATTGGACACAGAATCTGTGTAATGCTGTACCCCGAAAGGATTTAAACTTATTGAAGAGCAAATAAATAAAATGGATTTGTTCTCTTGTTAAAAATGGGGGGGCACCAAGGGCCATGTCTCACATATTTTTGTGTGCCAGATAGTGTCCAACACTGCAAAAAAGTCACATTTTATTTTTTTTATTTTTAAAATATATTTTTTATTGATTTCATAGAGGAAGGAAGAAGAGAGAGAGAGAGAGAGAGAGAGAGAGAGAGAGAGAGAGAGAGAGAGAAACATCAGTGATGAAAGAGAATCATTGATCTGCTGCCTCCTGCATGCCCCCCACTGGGGATAAGTATTAGTAATATTTAATGTCAGTTGTACTAACATTCTCTTGGGGCTGCTCTTCAGGTTTCTGTTGCTTTCATCTCTGTCTCATCTGCATCTATATCCCATCTCTAGATACTTTCTCTTCCCTCCACTCCTTTTTTCCTTCTTTGCCAAAATAATGGCTTTTAGCCCTTTTATATTTGAAATTGACAGTAATTCCAGTACATTTGTGGTAGTGTCACCAAAGGAGGTATGCATGATGCCAAAGTGGTAAAAAATTATAAATTTATTAGGTTATCTAGAAACCAGATGGGCTAAGCCCCAAAATGGCACCAGAACCCAGGGACCGGGAGTCAGAGGTTTTAAAGGACTCTAGGCGGGCTTTTTTGGCTGGGAATTCTCTGGGCAGGTCCAGATCCTGGGCAAGTCAGAGGGTAAAGTTACTGGTCTTAGCAAATGGAATGTGGGCTAAGCGAAAGGGAATATCGGTTGGGAAATGATCTAAAGGTCAGTTTCCCAGGGGAGGGGATATCGACTCAATATTTGATCAGACCTAACAGTTTGATTATAAGGAGGCCCAGGAAACCTCAACAGGTAAAGTATACACATTGTATTACTGTTGTTCTTTGGTACATTGCTTCACTTTTTTCTGCCTTAAGATAAATTATGTTGTACTATAGGCTGCATGCTTTGGGGTGGGGTGGGGTGAGGGAAGACATTGCTATCAACTCTCATTAAAAATAGTTGTATTTATTTTATTGACCACCTACACACCTTTTTTCTAAACACCCACATGTGTTCTTATTCATCTGTCCCATGGTTCAGATATTTGTGTTCCTAATTTAAATTTCTTAAAATTATTCAACTAATAAAGTCTTTAATATCATTAAGCCTTTGGCATTTTGTTGTTTTAATAGGTACAGTCTTATCCAACACCCTTTGTGAAAGTCCTGTCTTCTCTGATTTCCATCCACGACCAAATGAAAAAATTGTCATGTTTTGAGCAGCTTTTATCTGTAATCAAAATTATGTACAATAAACACTAACACTTACTATCTCTAATTAGTTACATGTAGGGTGGTGAATGGAAAAAGGATTTAAAGAAAAGGACTTGATCAGAGGTAGAAATGAAATGCTGGTTCATCCTTAAGGTGTGGTGCAGAATTCTCATGTTCTGTCTTCTCACATCAGAACTATTAAATATAATACATCTAATTTGGATTAATTTTGAAAAAATGTTGTTCTTCCATGCTGGTTCTGCTCAATTATTATTATTATTATTATTATTATTATTATTATATTTTATTGATTTTTCACAGAGAGGAAGGGAGGATAGAGAGTTGGAAACATCGATGAGAGAGAAACATCGATCAGCTGCTTCCTGCACACCCCGTACTGGGGATGTGCCCACAACCAAGGTACATGCCCTTAGCCGGAATCGAACCTGGGACCTTTCAGTCCGCAGGTCGACGCTCCATCCACTGAGCCAAACCGGTTAGGGTTGGTTCTGCTCAATTAAAATGAGCTCTTTGACTGGACTTTTTTTCTTCTGTCATAGGAACACACAGGACTCATTAGTTTCAAGGCTATTTTGCTAAAATAACCACACGTGATGTTCTCTTTTATTTCTAAACTAGAGGCCCAGTGCATGGATTCATGCACCAATGGGATCCCTCGGCCTGGCCTGCATGGATCGGGCCAAAACCAGCTCTCTGACATTCCCCAAGGGGTCCCGGATTGTGAGAGGGCACAGGCCAGGCCGAGGGACCTCACCGGTGCACAAATCTGTGCACCGGGCCTCTAGTGTGCATATAAAATCTTTGGTTAATCTCTTCCTACCCTCCCCCCTTCCCTCTGAGATTCATCAGTCTGTCCCATGTTTTCATGCCTGTGGTTTCTCTCCTGCGTTGAGTGTCTGTGCCCTAGTGGTTAGTGTGTGTCATAGCTACTGGTCACATGGTTAGCTGGTCACTTAGGCTTTTATATATATAAATAGGGCTACCCCCCCCCCCCCAATATTCTTTCTGTACTAGTAATATCTTAGTAAACCATTTGAAAGTTTGTAAATGACCTTTCCTTTTCTAATTTTACTGACCAGATCTGCTTCCCTGCCTGTGCCTGTCTGACTTTTTTTTTTTTTTTAAGATTTTTTAAAATTGATTTTTAGAGGGAAGGGAAGGAAGAGAGAGAAACATCAATGTGAGAGTAAGACATGGATGGATTGGCTGCCTCCTGCATGACCCCCCTTACCCCCACTGGAGATTTAGCCTGCAACTGGGGTATGTGCCCTGACAGGATTCAGACCAGCAACCTTTTGGTTCATCAGATGATGCCTAACCAAATGAGCCACACTGGCCAGGGCCTGCCTGACATTTTGCTAACATAAATCCTGCCTTCTGTTTCTTCTCTTTCTCTTTTGAAATTTAGTTGCTGTCAGGGTTGAAGCAAGTGGGCTATGCTGGTATCCTGCCTCACTCTTCTGCCTTCACACCTCTTAAGGTATCTTTTGTTACTATAATTTACCGGGAACACTGGGGTGGTGGTATGTAGTGGAGGTCTTAACTTTTCCAGTGGATTGGTCTAACAGCAAGCAGTCGGGCATCTAGGATTACATGAAATGTACTTAAGTTATGAAACTATTTGAGTTTAACCTTAATTTCACTTAAAGTTTTGTGAAAGTTTTATCATACCAGAAACAGTCATAAAGCCTGTGTTAATTCTTTATAAATGTCATTCTAATTTTCTTTCAGTGGTTTTTCTGTTGTCATGAGTTATTTTATTTTGACTAATATCAAATTTACTCTGATACTAATGTACATGCAAAGTAATTTGAGTTCTAGACCTCAAACTGTTACTGCCAAAACCCTCTACAGTGGCCCTAGGAGATCTATTTTGGTAAATAGTTTTATTGCTACACAGCCATTTGTTTATGTATTATCTGTGGCTGCTTTTGTGCTCAACAGCACACATGGAATAGTTGTGATGGACATCATCTAACCTGGAAACCTAAATAAAGAACCTGTAGTATATTATATTTTAAAGGACCATAGGGATGGTAATTCCATCTTTATTATCATATGATACATAAGATATGATTAATAATCCTCACTGTCCTCCTGTGGTTTACGCTTATTTCTTGTATTTTTTAAAAATATATTTTATTGATTTTTTACAGAGAGGAAGGGAGAGGGACAGAGAGTTAGAAACATCAATGAGAGAGAAACATCGATCAGCTGCCTCTTGCACATCCCCTACTGGGGATGTGCCCGCAACCCAGGCACATGCCCTTGACCGGAATCGAACCCGAGACCCTTGAGTCCACAGGCCGACGCTCTATCCACTGAGCCAAACCGGTCAGGGCACGCTTATTTCTTTCCAGAGTGGAGATTTTCTAGTAAATAACAGTCTTCAAATATTCTTTATATTTGTGCCCTCTCACAATCCGGGACCCCTTGGGGAATGTCAGAGAGCTGCTTTTGGCCCGATCCATGCAGGCCAGGCTGAGGGATCCCATTGGTGCATGAATCCATGCACTGGGCCTCTAGTTTAGAAATAAAAGAGAACATCATGTGTGGTTATTTTAGCAAAATAGCCTTGAAACTAATGAGTCCTGTGTGTTCCTCTGCCTGTATAATTCTCTTCTGTGTTAACCCTTTGCTAGCCTTTCTCAGCTATGTTCCTTATATATGTCACCCTTGTCTTATCCTTCAATAAACTCTGATCCTTTTCCATGCCTTTCCCAGCCTTAAGAACTTTCACAAGTTCTCTTCCTTCCATTTTGGTTCCACTGTCTCCAACTACAAATATATCTCTCATTCGAGCTTGCCTGGGGCTGAGCATGAAACACATCTTACAGAGCATTAGGCCGCCTTTTCCATTTCAATATTCATTTGCTCAGTATCTACTATAATTCTCAAATGTTTTAGTTAAATGACAATTTAACTAAATGATAATTTCTACATCTTATATCTTTTGTTTTCCAAAAGACTTAATTTTGCTTTTTTGAATATTTTTACTTCTCTAATTGACCATAGTAGTTTCAAATTCTTACATCATGTCCTTCTAAATGCTGACCCCAGTTTTATAACATCTGTAAACCTGATACACCCCTCTGATGCTATAGGTACCTGAATGACTAGCGAAAAAAGTTTACAGTAGGTCCTCGGGTTACCTCAGAGATCCGTTCCTATGGCGCAACATAATGCGATTTTTGCCCTAAGTCGGAACCCACCTGCATAAGCACCTACGTCACTCACATGGAGCACATACACAGCAGTAATGAAGTGAAACAGTTAAAAAAATGTAAAAGATAACAATTCCTGACCTTTACTTGTGGTAAATAAATAATAAAAAACATAAAGCACATATATACATACGTCGAAATGATGGAACTTTTTTTTTGTAAATAAACTAGGGGCCTGGTGCACGAAATTCGTGCACAGTGGGGGGGGGTGCAGTTCCTAAGCCCAGCCTGCTCCCTGTGGTTCTCTGCTCTCTGCGGACCTGCCTGGTTGATGCCACCGCAGGCCCTGGTGTCTGCTCTCTGTGGGGGCCTGCTTGCCCTTCCCTGCCAGGGCCAGGGGTGAGCAGGGCCCTGCTGTCTGCTCTCTGGCTCGCCGCCACAGGGGTAAGCAGGGCCCTGCTGTCTGCTCACTCGCTGCGGGAGACGTTGCCACCCCGCCCTGGCCACTTGCGCACGCGCTGGCTCAGAGTGCCTGGGTCCCGGGGATGTTACCACCCCACCCCCAGCCTCTCGGTGCCTGCGCATAGTCTGGAGTGGCCAGGACATTCCGGGACCCCAGCCGCTCTGGGCCTATGCATGGGCCTACAGGCTCAGAGCAGCCTGGTTCCTGAGCACGCCTGTCCTCGGGACACAGGCCACTTGGTGCCGGTGCTCTCACAAAAGGCCGCCTCACCCCCAGCCACTCAGCGTCTGTGTATGCAAATTAACCCGCCATCTTTGTTGGGTTAATTTGCATACTCCGAATTGGCTGATGGGCATCGTGGAGTGATGATCAATTTGCATCTTTCTCTTTTATTAGTGTAGATGGGATATGGCAATGTAACCATGAAACAACGTACATTGATTCAAGTCCATGTATGTCAGTTCTAGTCCGACGTAACCCAAGGACTGCCTGTATAATTCTCTTCTGTGTTAACCCTTTGCTAGCCTTTCTCAGCTATGTTCCTTATTTGAGCAGCAATACAGAAAATTATTTGAGGAACTGTTTTCAAAATTCTCTCAAGTAAGCTATATAATTAGTACCATTCTAGTTGTAGAGGAGAAAACTTAATTCATTACCCTTAATGGACAGTTTAGGGCATTGGGGCTTATTCTAAATCAGAGTCAAAAGACCAGATGGAAATTTGCCAGAAATTGTGTGTAAGTCTAACTTTTTACCAGACATGCTACACAGTCAAAGGATTCATTTTTAAAGATTTAGTCTTTATTTTTTGATATCCAGTTACTTTACAGAAGGTATACACTATAGTTAGTGTGATTTTATTTCAGTTGTTGCTTAACCAGGATAAAAGTTGAGTTTATGTCAGTTTGCTTTTTTTGCTCTTTAGTTCTCTAAGAGTTCTCAAATTTAGTCAGTGGCTTGTGAGGGATTTGAACTAATTGTTTTAATATCCTTGAATGCAAGTCACTTAGATTTATCCTATATAATAAAAACCTAATATGCAAATTGTCCCCTCAACCCAGAGTTAGGGAATTCGACCAGGAGGTAGGGCCAGCTGGCCAACCACCAGGCGAAGGGAGGCCCTGGCCTGCCGCGGTGGAAGCAGGGAGCCGGGGGAAGAGAGGTCACGGCCAGCAGCCGGCAGCCACTAGGTACCCTACCCATGCATGAATTTCGTGCACTGGGCTTCTAGTAGTTTTAATAAAATTACATTTTTTAAAATCATCATTTTACAAGTTTCCTCTATTCTAGCTTTGTTTTTCATTACACCTAACTGTGTATTGTCTTTTATTGTTTTGGGAGGTAGAGAACATTTCCTGCCATTCGGTGGAATTTTTTTCAACTCTTCCTTCTATCATCTAATAAAGTTGCTGTAACTTTATCATTTTTTTCCCTTAGCCTAACTCCTACTAATAAGTTTTTTTAAATTCCTAAAGAATATTTTTCCTCAAAAAAAAATATATATATGGAATAATCTCTACCTTTTTCATTTTTCTGTTTGTGCCATTGGTCCTTGAATAAGTCTTTATTTAGCTAACTAGCTTTCTCCTTTCTAGCTCATTTTTTTAAAAAATATATTTTATTGATTTTTTAAAGAGAGGAAGGGAGAGAGATAGAGAGTTAGAAACATCGATGAGAGAGAAACATCGATCAGCTGCCTCCTGCACATCTCCTACTGGGGATGTGCCTGCAACCAAGGTACATGCCCTTGACCAGAATCGAACCTGGGACCTTTCAGTCCGCAGGCCGACGCTCTATCCACTGAGCCAAACCGGTTTCGGCATCTAGCTCATATTTTTTAAAAATAAGGATAGTCTTTTGTTTCTTTATAAAGATATCCAGGTTTTGCCTCATTTGCCTGTAAATTTCTTTTAGTAGTTCCTCTTGTTATTTTAAGTTAAATTTATTTATTTAAATTCCATTTCTTCTCAACATTCTAAATTTAGTTTATTGTCATCTGTAAACTTGTTGAACATATTCTCTTTTTCACTAATGAGAATGTAGTCCATTACCTTACTCAAGAATGCAGCTTGCTTTTTAAATCTTAGTTCTCAGACTAAGAGTGTCAGATCAAGGAATAGTTACCACAAAATTGTCTTCCAGATCAGTCTAAGAATTTACGCAACAGCATGGCTCCTATTTATGTATTTATTTATTGTAGCAGTTAAAATTCCATTTCATCTGACCCAACTCCAATGAGAAATAAGAGATTTCTGGAAATGCCCTAGCCAGCTTGGCTCAGTGGATAGAGTGTTGGCCTGTGGACTCAAGGGTCCCGGGTTTGATTCCCGTCAAGGGCACATGCCCTGGTTGCGGGCTTGATCCCCAGCAGGGGGCATGTAGGAGGCAGCCAATCAATGATTCTCTCTCATCATTGATGTTTCTATCTCTCCCCCTCTCCCTTCCTGTCTGAAATCAATAAAAATCTATTTTAAAAAAAAAGATTTCTGGAAATATTGAAACCAAAAAGGGGGGGAAAATGGGAGCAGATATGTATGTGTGTTTTAAAGTCATTCTGTTCAAAATGTGTCAGTTATTATAAAGTTGTATTTAAATTTTTGAGTATAATTAGATATCAAGGCCTAAAAAATTATTATTCTAGTACCCTGTTATTCTTCAACAACTTTAATCCAGCCAGCCAACACTTCTTTTTTTAAATTTTTATGTTTTTATTGATTTCAGAGAGAGGAAGGCAGAGGGAGAGAGAGAAATATCAATCATAAGAGAGAATCATTAATCGGCTGCCTCCTGCATGCCCCCTACTAGGGATTGAGCTCGCAACCCCAGACATGTGGGCTGACCAGGAATCGAACCATGACCTGGTTCATGGGTTGAAGCTCAACCACTGTGCCATACTGTCTGGGCCCAACACTTCTTTTTTTTATGTTTTATAGATTTGAGAGAGAGTGGAAGGGAGAGGGAGAGAGAGATAGAAACATCCATGACAGAGTAATATCAGTCGGCTGCCACCTGCACCTTCTCCCCCCCCACCCCCCCCACCCCCCACTGGGGAGGAAACCCACAACCTGAGTATATGCCCTGACCGGGAATTGAACCAGTGATCTCTTGGTTCATGGGTCGACACTCAACCACTGAGCTACTCTATCCAGGCCCAACACTTCTTTTTAAATTAGTTTAACTACATTTTCCTTTATTTAGGTAAACTTTATACCAGTTGACCTACCTCTTCTTCCTTTTTACAGTTCCTTTGTTCAATGAATGAAAAACATCTTGTATTCAAATTCTAGTCTAGAAATACAGCTATGTATAATATTTAAACACCTTGTTTCCTAACTGAAATAAAAAACCTTTGTCACTCTTTCTTAACACATTAAATTTTATTCTGCAGAGGAGAGGGGAGAATACTTTAGAAACTATACCAGAAAAATACTATTATAAAATAAAATTTTATTCTCTTCTGTACATTTCCCAATAAATGATGATCTTTTTTCAGTCATAAGAAAGGCTTGTTATATAATAGGACTGTCTTTAGAGAATGCAATACATAAACCTTGTATTCTATAGAAATAAAAAATTTGGCCTTAAAAAAATATATAATCACTTCTTAGCCTTTTGGCTAAGATCTTGTGTAGTACCTGTTCTTATAAGTGTAAAAAGCATATAAAATTAATTCAGTAGTCCAAATTTTCATTTCTAGACTTAATTTTGAAGGAAAGTTGCGTGGGTTTTTTCTCTTTTATAATCCTAATGTTCCTAAAAATGTGGAGAGTACCTCTTGAATAATAAGTATTGATATATCTCTTTTTCTCCACAGAATGATGACAGACCTAATGCTGTATCAAGTCCACCTACAACAGAAACAGGTAATAGACACAAAGGTGCAGTTCACCACATCAAGATTATAATTCTTTACCAGGATTTTCCTCATAAAGTATTTTTTTTTCAATTACAGTTTACATTCAATATTATTTTTTATTAGTTTCAGGGGTACAGCATAGTGGTTAGACAATCATGTACTTTACAAAGTGCCCTCCCCTCCCCAATATTTAAAGTACCCACCTGGCTGATAAATTACCTCTTAGAGATGAGAAATCAGACACAATATTGGGAACTTTCTGCACATTTAAAATTTTTTAATTCAACTGGTTGTTCAACTATTCAGCCATTTGGTATGAACAAATGAGCATGAGCTAGCAGTGCTATAGGTTTGCAAGCGACTATATTCAATATATTAACGTTCATTCTACCTTTATTGATACACCAAAATAACATGACAATCAAAAATACACACAAGCAGCCTTCCTGCTGTCAGGGTTACTTTTCTGTACCAGATTTTGTATTAACAAAATTATTATCCTTTTATATCATTACCATAATTAATTTGATTTTTTTCATTTATTGAACTTTTGTGATATATGTCTGTTACATATTTAATGATTTTCCATCTCTTTTTATCTAATTTACTCTCTGGGCTGATTTAGTTCATCATTCTCCTGCATATTCTTTTCCTGCTGCTACCCAGAGAAACCAGCCCCAGCGCCCTGAAAGCTTCCTTTTCCGAGCAGGTGTCAGGGCAGAAACAAATCAAGGTAGGAGATAGTGACTAAAGGGGGAGGAGGGAATGCTTTATACAATGACATTTACTGTTACATGCTTTTATTTATTTTTTTTAAATATATTTTTATTTATTTCAAAGAGAAAGGGAGGGGAATAGAGATAGGAACATCAATGATGAGAATCATTGATCGGCTGCCTCCTGCACGCCCCCTACTGGGGACGGAGCCGCAACCCAAGCATGTACCCTTGACCAGGATTGAACCCAGGACCCTTCAGTCCGCAGGCCGATGCTCTATCCACTGAGCCAAACTAGCCAGGGAGCTGTTACATGCTTTTAAACTTCTACCCTAAGATGTCACCTTGGCAAGAGCTTTAGACTCTGCATTTATCTGTAATCTTGCTGACATTAAAGCAGGAGAATCTTGTTTGAACTTGTTGTTTTTAATTTTTCAAGAGAGGAAGGGAGAGACAGAGAGAGAGAAACATCGATGTGAGAGATAACCATCAATTGGTTGCCTCCTGCACTTGTATCAACTGGTGATTGAATGTGCAACCCGGGCATATGCCACAACCAGGAATTGAACCCTCCACCTTTTTAGGTGTACAGGTTGACACTCCAATCAACTGAACCACACTGGCCAGGGCCTGAATTTGTTTTAATTAGAAAGTTTCTTGGCCCTGGCCAGGTAACTCAGTTGGTTAGAGCATCATCCCAAAACACCATGGTTGCAGATTCATTCCCCAGTCAGAATACATCCAAGAAACAACCAATGAATGCATAAATAAGTGGAACAACAAATTGATGTTTCTCTCTCTCTCTCCCTTCCCTCCCCTCTCTCCCTCCCTCTCCCATCCCAACCCTTTCCTTCTCTCCTTTTCTCTCTCTAATGTAAACAGTTGTTGTTTTTTAAAGAGTTTCTTTATACCACCTAAAAGCAGGTTATAGTGTTTGAACAAATAAAATACTTTTTTTAAGGCTTTAGAGAATGTTTCTCTTCTCTACATGAGCTCTCTTTCAGATTTTTTCTTTCTGTGTTCTTAAAGAAATGAATCTGTAATTTTTTTTTATCTAGTCTCTTTTTTGTGTGTGTTTTTTGTTTTTAGTTAATATGAAAAATTTCTGCCTGGTCCTAAAAGAAGTTACTACCTGGAATTAAAAACAAACATTTCAAGTCCAAAACTACCTTTAATATAACTGATAGTTGCACTTGCAGTGAGATTTAAAATCAAACCAGAGACATACTGCTGCTGAGATTGTAAATTAGTATGGAAAACTGTTTACATTATCTACTAATGTTGAACATTTGTATAGCCTATAACTAGCAATTTTACCTTCTGAAATATGTATACATGTATACCAAAAGATATGTACAAAAAGATTCATAGCAACATTTTTCATAATAGCTCCAAACTTAATGTCTATCAGTGATAGAACAGATTAAAAATTGTGGTATATTTATACAGTGGGATACCTTATAAGCAAGGAAGATGATCAGATTAACATACACAACATGGATAAATCTTATAGTGTTTATTATAAGAAGACACAAAAGCATGCACACATAAATATAGTTTCATTCATAGCAAGTTCAAATATGGACAAAACTATTCTGGTGTTAGGAGTCAGGAAGTACATGGTTGGAACCTGTGGTGGTAGAAATAATCTTTGGGTATTGATGATAGCTTAGAGGAGCTTCTGGGTGTTGGTAATGTTGCATTTATTTACCTGGTTGTGTCCACTTTGTGAAGATAATTCATTGAGGTGTTTGCTTATGATTTATGTATAATTTTCTGTATGTGTGTTATTTTTCAATAAAAACATTATGAAGTGGACGTGATTAAGCAAAAGTAGTTCAGCCAAATCGGTAATGGACATTTGTTGGTTTTTTATACTATTCTCACTTTGATTTTGTATATTTGAAAATTAGCATAATGAATTTATTTTTAAGAGTTAATCCAGAAGTAGAAAGTGCTATACTTGAAAGAAAACTGTGATCAGGTGGATCAGAGTATTTTTCCAACACTGGCAAATCACCTTTCTGTCTTACATATTAATATTTTTTTAGGTCATGGTTCAACCCTTCTTTCATCTTCTGAACCTACCACTGATTCTACAGATCCCATAACAAGACAGAATACAAGGCAGAGAGAAGAAGAACTGGAATCAATAGATCAGCTACGGAAAGTGTGTACATTACCTTGAAATTACACTTTTTCATTATAATCCTGTAATCAATTATTTGTGACTTATAATTTTTAACAGAGTAAAGAAGTACCCATTGTATGACGAATGTAAAAGTAATTTTGCTATTAAAATTCAACTGTTTACTAGGAAAATGAGATGGGTTATTCTATAAAGCTTAGTTCTATAAAGCTGGCCCTACTCATTTAAAAATTTTTTCTGCTTCATGTAAGAATTCTTATAAGAGTAATAATAATTTATATGTATATACTCATATACATATCACACATCATTTATAGTATTTATTTTTTTATTTTGGAGTTAAAAGAGAATCTAGTTTTTTTGTTTATTTTTTTTAATCCTCACCTGAGGATATTTTTCCATTGATTTTTAGAGAGAGTGGAAGAAAGGGAAAGAAATATCGATGTGAGAGAAACACATCGATTGGTTGCCTCCTGCACAAACCCCGACCAGGGCCCAGGCCGGATGGAGCCTGCAACTGAGGTACGTGTCCTCGATTGGAATAAAACCCAGGACCCTTTGGAACGCAGGCTAACGCCCTATCCACTGAGCCAACCCTCTAGGGCTAGTTGTTTTTTTAATCAGAAAATTATAAATGAATTTCTCTTGTTTTATTTTGCACCACTATATCCTGACTGCCATATATCTGTAATTGATATCCTTAACCTACTGACTTAGATAGAAGGATAAAATAGGGATTATAAAGTTATTTGTGTTTAGTGATTTCTAATTAAATATATTCATTGTAATTCCATTATGTCCTGTGTGTCAGCCACTCTTCAGTTAATATATTACATGTTTTCCTGTTCTTTTAGCATATTGAGTACCGTTTGAAAGTATCTCTGCCTTGTGATCTTGGAGCAGCTCTAACCGATGGTGTTGTTCTTTGCCATTTGGCCAATCATGTGTGGCCTCGATCTGTCCCAAGTATTCACGTTCCCTCACCAGCTGTAGTAAGTTTATTATGTTAAAAAATGTTGGCTGTTCATCAGACATTTATTAAGTACAATGGCAGGCATTGTGCAGAATGCTAGAGATGCAAATATGAATAGTGCAGTCCCTACCTCCCTACCCTTCTACTAGAGAAGAAAATGGGCACATAGACAATGACTTACAGCAGTGTGCGAAATGTTAGAAGAGAGGTCTGTAAAAGGTGTGCAATAGGAGTACAAAAAATGGATCACTTATTTCTGCCTGAGGAATTCAGTAAGGCCCTTCCAGAAGAGGTAAAATTGTAGGAATTCTGACATAGTATTTCTAGATTTGAAAGATAAGGAAGATCATGGCACATTCAAGGAATTTTAACTTGTTCAGATTGATCCTGCACAAGGTGTGGGTGCAAATGGCAGGATATGTAGCTAGAGAGGTAAGGCAAAGGCCAGCACCTGTTTTTGAAATAAAATTTTATTGGAACACAGTCCCACTTACTTGTTTATATATTATATGTTACTTTCAGGCTATTAACAGAATTGAGTAATTACAACAGATCATATGGCCCTCAAGACTAACATTTATTTGATCCTTTAAGAAAAAGTTTGCTGACTCTGATCTAGAGCATTGAGTTTATAAAGCAACTGGCAAGAATATTTTTAACATTAGCAAAATTTTTAAAACTTTGCTAGTAACATCACATTTTTCTTCCTTTGCAGCCTAAATTGTCAATAGCAAAATGCAGGCGAAATGTGGAGAATTTCCTAGAAGCTTGCAGAAAAATTGGTGTGCCTCAGGTAATAAATTCATCATTTTTATATTGCTTAAATAGATGGTTATTATTTTCCTAAAATCTTTCAGAAATGCAAGTATCTATAACCTTATAGGGCTAGCTTTGAACTAAACCGATCATTACTAACATGATTTTGTGTTCCTAGAGGCAATCAGTATACTTTGAGCATTTTTCCTTAATAATTTCCAAGGACCAAGCAAAAAAATCATACACATATAAATTTATTTATTTATTTATTTATTTATTTATTTATTTACTTTAAATCGTTATTATTGAAAGTATTACATATGTCCCCTTTCCCCCATTAACTCTCTCCAGCTCACCCCCACATATAATTTTAAATGTATTGTAATAACTAATGCTAATAATCAAAAATAGTTATTCTGACATTTTCCTAAATATTCCCACTTGCTCTTTGACTTGTAATACATCTTCATGCATAATAGAGTCTGTGTTTCAAAATAAGTGCATCTTCGATTGAGAATGCTTCAGTGAGTTTCAAGTATTTCACACTTGTAATACTTTTCTTATTTGTTTATTTTGAAATAATTTTAGACTTAGAGAAATGTTGCAAAAATATCTCAGAGAGTTATTGTGTACACTTCACCCAGGTTCCTCTACTGGTAACATCTATATAAACATAGTACGCATCCGGACTAACACACACTGGGACAGTGCTGTTAACTGAATTACAGACTTGGTTCAGATTTCCCTTTTTCCCACCAAGCTCTAATGCTTTGGAATTTAGCATTTAGCACCCAGAGGCCATTTCTAGGCTCTTGTCCTACTATTGAGATTTATTGCCTCTGACTTCTTCAGTCACAGCTTTATTGCCTTTAATAGTGCAAAAAATTAAACTTTATAGATGTGATTAAGGGATATGAACTTGATACACTTTTTATTCATTTTACCCTTTTAAAAACAATTATGTTAAACCAACTAAGCATGATACTCTTTTTTTTAATTTATTTTTTATTTTTATTTTATTTATTTATTTATTTATTTTTTATTGCTTAAAGTATTACAAAGGGTATTACATATGTCTCCTTTTTTCTCCCGCCCTTGACAATCCCCTGGCCTCCCCTACCCCCCAGTGTCTTATGTCCATTGGTTATGCTTATATGCATAAGCATGATACTCTTAAGAAATATAATATTTAGGGAGAGATCAACCAAAGGACTTATATGCAAGCATATAGGCCTAACCAATGGACGCGGACATCGGGGGGGTGGGGGCATGAGCGGGGGATGGGGGTAATGTGGGGATAAGGACACATATGTAATATCTTAAACAATAAAAAAATATATATTTATAAAAAAGAAATTAATATTTAATGAAATTAAATTTATAGAAATAAACAACTTGGTAACATTTTATACTTTTTTTTCATTAACCACAGTCATTACAGTTCCTGTCATCATTTTCTCCTTCAAGGAGAAAAACATGATTCTTCTATCTTCTTAATCAGAAACCCAGTATTGGCCCCCGGATTCAACGATTCCACTCTTTTTCTTGAAGTTAAGCCCTTGTCCTAATAGCTTTCACAACAGTGACTCTTTTTTTACCCAGCTCACCATTCCTGTCTCTTCACTAGCCATGACTTGCGAAGGGTTCAGCATCACTTGTCCAATGAGCAGTTTTCTCTTTCAGCTCTTTCACATGTTGCAAAGTGGAAGAGAAAGAGCTCAGCTCCATAGAGCGTCTGCATTAGTCAATGTGTTTTTTCCTCCTTTTATTAAGTAGATCGTGATTCTACTATGTATTTTTCACTTTTTTCTTTTGTGTTTATTTTTTAAGAATTACAAAATGAAAGAATTGAAATATGTTTGGTGGTAGTTAGCAAGGACCTTTAATTGCTATATGAACAAATTCAAAAATTTTTTCCATTTTCATATCATAGTTTCCTAAAGGCTCATCATCTCATAGAACAAACCTTTTTTTAATGTATTAATAAGTTTTCTAAACGAATAGCATGCATTTTCTCCAAATTAACAAGCAGGTTCTAATACTCAGATGTTCACATTAACATTCAATGCTTCCTTTTTGTCTACTGAATATGTTCCTACCTGGTCATCACATTACACAAGCATGCCCAGTACCTGCCCGCTTACATACCATCATGTCCTGAACAAAAGAATGTCATGGGTTGGCACAGGGAATGGCAACCAGAGAAAAGATATGAGTGATTAAAGAGAGCATACATAGAGGAATGCGGAAAACAGCCCTAAACAGCAAGACATGTTAGTAGCATTAACCTATGTCAAGCCTGTTGAAAATACTGTGTTTACCAGTGTTTATAGTCATGGGACCTGTATTCTGGGCTTTATGGAACCATCATCTACCTCAAATTTAAAGTGCATACACTGAAATTCTTCAGAATGTACCTGCAATCAGCGAAATACAGTGCCTTAAAGCATGCATTTAATTCAGCATTTGCCAAGCAGTGAATAGTATTTATTGTGGGCCAGGTTGTCCCTATTCATACCAGAACTGTGCTATTTGAAGTCAGGAGGTAGAAAGCAGTATAATTTTAAAATACTGGATGGTTAGAAAGGGTTTCTTAACATATCCTTCCTCTCCCTCACTTCCCCACCTGAAGGGGGAAATGGACATTCCACATAGGCCACCTCTTCCTCTCCTCTGCCTCTACTCTCTACCACCACTGCCACCACCACCACCACTTTTAGATGGGTTCCTGTTATGCTGCAACTTCTGCTAAAAAAAAAAAAAATGAGTCATTTGCTTAGAACAAAGTGAAGGAAAATGAATGAATATACAAACTCATAGGTTCAAACTAGCATTCTCAGGTCCTTCTGCTAAGAAGGAAAGAGAAAGCCTTTGCCTCCTCTTCCTCGGTTTCCCCTGCTTCTGGGCGCTCTGAATTACTGCACATCCCCATTTATCTGTTTGACTTGTAAAGAAAATTGGGGATGTAAAAATGATCACCTTTGAAATTGTATAATGTAAAATTTAATATTATAAATATTAATATCAGATTCTATGTATAAAAGGCAATTTCCCTTCTCAATATAATTTTAAGTGTTTACAAGGTAAGTTATGAATAAAATATTAAAGAATAAGGTGACTATGCCCTAACCGGTTTGGCTCAGTGGATAGAGCGTCGGCCTGTGGACTCAAGGGTCCCAGGTTCGATTCCAGTCAAGGACATGTACCTTGGTAGCAGGCACATCCCCAGTAGGGAGTGTGCAGGAGGCAGCTGATCGATGTTTCTCTCCCATCAATGTTTATAACTCTCTATCCCTCTCCCTTCCTCTCTGTAAAAAATCAATAAAATATATTTTTTTTAAAAAGAATAAGGTGACTATTAAAAACTTCTGATAAGATTGGGCATGTGGGTATTCTTTTTATTACTTTGCTTTTATTAGATATGTTACATTTGAAAAACTAGTGGGTGATAAAAATTTCTATGTGAGTTCAATATCTTGTGTACTAAAATTATTATATGTTATGTGTTGAGTATTTTCTTGCTATCACGTCCAACGATATATTTACTTATTTAATTTCTTCATCTATGAACTGGAGGGTTTGGGTTATCTCTGAGACCTTTGTGGTGTAGCTTCATTTTGCACATATTAGTGAAGACTTGATTAAGATGGGCTTGCCTTGGTTTTAGAGGAATACCAAATCATCCAGTATACCTGACCAGCTAGTGAATTTCTCTGATTATTAGGCTTTCCTCCTTTTTGAACCTTCTCAATTTACCTGGCTTTCTCTGAAAACTTCTTTCTCCTCAGCCTGCTCCCAGGTTTTGTCCATGTTTTCTGAGAAACCTATTTTTTTTTGTTACTGAGGAAGAATGAGATCTGAGAAAGAGGTTCCCTCACGAACCCTCACTGCTCTCAGGCCTCCCTCAGCCAGCAGCCAGTGCTGTTCATTGTATCCTGAATGTTCACACCAGTCACCATTCCAGCCAATTTTATTCTGCTATTTTGTAGTAAAATCAAACTCAGCACACAGAGGTGTCTTTGTAGCTTTGTTTTTCAGCATTTTTTTTCATTCGTCATAATAAAAAATGTTAGATGTGTTTCCGTGAGAATGATTGTGAGATGATCATATTGAATTCTATACTCAAATCTGTATTTCCGATCCACTGACTTTGTTTTTCTGTTTCCTTTCCTGCTCACACTTTGGACAGGACAATCTTTGTTCCCCTTCTGACATCCTTCAGCTAAACCTCAGCGTTAAAAGAACGGTTGAAACACTACTTTCTCTTGGGGCACATTCAGAAGAATCCAGTTTTGTCTGTCTGTCTATCCAGCTTTTGGGTTTTGTGGCATTTTATTGTATTTTAATGTTAACTCTCTGTATGCTTTATTACTGGACCTTCCCCCTCTAGCTGGAAGATTGCATTCCAGTGGTTTTTCACCTCATTCCTGGGCTTGGTCAAGGAGGTTTGTTTCTCATTCAGAAATATTTACATATGTGCTTTTATTTTCCTGGCCATCGAAGAATTAACCCCTAAAGTAGATAAATCCTTTCCTCATATGTCCAGATGAGCAGCCCATCGCGTTAGTCAGTAAGCATTTATGGAGACTAACAAAGAGTAAAAGACCAGCATTTTTTCTCCTGATTATTCATCCATTCTCCTGGCCTGTGGCCTTGTTTCTGTTAAGTGCTGAAGTGTTTCTACTAACACAGTCTTGAGCCTGTCTTAGAATATGACTAAGAACTCTAGTTCCAAAGGACATAATAACATTCCCATCAGGCTGTTTTCCGTGCCTGACACACTTTTCAGTGTTGAAATTGTGAGTTGCCGAACCTCTTTAACAGATGCTCATACGGAAAATAGCTGTGCCCTTTCTGGTTTGTAGGGCCTGTGCTCACTTAAATCTCTGCACTGAACTGTGCCCTGAAGTCTCCCTTTGGCTGTCTGGGCATCTGGAAGGCACTAGTTATTTAACCTTAATAATTTTAATTTGATCAGCATGGTCAGTCCAAAATCATGTAGCTTCTCTAGATTGCTATTCTGAGCCTAGTGTATACATTTTAAACAGTACACAACAAGCAAGTGATCTAGAGCTGACTTTGCAGGGGTAGGCAGCTGTCCAGATTTACTATGTGTTTATCTTTAATTGAGCTTCATTTCTAGAATCCTATTGAGAATTTAAAATCAGAATTTATGTAATTCCCAATACCATTTGAACCATCTTAATAGGTGAACTTGTATTTATAGGCTGTTGAGGAGATTGTATCTGAACAGTAGGTAAAGTATTAGGCAGCAGTCTCTGTTCTGTACCCAAGGCAATGAATAGAGTCGTTTTAGAACATCCTGTAGAAGTCAGCCTGGAGGTTTGATTGCTTTCAGTTTCTTCTATATTAAATGAGACAGTTACTTACAACATTTAAAACTGTTTACTGTTGGTGCTGAAACATTGAACACTGTGTTGGAAACTTTAGTTTAAATAGTAGTAGTGCCTTCCAGAGTTTGGGGGAGGGGAAGTGTCAGATGTTTCTGAGTCAGAGATCATTCAGTTCTGTGGAATTTTTTCCTTTTGAAAAAATACCTGATAAAAAACACATTGTCTCGTGTGTGGTTTGAAGGGCGTAATTGTGCATTCTTTTCGGAACACATGGTTTCTCTGGGCCAGCTGGAAGGTAACTGTGCATCTGGAAAGCATAGCCTCTGAGGACATGTGTCAGTCACATGGCGCACAGGCCGTAGGGCACTCAGAGAAGAGATCAGGGAACTGGCCTCAGAGAGACTAGGTCTCTGCCAAGAGCAAAACCCTGAAAGTTCATTTTAAGTATAGATAGCCTATACATGCAGTTGTACTCAAAGTATTTATACAAAGTTGATCATTTAAAAGAGCAAAAGATTGCAGTTACCTTTTTCTTTTTTATCGGGTATTTTTTTAAAAGAAAGAAGCATATAAGGACCAATAATTGCTCAGTATTATTGCTATATTTTTTATTGCAACTGACTTTGTAAAACTTCCTAATATAGTAAGTGTTAATGAAAAGCTGAGAAAAGTTCAGTTATCTTTTTTAATAAGTATGTATAATTTCTTTTTAATGAAACCAGAATTCCACTTTCTGTCCAGTTTCTTCCCATAATCCCTGCCTGGTATGAAAGCCCTGGTTTTCACAATCAGGACTGTAATGCAGAGAGTAGGCATCCCACTAGTGCAGCCTGAGTGATGGCATCAATAATCTCACATTCCTAGTGTGTGTGATGTCCAAAGTGCTTTCTCCTACAGGCTAAGCCATCTGGTATAACTTGTAATCTTTTCTCTTTCACCTGCCTGGTTTGACTAATTTACATTGCTCTTTTATTTATCAGAGATAAAGATGTTGCTTTCACTCCATAGTATTCTGCTTATCCTGTTGTTTGTGTAAGTGTATGTAACATGTCCATTTTCCATTTTGCAAAACAATCTTATGTATTGTTAGTTGTGTTAATAAAGTGATAGTGTCAGATATCATCTCTGTGTACCTCATATTAACAGAGGTCATTTTCCCAGGTACTGACTTTTCACATCTCAGTTGATTATTATTATTAGAGAAGAGATGCTTATTTTTTTTTCTTTTCAGTTCTGTGATGTTCATCCTACTTTCTTTTGTGTTTGTTTTTATGTCACGTTTTCCCATTTCAGGAGCAATTATGTTTGCCTCTCCACATTTTAGAAGAGAAAGGTTTGAGCCAGGTTGCAGTGACGGTCCAGGCTCTCCTGGCACTCGCCCCACCCAAGCAGCAGCAGCACCAGTTATCTGCTGTTTAAGGACTCCCAGCACTCCGGGTATTGCCTGGCCAAAACGGAACAGGACAACACCATCACGCTGCCAGCCGTCTGCTTAAACAGAGCTCTAACATGTTCTTAAAAGGGACTGTTTCCATGATTCCTAACAGGAATATTTTGCTTCATTTCTCCATTTTAGGGGAGGTTATATCCATTTCCATTGAATTGTTTTTGAAGACCCGGTTGGTTTTCACAAATGAAATGTAATCCTGTCATTGCTGAGAACCAACACTGATGCCTAACCTGGCTATGCTTTCCTGGAGCGAAGGGTTTCCCCGCACACCAGAGAGCTCAGAGGATAGTTCGCTCTCCTGAAGGCACAGACAGGCTGTTACCTTACCTGTTCCCAAGACGTCTAGCGCACTGGTTTCTAAACGTGGTTGTTCAGTAGAGTCTCCTGGAGCATTTGCTAACATACAGGTCCTATTCAGTAGAGTCTAGTATGGCCTGGATATTTGCATTTTCAACAAACATTCCAGGTATTTCATGTAATAGACACAACCGTTCCAAGCTAGATATTTGTATGATTGGGGGAAGTAATGACTCCACTGTTTTTCAGCCACATTTAAAATCAAAAGCTATATGATGACTACTTGGACTTTTTGTCCAAGGCAAAACAAAAAATGTAGAAGGCCTAGATTTTGTATAGTAAAACAATGGAACAAAGTTGTATTTAAGCCCAGTGTCCTAGGCCCTGGACTGTTCCAAATCCTCGGGCCAGTAACCTGCGCTAAGCAGCATTTGCTTTGACTTCCTTGAGCCCCCCCTCCCTCTTCAGCCCCCATGCTGCGCCCAGAATCCCTGGGCCTGCCAACACCTTCCAGTCACAGCAGTACACTTCCAGCTCCCCGACTAATGGAAGACCATGAAAACAAAGCAGAAGGAATAAGGGAACAGCCAAGAGTCTTCTCTTTCTTTCAGGTAACTGTCAGTTCCAGTGGCTGAACTAAAGCGCTTGCGGCATCTTAAAAACAGCTGGCTGCCTTTTCATCCCGCTCCACCACTAGTGCCTGTTCCCCCAATTGTGTGGAATAGAAGGGCCCGAGGTCTCTGCAGCACAAAGCCAGGGGCCGCTATCTAAGCCTCTGGGGGGAGTTTAACCCTCGTGAGTCTTTCTTCCTCTATATTTTGAACCCTTTTTAGTTGTCGGTGGTATGTTTTGGTCACTGTCTTTATAAACCAAGTAAATAGCATAAGTGAAAATACTAATTATCTAGGGTTTTTTTTTCTGTTGTTGACTATTCTGGGTTTTCTTTACCAATGCATGCATTTGAGCATAATGTTCTCACTCTTTTTATCATGTAAACGCAGCATCTAAAAGTAACTTTGGATAAAATAATGTTTAGTATCTGATAAATCAGTGTTTTCTACTGTTCTCATAAGGAAACAAGTTCATCAGAACATTACCACTAGTCCTAGTTTAAAATTATATAACACAGAACATCTGCACTCAAAGCCCAATGCTTAGGGTCCTCACAGAACAAAGTAAAATGTCTCTTAAGTGCTTAGAGCCAGACCCATTAACAGTTCCAAACACACCCACCAATCATGTGACTTGTTTAGAATTTAGTTACATGTATTTTTAAACTATAGGTATTTTTCCTTCTAGTCAACGTTAAACCTCAGTACTACTTCCAAATCATAGCGAGCCATTTGAATGAAACTCAGCAAAGGACAGGACTCTGTCACATATTATGCAAGGAATAATCCCAGAAGACATACCTAATGCAACATTCAGAACATTTGCAACTAATTTTCCCAGAGGAATAAATGGAAATTTTAATTTATTTCAAATTTTACACATAGCATGAAACCTGTTAATGTGTTTTTATCAAATTTTACATTTGAATTGCTAGAAAAAAATTGTACAGTTTTTGTTGATGATGAAAGGAAAATATCAAATGTATTGAATTTCTTTTCTGTGTCAAGATGAGAAAACAAATCATGATTTTTTTTGTTGAAAATTATTTGTATTCAGTATTTTATTTGTACCTTTGGGTTTGTTTTTGCTTTTTATTTTAAGCCTTATTGAGGTAAAATTTATATGTCACAAAATTCTGTTGCTTTATAGTAATGTGCAATTTTTTAAGTTGTACCTTTGTTTTTTTTAACTGAAAAATACGGTTTAACATTTAGCCTTGCCAGATACTAATGAAGATGACTTTGTAACAGTCCCACCTAACCATTTATTTATGAACTTCCTATTGAAGCAGCAACCTTCCCAGTGCTGAAGTGTGAAGGAAGAAAAGGCTGTGCCCACCCACCTGGGCCCTGCCAACTACAGGGATTGTAAGTCAGCGGGTTTCTGGACTTTCAAACTCATAAATGCTCGGCACTCCAAACCATTTTTCTCTGGAAACAACTCGTAGGAGGAGGAGGCTTACTAGTAGGTCACTTTTCTTTATAAAAATACAGTCTTACAGCCAATCAAGGAATCTGATTTCTCTTAGTTGCTATTGCTCAGCAGTGACGAATGATGTGCCTATGCTGATGAGTGTGATGAATTTTTAAAAACTAAGCACTTAAATGGTTATAGAAATGAAGGAAAACATGGATATTTTGAAGGTTTTTTATATACATATTGCAGTGAGATGGTTTACAGCAGATTTTATTTCTGAAAATGTTGTAAACATGTAATTAGTAAAAGAATTTGTGAAATGTTGTCCTATATTTGTATGTCTGTAAATATGATGCGTAAGTTCTAACTATAAATATGTCAATATCATGTATGTTATTTTAAATTGCCTGTATGCCACCTTACACTTCCACATTAAAATAAAAACCAACACTTCAATAGCATGAGATAAAGGCTGATTGGAAATGTTCTTATCTAAAGCATGGTTTCCTTGGCAAAAATGAAAGCGTATCTAATTTCCCGAAGGAATGTCAGGTCAGGAGAAGCTGGGTTCTCATAATGGCCCTGAAGATCAGAATGTGCTGTAAAGAGGAAGCATGGAAATCAGTAGTGCCCTGTGTTTGGACTTGGATATAAGGTTTTTTTATTAACACATGAAATATATGTGACTCTTTGAGACAATTTTTTTCTCTCAGAAACTACCGGTTGTGCCATTGGAAAAGCTTTAACATCCCAAGACATTCTATTTTGATTAAGCAGAACATGAATGACGCAGCGGGCTCATTCTTTTTTAGGGAAGAGGGAGGATGACCAACAATCAGCTTAATGTTGCAGGCACAGGTTAGGTATTTTCACATGCTTTGTCTCTTAGTCTTAATACCCCTTAAGGGGAGAATTGTTGAGTAAGCAAAATAGGTATAGACCCTAGTGTCTCAATTATCAAAAATATCTCCAAACTAGTCTTCCAGGGAACCTGTGTCCCCCATCTTTACCTGGTTGGGTTATGCTATCTCATTTCTATCATTTCTGGGAAATGTAAATTATCCTTACCTACTTCCCAGAAAAGGAGCTGAAGCTAAACCACCATCAGCCCCTAATAAAAACACTAAAGTGATGATAAATCTAAAAGGCAGGAAGGAACCAACCTTTAATAAAACTTCACTACATATGTATATTATGCTGGACACTTTATAAACATCATCTGGTAATTCCTATTGAACACTTCACTTTTGCTCATAGAGCATTTTCACTATCGACCAATTGAATAAAATCAGAATCAGAGACATATTACAGGAATTACTGAAGTTTTAATGCATTACTCCTAACAGCCTGAGTTTTTTCCTGGTAAGAAAGGGCAAGAGGAATCTTCACAAGGCTCCTACAAAGACTTCCCAGCAAAAAATTTTCAAGATATGAACAAGCCCTGAATCAATGCTATAATCTTAATTTCATGGTTTAAAACTGATATAATAGGCAAAGTGAAATAACCAGGCCGCACCTGGGAATGTCCAAATCAGAAACTACCTGTAGATGAGTTATTTGATGATAATGTTTCTTATTCCCTTCAAGTCCTTCCCACCTTCAGAATGCCAGAGGAAAAGACAGAAGATACTTGGTCATTATCTCTTGCTTCTCTGTCTGTCTTTGCCTCTACCTTTACCTTTTGAATTCTTGCCATCATCTTTATCCTTCCTAGGCAATCTGAAACCACCAATTTCATTCCGTACTATAATGCCTCGCCACCAGGCCTGGAGCTGGAAGAGAAAGGGGAGTGGGAACAATTTATAGTGCCTGACAAGCTGCATTCTTCCTACATAAGAGATTGGGTTTTAATAAAGTAACTTGTATCTGAAGAATGGACTGAGAAATGGGTGTGCCAAGCATGCCCTCCCTACAGCAATGCTCCCCAGTTGTGCAGGACCCGGAGCTTAAGCCATGGACTCTGAAGTTCTCAAGGAGTAAAAATAAAAGGAACCTTTTTCTTACACTTAGAAACCTGACTCCATTGTACTTCTCTTTACAAACATACTTTTCCATCTTACAACCATTTGATCCAAGTTTAAAATGTGCAGGTAGCCCTAGCCCGTTTGTCTCAGTGGATAGAGCGTGGCCTGCAGACTGAAGGTCCCGGGTTCTATTCCGGTCAAGGGCACATGCCTGGGTTGCAGGCTCAATCCCCAGTGTGGGGCGTGCAGGAGGCAGTCGATCAATGATTCTCCCTCATCATTGATGTTTCTATATCTCCTCCCTTCCTCTCTAAAATCAATAAAAATATATTTTTAAATAAATAAAATGCAAATAATCTAGATGATTTTAACAGACTTCTGGTGCACTTCATATCTTTAATGATTGATTAAAAGATCAATACTCATTTTCAAAAAGTAAGCCTTGCATATCTTAGTCATTAGAGACAACTGTTCTGGGCTACTTTAAAATCACACTCAGGCCCTGGCCGGTTTGGCTCAGTGGATAGATCAGGGGTCCTCAAACTATGGCCCACGGGCCACATGCAAATACAAATATTGTATTGTTCCTGTTTTGTTTTTTTACTTCAAAATAAGATATGTGCAGTGTGCATAGGAATTTGTTCATAGTTGTTTTTTTAAACTATAGTCCGGCCCTCCAACGGTCTGAGGGACAGTGAACTGGCCCCCTGTTTAAAAAGTTTGAGGACCCCTGGGATAGAGCGTTGGCCTGAGGACTCAAGGGTCCCGGGTTCGATTCCGGTCAAGGACATGTACCTAGGTTGCAGGTACATACCCAGTAGGGAGTGTGCAGGAGGCAGCTGATTGATGTTTCTCTCTCATCGATGTTTCTGACACTCTATCCCTCTCCCTTCCTCTCTGTAAAAAATCAATAAAAAATATATATATTTTTAAAAATCACACTCAGCCCTAAAGACTGAAAACAAATCCACCAGCAAAAAAAAAAAAAAAAAAAAAGGTGGCCTTCCACTAGTTCTTAGGTTTTTGCTCTCAGTCAAGGAATCCTGACAAATAGAAAACACCATAGGAGCTCAATAAATACTAACTGTACATATGACTCTCCTAATGGAAAGCTCAAGTTTGGATTTGGTTACCTGGTCCTGAATGCATGTTAAAGCTTTTTAAAAAAATATATTTATATTGATTTCAGAGAGGAAGGGAGAGATAGAAACATCAATGATGAGAGAGAATCACTGATTGTCTGCCTCCTGCACACCCCTTACTGGGGATCGAACCTGCAACCTGGGTATGTGCCCTTGACTGGAAACAAACCTGGGACCCTTCAGTCTGCAGGCCGACACTCTGTCCACTCAGCCAAACCAGCTAGGGCTAAAGCTTACTTTTTTAATCCACCCCTAATACATATCCCAAACTACAGCCTGCATATTATTCTATCTCCACAGGTACTCCTCTTTCAGAGACAAGGACGATCCTCAAAACAAGTTTCAGTTCAGTTGATGTTATTTTTGCTTGATATTTCCTAGAATCTGACCTGCCAGTTAAAGCATCACGAATATATAGACATTCATATAAAATCAAAACTTTTTTTGTCTAAACTTACCCCCTCTACCTTTTTTGAAAACGGCTCTCATCAGAATCTGGCAGATAGCCTGGGCTAACTTATAAACAGGACTTTCAGAAGCAGTATAATATTAGAACTCTGTCAAGAGCTGTTTTGGTTAGCCCGGCTTGTATGGCTCAGCTGAGCTTCATCCCATGCACCAATTCAATTCGTGGTCTGGGTTTTGGGCTTGATCCCCAGTAGGGAGTGTACAGGAGGCAGCCAATGGATGTTTCTCTCTCTCCCTCTCCCTTTCTCTAAAAATCAATAAAAACATTTTTTAAAATATTTTTTGGTTAGAAATAGTATCCTTAAATTTGACCTCTGGGCACAAATTCTAGGTTTTGCTTCCCCTGCTAAGCCACCTCCTTTTCCCTGGATTAAAGTTGGAGGAATGGCTTTTTCTGTTAGCTGTCTCCCTGCACCACCGACTGTAGGCCATGTTTCCTCACAGATCTCCTGTTCTGAGTTTGATAATAAATGAGAGGTATTTTGCATTCCTCAACGGTAAGCCAGATGTAGAATTGAAGGGACCCCACAAAGACAATTACGACTTTCTACCTTTACGATGCTCTTTAATTCCAAGAGAGACTGCTCTACTTGCTTCTTGTTCTTCTCCTTTTCTATACGATCTTCAATGATGACGTGTTCATACTCCCTTATCTGCAAAAGTAAACATTAATTATGGTACAGTACTCTTGGCTAAGCTGTGGCCCAGCCAGCCCTGCAGTTTTGATAAAATTTAAACTAAAGCATGCCAAATCTAAAGATAAGCCAAAGGAAAAAATACTTACTGGATTCCTATATTATAAATATGCACATATTAACTTCATAATTGTTCCCACTTGTTTTTCAGTTTGAATAACTCAAATTTACCTGAAAATATTTCATAAAAATGAAATACTAACATGGGATTAATGACCTCAAATTAATGTAGTGTTTTAAGAGCTGTGATAGAATGTACACATGAAGCCATAATTAGAAGCATTTTGGAAATCATAATTCACTTTATGGTCTTCAGAGACCATAAAGTGGAAATCTCAAGAGGTGGTTATGAGGGTCAAATTAAGTTCTACTAGTGTATGTGCAATACTAGTAAAGCGCCTAGGACAGAGTAAGCACTGAGTGTTAGCACTGCTCTTGTTGCCCCCACCATCAATGTTGTTGCATTGTCATCGCTATTATCATGATCATTGAAAAAGAATCCTATGGCCCAGCCAGTGTGGCTCAGTGGTTGAGTCTCAACCTATGAACCAGGAGATCATGGCTCGATTTCCAGTCAGGACACATGCCCAGGTTGCGGGCTTGATCCCCAGGGGGAGGCAGGCAGGAAACAGCCAATCAGTGACTCGCTCTCATCATTGATGTTTCTATCTCTCCCTCTCCCTTACTCTCTGAAATCAATAAAAATATATTTAAGAAAAAGATGGTTTACATCTTCACTTTGTGACCAAAAATAGCATTACCCCAGCTACTGTAACTTAGCTCCACCCACTCCTCAGTGCTCAGCCTTAACTCTTGAAACTCTGCTTCCTTACCAGCCTTGCAAGGTCTTGAAGGCGTGTTAAGTCACTGGCTTTAGCAGATTTGAGAGCATTCAGTTCATTCTGTTTCATTTCTGTGTCCTTATCATATTTCTCCATCCAGAACTCTAGCTTCTCCTCAAGTTTCTATTTGGAAAGAATATTAAATCATGGCTTCTACCAGACACAAAAAAAATCACTTATATAAAGTTCAAGAACAAGCAAAACTTTTCCATAGTGATAGAAGTCAGAATTGTGGCTATTTCTGGAGGAGGGTTGGTTTATTGATGCAATGGGACATGAGGAAGACTTCTGGTATGCTGTAAATGTTTTCTTTTTGATTGTTGTTGTTAATCCTCACCCAAGGATATTTTCTATTGATTTTTTAGAGAGAGTGGAAGGGAGGGGGAGAGACAGAGAGAAACATTGGTGTGAGAGACACCTTGATTGGTTGCCTCCCACATGCACCTGGACTAACTGGGGCCAGGGGTCAAGCCTGCAACTGAGGGATGTGCCCTTGACTAGAATTGAACCTGGGACCCTTCAGTCCGCAAGCCAATTCTCTATCCACTGAGCCAAACTGGCCAGGGCTGTAAATGTTTTCTGTTTCTCTATCTGAGTGCTGGTTACAGGAGCATATATATGTACATATTCATCAAACTACTTAATATTTATGTTATTTATATATTAGTGTTATTTATGTTATTGATATTTATGTTATTACTGAATTTAAAAATGAGCAAGAGGGCCTTTTCAGTGTCTGGATAAGAGAAGTTGCAATGAAAAGGAAAGGAATAAAAGGTCGATAGAAAATTCTGAAGGGTAAGGAATGTCATCAGACATTTCTTTGATTGAGAACACTAAATATTAGTTGAGAAGGGTGCAATGTCTTCAAAACTCTAAAACATAATAATGTGAATCTAATATTCTATACCTAGCCAACCAAGCATTTGAATATAGGGAAAGAATTACCTAGTCTTTCTGAAAGAGTTACTCAAGAATGTACTTTAGCAAAATAAAATGAGAGATGTACCAGAAATGGGAGAGAAACCAGTACAATATATATTTAAAAGCCATTTAATGTACTTGTTAATAATAAATGAGAATATGGAATTGAAATCTTCAATTGGGCACAAACAGGCTCTGAAGCCACGTTGCCTAGGTTCAACTTGCAATTGTGGCACTCACATAAGTCTACTTAAATTCCCTAAACCTCAGTTCCCCATCTATAAAATGGAAGTATATAATGAATGGTTTCAATATGGGGTGTAGGAGAGGAAGAGAAGTAAGAGAAAGCTTTGCCCTAATAAAAGAAATAGCTTGGCTGTTGTGGTTCAATGGTTGAGCATGAACCTATGAACCAGGAGGTCATGGCTCGATTTCCAGTCAGGGCACATGCCCAGGTTGTGGACTCGATCCCCAGTAGCGGGTGTGCAGTAGGCAGCCAGCCAATCATTCTCTCTCATCATTGATGTTTCTATCCCTCTCTTCCTCTCCCTTCTTCTCTCTGAAATCAATTTTTTTAAATAGCAAGAAATATAGATATTGATTAACTCTACCCTTAGAGAAAGAATCAAGTACGCATATGTATGTTAAAAATATAAGGGTTACCACTGCAAGAACAGAATGTATGTATAACTTCCAAACTTCTACAGTGTGTACCACAAGAATGAGACATCAAGTGGAACATAGATATGGAATTTTTTAGAAAACATGACTCACATCAATCATTCTAAGTTAGAGAGAAATGTCAGTTTGGCTAAAGCTAGCTAAAATGTAATAACATCATTTAGTATTTATCATATTTCTGTTTACATTAATTTGTATAGCAAATTATATTGGTTTTCCTCTTACATAATTATATTAAAATCTTAATTGAAAATAAAATTTTTAAAAATGCAGCTATGCTCGGTCAGCATAGCTCAGTGGTTGAGCATTGACCTATGACCCGGGAGGTCCCAGTTCAATTTCCAGTCGGGGCACATGCCCGTGGCGGGCTCGATCCCCAGTGTGGGGTGTGCAAGAGGCAGCCTGTCAATGATTCTCTCTCATCATTGATATTTCTCTCTCTCTCTCCCCCTCTCCCTTCCTCTCTGAAATCAATAAAAATATATTTTATAAAATAAAATAAAAATCCAGCTATGTGCTGTTATAGAAACCACAGCTAAAACAATATAATCAAAGCAAAAGTAAAGCAGGTTTAGCCCTTGCCAAGGTGGCTCGGTTGTGCAGCAAAAGGTTGTGGGTTCGATCCCCAGTCGGGCACATAGAAGAATCAACCAATGAATGCATAAATAAGTGGAACAATAAATTGATGTTTCTGCCTCTCCCTTCCTCCATCCCTCCCTGTCTCATTAATAAATAAAAAAAATTAAAAAACACTGACAGGAAAATAATAGAATTGTTCAATAAAACCAAAAGGATAACTACAGAAATAAAGGAACATTATATTTTATTTTATTTTATAAGTTTGATTTTTTGTTTTGTTTTTAATCCTCACCCGAGAATATTTTTTCATTGATTTTTAGAGAGAGTGGAAGAGAGAGAGAAAGACAGAGAGAAAATATTAGTGTGAGAGAAACACATAGATTGGTTGCCTCCTGCACACACCCTGACCAGGGCCCAGGCTGGGGAGGAACCTGCAACAGAGGTACATGCCCTTGACCGGAATCGAACCTGGGACCCTTCAGTCTGCAGACTGACGCTCTATCCACTGAGCCAAACTGGTTAGGGCTAAAGTAACATTTTAAATTGTAAGAGACTATAGTGCACAGCTTTATACTAATAAATTTGAAATGAATGTTTAGATAAAATGGATTATTTTCTAGGAAGATAGTTACTAAAAATGACTCAGAAAGAGACTTTTTAAAGGGAAGGCATCAATAATCATTAACTGATTGTAATAGTAGCCAAATATCTCCCCTATAGAATGACATCCAGTGCTCGCTCGGCAGCACATATACTAAAATTGGAACGATACAGAGAAGATTAGCATGACCCCTGCTCAAGAATGACAAGCAAATCTGTGAAGCGATTCCATTTTTTTAAATAAATAAAATAATATCCAGACAAGATTGTTTATGACTGAATTTGACTAAAGTTTCAAAGAACAAATAATATATTTTGTTCTATTTATATTTTTAGATTTCAGAGTATAAGAAGATAGAAAGCTCCCCAACTCAAGCTGCCAAGCTAGCATAACTGAGAGCAATACAACAAAGAAACACCAAAAACCAAATCATCTATAGGTTAATTTTGTTTGTGGAATATATAAATACAAAATAAAAATATACAAATAAATTATAAGGTTTAGCCCAAGAATATAAAGATGATTCAACTCAACAAATCTATTAGTATATTTTATCAACATATTGAAAGAGAAAAAATAATATCTCAGTGGATAAAAAAATCCATCTCATAAAGTTGAATACTGTACTCATCCTGGAAATCTATTCCCTTCTGAGGTACACTTATCTGAGTTATCTGTTCTCCCCAGAACTTGCTGAGAGTTGACCCTAGTTGTGGATCCATGGGCTATAGAGGTGATTGTGCTAGGTCTTGAGAGTAAGCATCCTTTTTCAAGGCATCTGCCTCAGATGAAGTTATTATCACAGGATTTTCAGGGAAGAGACAACTGGTCTCAGACACAGGGGTGTGCAGTCTAATTCCACTGGCAAGGCAGTGACTTAGGGTCTCAAGATTGTCAGTATGTATCAGAGTCCAACCAGCTATTCCCATTCCAAGTTTCTGGGTCCCATTCTCTCCCAATGAATGCCCTCAGTTGCTCATGAGAAACATGACATGACTATCTACTCATGTGACTGAAATTCCGTTAAAACCAATAATAGAAAAATGGTGGCCCCGTATCACTACTATTAGTCAACATTACACTTGACATTCTATCTATAAAAGAAACCACAAAATGGAGATAGACGTAAATAATGAAAAGGAAAATATAAAATTGTTACTATTTGCAGTCAATAACATCTTCTACCTAGAAAACAAATCAACTGAAACCATTAAAATGAATATGAGAGGACATAAGGAATCTAAAAGCAATATACCAAAATAGTCTTCCCATACACCATGCACTTAGAGACATGTCCAAGAATGTTCAGCATTGTTTTAACAGAAAAAGTCAGAAACTGACAGAAGAATGGTTAATTAAATGTTGGTATAGCTTGTGTATGGGATATTATACAGCAGTTGTACTGACAAGGAAAACATTAAAGACAAGGTAAGTAAATAAATAAATAGGGTCTACAACAATATACCTAGTATGACCCCATTTACTTTAAAAACATGTAAATAGATACACATAAAAGTATGTCTATTAAAAGAAAAAGATGTGGAAGAAATGTTTTTTAAGAAGGGGAGTGATTAAGAGAGCTTTCACCTTTGAAACTATATATTTCTGTCCTAATTGGTTTTGTTCAGTGGTTAGAGTATTGGCCTGTGGACTGACGGGTCACAGGTTTTATTCCAGTCAAGGGTATCTACCTCAGTTGCAGGCTTGACCCCCAGCCCTGTTCAGGGCCATTCCTGCAGGAGGCAACCAATAGATGTGTTTTTCTCACCTCTCTCTCTCTCTCTCTCTCTCTCTCTCTCTCTCTCTCTCTCCTCCCGACCCCCCACCTCCATCCTCCCTTCCACTCTCTCTAAAAATCAATGGAAAAAAGATCCTCGGATGAGGATTAACAACGAATATATATATATGTAATTTCTGTACTGTTTCATATGTTTCATTAACAAGTATTTATGTACTGCTTGTGTTATTGGGCTGAAGATCTGGGCAACACTGACTTCATCCACCCATCGTTCACTTAATCTACTAGCTCATCTGATTGTTATGCCTGCTGTGTCTAACATTTGAAACAGGTAAAATGATACATAATTCTCTCTTTTTTAAAAATATATTTTATTGACTTTTTACAGAGAGGAAGGGAGAGGGATAGAGAGTTAGAAACATCGATCAGCTGCCTCCTGCACACCTCCCACTGGGGATGTGCCCGCAACCAAAGTACATGCCCTTGACCGGAATCAAACCTGGGACCCTTCAGTCCACAGGCCGACGCTCTATCCGCTGAGCCAAACTGGTCAGGGCAATACATAATTCTTAAATTGCAGGTTACAGGACCCTGATTCTAATAACCTACCAGATATTTTTTCAGTAAAGGTTTGTGATATAGCATCTAGTAATTCTTCAACTACAATTTTGGAATTCTTTACTGAAAATTCATTAGCTTTCTCAAAATCAGGCTGTAACATGGAAATTTTTTCCGTATTGATCCAACAGATATTCAGCTTGGTTTGTTGTTAGAATCAGAAATACTAATTAAAACCCTATGATTCACACAAGAAGAAATAAAAAGAGTAAATAAATATATAGAAAAATGGTCAAGTCTATCAGTAAGAAAAAAATGCAAAATAAAACAGCTCGTTAACAGACTTTTAATAATATCTAAAATGGTTAGTGCTGTGGAGGATACTTGATATTAGTGCCTGGATATACTGCTGATGGCAGTGTAAACTACAAAGTATTAGCAATATTATCAAGTCACAAAATACCAGTCTCTCTGACATCATAATCTCATGCTTGAGATTTATTTTGGGTAAATAATTGCAATGAAGAAAAACAGTCATTTGGACAAAGCTTTCATTACTGCATTATTTATAATAACAAAACTTTAGAAATAACCTAAATATCTAAAATAAAGGGTAACAAGTAAACTATGGCATAACCATTCAATGGAAAATTATAAAACTATTTTTAATTATTTTATAAAGAGACTGGTAACATGAAAAAATGGGTTAAACAATTGGCAATTTAAAAAAATCTTCCCTCAACCAAGAATGTTATTTTTATAATTTTAAAAAGTCATACTTTAAAATTATGACAATGAAACAATATAGGAATGAGAAAAGTTTCTCAGGTATTCAAATTACAGCTTTATAAAATATTTATTCAGATGAATAAATTTATTTTGTTTTGATGTATGGGAAATACATGTTTTTTTAAAAAATTTTAATACATTTTTATTGATTTCAGAGAGGAAGGGAGAGGGAGAGAGAGATAGAAACATCAATGATGAGAGAGAATCATTGGTCAGCTGCCTCTTGCACACTTCCTTACTGGAGTTCTAGCCCGCAACCTGGGCATGTTTCCTGACCAGGAATCAAACCATGACCTCCTGGTTCATAGGTCAATGCTCAACCACTAGCCACACCAGCCGGACTCAGATGAATAACTTTAAAAGATAACATGGGCTATAGCTCATTCATTAAGCTGGTAGAATTAAGATTGATTTTTTTCCCTTCAAAAAATGTTTGGCTGTCCTTGGTATTTTGTAAGTGAAACACAAACATGTCAGAGGATAAAATAGTTTTGGTGACCCACCTGCTGCTCCCTTCGAAGGAATATTTCAATCTCCATATGAATCTGGTTTTCTTCTTCAGTTCTCAGCCTTAGTTTCTGTGAGAACAATAAACCGCGTCAGGAGTTCTTCCCAGCAGGGCTGCTGGGTTGGAAATGAGAACTTCTCAAAATTAGAGGTGTAGCTGAGGCAGAAGCACAGGACCCTGTGGTATCGCTCCGGAGCCACAATTCTGCTCCTTTCAACTTGCTTAGTGTTTGTTCACCAACCACTGAGCTGTGTGTCAGGCACCGTGCTGGATGTGTGAGTAACCAGAACAAAAGGACCATAATCCTGTTGTCTGGAAAGTGATGTCAATTTAAGGAGAGAAACGATGCTTCGAGGGCACAGGTTCTTAGGCCTAGAAAAGGGAAGTCCAGGGTGCAAGAAAAAGTTTTCTATCACAGACGTAAGCCACCTGGGTAGTGAGCTTCAAATAAGCAGGGAGCTCAGAAGAAAGGAGTCCTGACACACACTCTACTGCTTGCTCCTTGTCGCCTACCTGTTGTTCTTTTAGCCATTCAGCATTCCTTTTTAAGTTTTATGAACTTCAGATCTCTAGATTGTGTATTTCTTAGTGGAGGGATAAAAGGTACTGGTTGACCTGGCCGGTGTGGCTCAGTGGTTGAGTGTCAACCCAGGAACCAAGAGTTGGTGGTTTGATTCCGTCAGGGCACATGCCTGGGTTGCGGCTCAGTCCTTAGAAGGGAGTGTGCAGGAGGCAACCGATCAATGATGTTGCTATCTCTTTCCCTTTCTCTCTCTAAAAATCAATAAAAACATTTATTTTTAAATACTTAAAGAAAAAAAGGTACTGGTTGAGTGAGGAAAGCAGCAGCAAAATCCTGCAGTTACTGCGTACCTTGTTTTATTCTCTTCTGAGAATTGCCAGGAGATATGGCAAGTGGTTTTATAAAAGAAAGTGGCCAAGGGAAGAAAGTACAACCAGTTTTCAGTCATTACAAAACAACAGGAGATACAGGCTCTCCAGCCCATCAGAGACTCTCCTGGCAAATATGCAAGTCCTCCTTCTGTTCTCATTTTTAACCTCAAACGTTAGGGCTACAGAAGAGAGAAAACAAATCATGAGGATCTCCCTCTCGCTCCTGCGTTAGCTGAGGCAAGTGAGGAGGGACAGCAGTGCCATCTACCTGGCCCCTGCCTGTGAGCAGCGATTACCTCAATCTCTTCCAGCAGGAGCTCCTCTGTTCTGTTACATTTTTTCTGGGTCTGAGAAATCTGCAGCTCAGTGTTTTTCTTCATAAAGCGATTCTCCATGTTAGTTTTTGCCTTCAGCTCTTGCAACTGGTCCTTGAGGTGAGCAATATATTCATTCCGATTCTGTAGAGGTAAGACCAGGTTTGTGAATTAAAATACATTCTACCTCCATTCAGTTCAGCCAGTGGTTTTAAGCTTACCTTATGTATGTATATAACAACAAGGAACTGAATCTATTTTTCTGCTATCACGCTATGGGAAGTTTAGCCAGTAATCGTGGATAGTATAAGTGAAAAGGAAAGATAGGTAGTTCTAAACATCAGGACTGTGAGATTCTTTCTGAGACACACTATTTGGGTACTCTGTATCCACAAGAATTTCCCATTGTGCGCTCTCTCTCTCTCTCTCTCTCTCTCTCTCTCTCTGTCTTTCTTGATAGATAGATAGATAGATAGATATAAATTTAGATATATATCCTCCTGCACGCTCGCATGCACGCACGCCCACGCGTGTGTATATATATATATATATATTATTCTTACTAAAAAGAAAAAGGTTTTATTGATTTATTTTTGAGAGAGAGAGGAAGGGAGAGGGAGAGAGAGACATGAATCAAGCCCACAACCTAGGCATGTGCCCTGATCGGGTATCAAACTGGTGACCTCTCGGTGCACAGGATGATGCTCAACAAACTGAGCCACACCAACCAGGGCTCCATTGCTATCTCTTTTTGGTAGAAAGAGCACTAGTCTAATGGTCAAAAGACCTGCCACTCTTCCCCCCAAGCCCTCAGCTGTGTGAACTTGGCCAATGAGTTGAGCTCTCCAAGACTTACCTTCTGTAAAATAGAAAATTAACATCTACCCTGCCTGAAATATCTCATGAAGTGACTATAAGGACTGAGAATATGTATGAAAACTGTTTGCAGGTTACAAAGCAGTTGGCAATTTTAAGGTCTCAATATTTATTTTAAAGTATTTATTCAATACCACACTAAATAAATAGTAGAGATCTTACTAGACATAGTCCTTGACATCATAAAGCTTACAATCTTTTGGTAGACAAGTGGTTAAAGGAAACAAACAAATATGTGTAAACTATTTTAAAGGTGCAAAATGCTATGAAAGAATAGGGCAACTGGCCGGAGAAACTAAGAAGGAAGACCTATACTAGAATGGATTGTCTAAAAAGGATTCTCTGAGAAAGGAATGTTAAATCTGACACCTGATGGATAAGTATGTCTGTCACATGAAAAGTGGTGTCAAGGAGAAGTCTAAGGAAAAGGAAATAAGCATGCCAAGACCTGAGGCAGCAAACACCTAGATGTATTCCAGGGACCGAAAGAACATTCTGGAGGCTCTAGTCCAGTGAGTTGACAGTGGGACAAGATGAGGTTGGAGAGGCAAGTAAGAATAAGACCTGCAGGACCTCAGAGGCATATTATAAAGTCTGAATTCTATTCCGGGTGCCATTGGAAGCCTTGAAAGAGTTTTAGTCAGGGTGGTAACATCTGATTGAAAAAAAAATCAGACGAAGTGTGAGTAATTTCACAGAGAGATAATCAGAGTTAGCCGACAGTACAACAAGCAAGCATACAACTAATAACAAAAATGCATGGCTTTACTCATTGATCTATGTTTCCCCAATTATCAACCAACTTTAATCTTACCATGTAAACTGGGCAGAATTAGTTCTAAGTAAGTATTAGAAGAAGAAACGAAGCAGAAATTGGTCAAGATAATCCATAATGAAAAGCAAATCCAGTTTAAAGAACCATAAAATTAGTCAGGAAGGAATTCTTCAAGTTGTTTTGCCTAACTTCTTGATATAACTCTGTGGAAGTGTTCCAATTGTATAGCAATTATTCCAACTGTATCAGAGGATTCCAAAGAGTATCTCTGGCAGAGAATATGCTACAAGCCCAGTTGATAATACTTAGTACTTTATAAGTTTTTATGAATTATAGGACTGTGGGCAAAGTACTTAACCTCTCTAAGACTATTTCTCATCTGTAAAATCCTGCCAGTTCCTGGCACAACTTAGGTGCACAATAAATGCTTATTAAATAAATTTTAATATATGACTTTTTTGGCTCAATTTTTCCTTCCCTTCTCTACACTCTCCTCACTTTTCTCCATTCTTCTCCATTTTTCTTCTTTCTTCTCTTCTAGTTCCAACTTGTATGGCAGTCAGTGATAAAGTTTGAATCTGTAGGAAGTCTTGAGTTAAAGTAAAATGTGACGTGTTCACTTCTTCATCAACTGGGATCCTTTAACCTTAATTGCTTAGACTTTCTTCAAGGCCCAGCTTATATATCACTTAAATCCAGAAAACCTTTTCCAAAAACTTCAGTCCACATAAATAATTGTAGTCTTGTTTTTCACAGAATCTAATAGTGTTAAACAGGTAGGTATTCTTTAACCAGTCAACTGCCACGATTTTTTGAATTTAATTAAAAAAGGTCCGCCGCTTGCGTCTATAGACGCTTATGGAGTACAAATGTTAAATAATGTCCATACAAAAATATACTTTCAAAAACTCAAGAGAATGTTCTGGTCAGGTTTCTTTATCAAACTGAACATTAAGTCCTCCAGAGCAACAATATGAGGATCAGAAATGCAGAGTTAAAACTCTAGGAGTTCCTGTCCATGGCAAGCAGAAGGCATTACATTATGTAACTGTGAATAAGGTCATACGACGTTGGTCTGCAGTTACACTGTGCCAAGTCAAAGGCATCTGGTTTTCTTGTTATTACCATGGGCCTCTGATAACCCTGAGTTCCTCTCTATATTTCTGTTCTATACAAATGTATGGCCTTCCATGGCAACAGTGTGGAAACAGAAGAGGAATACTGAATGTATAATATTGACAGGCCAGTGATTGTAAAATCATGACCAAGGCATACATACTAATAATGAACTGAAGCATCATTCTACTTCTTCGTCTTCCTAGTGTGCAAAACAGAGAAGCAGTGGATTGCAGGCCAAATGCCTTGAATTGTATGATTTCCTTTTGAGATTCTCACTAAGAAAAGATCTGCCTTCATCACCACTCACCATCATAACCCTCGTTGTCTACAGTGTCTGGAGCTCTCCCTGCAGTCAGGGTCTGTGGACTGAACAGCGTATTGGTGGGGTTTTGTAGCAGACCAAATTTCACTTCCAAAGCTGCCTTCAGATCTGGACTTTTGGAATTGTTACTTGAATTCAAAGAAGCATGATTTAGTAGTGGAAAGAAGGAGTCGACCGATGAAAGTTAATAAGGCTCTGGTGGCTGCACATTATTGTGAGCCAAAGAATTTTAATGGTAGTGTCTGTTTTCATAATTGAACATAAAGTGGGGACAAGAGTACTGGTTCCTGGAATTTTTGGAAGCTACTGTCTGGAGAAGTTGGAATTTGTCTTACAACTCAGGCTGTCCTCTGTGGTTGGATGGAAAAAGGAAAATGGGAATGTGGCCTATTAAAGTGATAACAGCCACAGAAACAAATACAGTTGTGTGTTAAATTAACATTTGTATTTGTCTGTCTATCACTAAAAATGCTGGCTGATTCTCTAAGAGTCTATGAATGAAGTCTGAGCTAAACGGAGTCTACCGTTACAAGACATAGATGAAACCCAATCAAGACCAAATTCTAAAGTTTCAGACTCCAGTTCCACCCACTTCCACTTGAACTATTTTCTTTCCAATAGTACCAATTTCTGGGGGGGGGGGGGGGGGATAGGGGAGGGGGGTAAGAGATCAACCGAAGGACTTGTATGCATGCATATAAGCATAACCAATGGACAAAAGACACTGGGGGATAGGGGAGGCCGGGGAAAGGTCAAGGGGGGGAAAAAAGAGACATATGTAATACTCTTTGTAATACTTTAAGCAATAAAACAAAATTTAAAAATAAAAATAAATAATAAATAAAATAGTACCAATTTCCTTTTTTCTTTCCTTTTGTAATAAAGTTTCCACACACCTCACTGTCTTGGCTGATCTCTTCTAAGTAAACTCCTCCTTAAATGTGATGCCTAAAACTGTACACATTATTCTAGCTGTCTAACCACAATAGAAGACAGGGGAATGGTTTTTCCCTGTTGGATCAAAACCCACAGTGCCACATTTCAGTAACCAAAACAAAGAGAAAGCACTCCAAATGCTTTCAGAATGTATGGTAATATGTTGTCATATTGTGAAGACTCTGGTGACAAGAAGGAAGACGGAAGAAGGAAGAAGGAAGAACTATGAAAGGAAGACAGAGAAGTTTAAAGAGACAGGGGTAGGCAGTCAAGGCTGTTGCTACAACTAGTGGTGAAGCTGGGCCTAAATTCAGATTCTCATGTTACAACCTGGCTAAACCTCTAATGATACTGCTGAACACAAGTTAGGTCTTCACAATGCTCAACTTAGAAGATTCTTCTAGGGATATTAGTTTCACATTTGCTTCTTTTTGGAATCAGTTCAAAATTCTAATAATCAACAGGATCTTTAATTCTAATGTCTATTATTTATCACATACCAGCTTTGAGTTGCTTGCAAATTTAGTAAGCATGCTTTCTATATCTTCATTTAATTCCTGAATCCATTTTGGACCACAGAGATCATTAGAGTATCTCAACGTATTCTCTTTGTTACTCTCTCAACCTGGCCCCCCAAAAAGAAATTAGTCATCAAAGTGTGCAAAAAGCTGAGGGGTCTGCCCTGGCCGAGTGACTTAGTTGGAGCGTCGTCCTGTACACCAAAAAGGTTGCGGGTTCGGTTCCCAGTCAAGGCACATACCTAGGTTGTGGTTTAGTCCCCGGTCGGGGTGAGCAGCCAATCAATGTTTCTCTCTCACATTGATGTTTTTGTTGTTTTTTTCCCTCTCTCTCTTTTCCTCTCTTTCTAGAATCAGGAAAAACAAAACATATCCACAGGTGAGGATTTGTTTTAAAAAAGGTGAGGGGCTTGAGTGAAGAAAAGAGCCAGGTAACATGCGAAGTAGTAATAGGGTGGCTAGAGAAAAAACAAGTATGGCTTGAAGGGTGGAGTCATTCAGGCCTGTTTTAGGATATCATGCAAAGTTTCCAGGATAGCATTGAGTGTCCCAAAGTACAGTGACCATGGATGAAAATGGGGTTGCTGGCCCTGGCCAGTTTGGCTCAGTGGATGGAGCGTCGGCCTGCGGACTGAAGGGTCCCAGGTTCGATTCTGGTCAAGGGCACATACCTTGGTTGCGGGCACATCCCCAGTGGGGAGTGTGTGGGAGGCAGCTGATTGATGTTTCTCTCTCATTGATGTTTCTAACTCTCTATCCCTCTCCCTTCCTCTCTGTAAAAAATCAATAAAATATATTAAAAAAAAAAAAAAGAAAATGGGGTTGCTGAATGGAGAACAAATGGGTGAGGGATTCTTAGTGCTGCAGTTGACTTATTAGTGGTCGGCAAACTGCGGCTCTTTGGCCCCTGGAGTGTGGCTCTTCCACAAAATACCACGTGCGGGCGTGCACGTACAGTGCGATTGAAACTTCGTGGCCCATGTGCAGAAATCGGTATTTTGTGGAAGAGCCACACTCAAGAGGCCAAAGAGCCGCATGTGGCTCGCGAGCCGCAGTTTGCTGACCACTGATAGGGTTACCCACAGACCCGTGATGGTGAACCTATGACACGCGTGTCAGAGGTGACACGCAAACTCATTTTTTTGGTTGATTTTTCTTTGTTAAATGGCATTTAAATATATAAAATAAATATCAAAAATATAAATCTTTTTTTTTTTTACTATGGTTGCAAATATCAAAAAATTTCTATATGTGACACAGCACCAGAGTTAAGTTAGGGTTTTCCAAAATGCTGACACGCCAAGCTCAAAAGTTTCGCCATCACTGGTCTAGACATTCACGTGAACCCAATTCTAAGGGGAAAATGTCATGATTAGCCCCTGCTAAGGAGGAGGTACAGAATGCCTTCCATCCAGCACTAGAATACATGTAAGGCACTAGCAGAGTCAAAGGGCAAGAGTTTGTACTCAAAGTCACTGAGCACCACTGGGAAGGTCCTCTTACCATTGCAATAAGGTTATAGGGTTCCAGGACATCCAGCTTCATGCCCTTTGACTCTTTGGGAAGCAATTTGTTCAGAAGACTTAAAGATAGTATGTACGTTGGAATAAAGTCTAGTGGCCTTTTTTAGACAATTCTTCCTAATATATTTTTAAATATTCGTCTAACTTCCATGCAGAGAATAGTGACAATTCCCTGATATGAAGCATAAGCTTGTCCAAATAGCTAGGTAATGATAAGCTGAAATTAGGCCATCCTTTTAAACTCCCTAAACTGCTAATAGTGTTCGTCATTCTAGTAGAACTAATTTCTAACTGCCTAAGTGGTAGCCCAAACATTACTTTGTAAGTCAATTGCTTAAAACTTGGATGCATTTTCTTATAGAGGTAAATTAGATATAAGGTTAGGTCCTAATAACCATAAAAACTCAGTAAATCCACTCTGTATCTATCCTATCTAAAAATAGACAAACATGGTAATTAACCATACCTCCGACACGCTTCCCATTGGTTAATCGGGGCGATATGCAAATTAACTGCCAACCAAGATGGCGGCCGGCAGCCAGGCAGCTGAAGCGAACAGGAGGCTTGCTTGCTCCAGTGATGGAGGAAGCCAAGGTTCCCCGCCTACCACTGCCGGCCTCTGAGCTGCACTCTAAGAAACAATGTTGCAATTATAGAAGCTAAACAAATCCCAGAAACCTGCTTTCAGCCAGCCGGGCCTCAGAGCTGGAGCTGCAACAGTGTTTCAATTATAGAAGCCAAACAAACCCAGATACCTGCTTTCAGCAGCTGAGGTCTCAGAGCTGGAGCCGTGCCTCAGAGCTAAAGCCGGCTCTCAGTTCCAGTGACAGCCATAGAAGGTAAATAAATCCCAGAATAAAAGAAAAAAAAGGAGAGGTTGGGAGCTTCAGTCACCCGCCAGCCTGAAAATGGCCCTCAGCCCCTCACCCAGACTGGCCCGGCACCCCAGTGGGGACCCCCACCCTGAAGGGGGTGTGACCAGCTGCAAACAGCCATCATCCCCTCATCCAGGCTGGCCAGGCACCCAAGCGGGACCCCCACCCTGATCCGGGACACCCTTCAGGGCAAACTAGCCGGCCCCCACCCGTGCACCAGGCCTCTATCCTATATAGTAAAAGGGTAATATGCAAACTGACCCTAACAGCAGAACAACTGGGAATGAGCGGTCACTATGACACACACTGACCACCAGGGGGCAGACGCTCAATGCAGGAGCTGCCCTCTGGTGGTCAGGGTGCTCTCACATGGGAGGAGCTCTGCTCAGCCACAAGCCAGGCTGATGGCTGCCAGTACAGCGGTGGTGGTGGGAGCCTCTCCTGCCTCCTCAGCAGTGCTAAGGATGTCCGACTGCAGTTTAGGCCTGCTCCCCGCTGGCAAGTGGACATCCGCTGAGGGCTGCCGGGCTGCCAGAGGGATGTCTGATTGCCATCTTAGGCCCAATCTTCCGGGAGCGGGCCTAAGCCAGCAGGTGATCATCCCCTGAGGGGTCCCAGACTGCGAGAGGGCACAGGCTGGGCTGAGGGAACCCCCGCCCCCCCAAATGCACAAATTTTTGTGCACCGGGCCTCTAGTATATATATAAAAGCCTAAGCGATTTTTATGACTGAATGACCAGAACAACCAGAATGACCGGTTGGCCAGTCTCTATGGCATGCACTGACCACCAGGGGGCAGATGCTCAATGCAGGAGCTGCCCCCTGGTAGTCAGTGTGCTCCCACAGCCAACCTCCAACGGCTGGCCAAACTCCTCGGGCCCCTCCCCCCTGGCCAGCTGGCCAACCTCCCAGAGCCCCTCCCCCCAGCCGGCCGGCCCCAATCAGCCCCAATCAGGACTGGGCGAGATGCCCTGATTGGCCCAATTGCCAGCCAGGCCGAGGGACCCCACCCATGCATGAATTCATGCACTGGGCCTCTAGTTTAAAATACAATATAAATGGCCCTCCCTGGCCCGATAGCTCAGTTGGTTGGAGTGTCATCCTGCTATGCCAAGGTTATGAGTTCAATCTCTGGTCAGGAAACATATAAGAATCAGCCAATGAATGCATGAATAAGTGGGACAACTAATTGATGTTTCTCTCTCTCTCTCTCTCCCTCTCTCTCTCTCTCTTTATTCAATAAATAAATAAATTTTTAAAAATACACTACATATGTCATTATAAACCCTAACCATCATGTATAAGAAGGTTCGTAATGTGCTTGATGTCCTACCAAGGACTATAGTCTCCCATCTGGTATGCTGGAATGAGACTGCCTGAGATAAGGTCTCGTATAGGGAAGGAGTAAGTGGGATGGTTGGGTGGAATGGGAGGGGTAAGGCTGACTGAGAGCTCCAGAAGGTTGGGGTCTCCCAGAGTTCTATTCTGGACATACTTGTACATCTCAGACCAACTCTCTAGTTACTCTCTTCAGGAGAAACAGCAACTTTTCATACAAAACTTGGCTTAAGAAAAATGGCTTCTATACCGCAGTTTTAGCTCAGTAACTTTTGGTGTTGCCCAGGAAATTCTTACCTGTACTTCAACTTGCCGTTCTCTTTTGACATTATGAAGCTCTTTTTGAAGAGATTTTATTCGTTTTCTTCCTTTTTCCTCCCTAGAAGAAGTAAGAATGATTTGTGTTTAGAGCAGTGTTTCTCAAACTTCAATGTGCACAAGGATCACCTGGATGTTAAAAAACAGATTCCTGGGCTCTCCCCGAGATTTTTATTTCAGTAGGTCTGGGGTGGGGCCCTGGAATCTGCATTTCTAACAAGTTCCCAGGTGATGTTCATCATGCTGGTCCATGGAGCACACTTTCAGTGACACGTTTTTTAAAAAACATTTTAAAAAATGTTATTGATTTTAGAGACAGAGAGGAAGGAAGGAAGGGAGGGAGGGAGGGGAGGGAGGAGGAGAAGGGGGTGAGAAACATCAATTTCACCCACCTGTGCTTTCATTGGTTGACTCTTGTATGTGCCCTGGCTGGAGATCAAACCCCCAACCGTGGCGTATCAGGACACTGCTCTAATGAACTGAGCTACCCAGTCAGGGCTCAGTGATACTTTTTAAAAGACTGATTTATTTTACTAATTTGAAGGAGGATTTTTTTTGGCTTATCAGTGTTGTATCTAAAATTGTTGCTGCTGAATTACTTATTCTAAGTTCAAGCTCTTAGTTAAGGTGATAACCACCACATCTCTATCATACAGGCACATTCTCACCATGCAAATATCTTGTTTCCCAAGCACCTTTTACCTAATGTTTTCAGTACCATTGCTAACATTTGACTGAATCATTATTCAGTATAAAAAGTTGCAAAAGTGGTGAATTTGTAATTTTATCATTCCTTCTCCATTTATGAACTGGCATTCTTCTGTTTAAAAATAAAAGCTTCCCTTTTTCTTCCCACCCACCCCCCAAAAATAAAATAAAATAGCTACTGCTGAGAAAACTAAGAGGAGAAGATACAGGAAGAGGATAAAAAGAATCTTTTCTACTCTGAGCACTTCACATATTCTTACCTTGCAATAACCTTATGAGTAGTCTCTATCATTATCCCTATTTGACAAATGAGGGTAATAGAGAGCTGAGGTAACGCTGTGGTGGACATGAGAATGTGCCTCGCAGACCTCCAACTACAGGGAGTGTAAGCAAACATAGTTCAAGGCTCTGAGATCCTTCACTCTGTGTGTTCTGAGGCCTCACACTCCACCGACTGCTCCCAGCCAATTTTTAAATCTGGCGGGGATAAAGGGCAGGCCCTTCCTGAGAGACCAGGGCTTTTCTTATGGTTGACTTTGGCTCAAGGGCTCCCTGATGACCTTACCCAACATTCTTACACCGCAGGCGGTCTCTTCCAGCCAACCTCCCCTCTCCTTCACTTGGGATCAGTCCAGCATTGGGTCTGAAGGCTCCCTTCCATTTTCTTTAACTCAAGTGACTAATCTCATCTTGGCATCCATCTCTCAGAAGACACAGACCTCACACTCTTATGAACAGTAAACGGCACAGCAGGATTCAAACTCAGTACTTAAGTTTAAAACAAGCAAACAAAATAATAAAACAACATAAAGATAAACAAAACTAAACAACTGCCTTAGCTCGCTCGGGCTGCTATAACAAAAATATCAGAGGAGCCTGATTAGTTCAAGGAAAGAGTCTTTGTTAATACCATACAATTCATCCTTTTAAACAGTACAATTTAGTGGTTTTGGGTTTATTCACAGTTGTGCAACCATCACCACTATCTAATTCCAGAACATTTTCATCATCCACCAAAAGAAACCCTGTACTCATTTGCACTCACTCTCTATCCCTCACCCCTCAGTCCTCTAGTTATGAAACTTCTTTTGGGGGGAGTGAGGGGTGGAGGTGGGGGCGGGGAAGATCAAGGCCTAATAGAGAAGGAGGCTCTGAGGAGCCTTCTGTGTATAAGGATGCCATCCCACCCCCTCTCATCCTTGCTGGACCTGCATAACCCAGTTTTAGCAAGAATCCTGCAAAGTCAGTTTAGATCAGCAGTACTCAACCTGTGGGTCGCAACCCCTTTGGGGGTCGAAGGACCCTTTCACAGGGGCCGCCTAAGACCATCGGAAAACACATATATAATTACATATTGTTTTTGTGATTAATCACTATGCTTTAATTATGTTCAATTTGTAACAATGAAATTGGGGGTCACCACAACATGAGGAACTGTATTAGAGGGTCGCGGCATTAGGAAGGTTGAGAACCACTGGTTTAGATAGAATCCCCCACCCTTGTTGACATCTGATCACCCTGGATATTTGCTCAAATTCTTCATTCCCCACCCTTGAGTCTAAGCCCTTGGTCTATCTTCAGCAACAATCCTGTTAAGTTAATTTAGCAAGAATCCCCTACCCTTTATACCTCCTTTTAGGAATTTTCCATCCACTGAACCCCTCACTGTTCTCACTGGCTATACATCCCCAGATGCCTTTGCTGCATTCACAGTTGAGCCCAATCTCTCTCCCCTATTGCTGTAGTTTTGACACCTATTGCAATAGTCTTGGATAAAGTCTTCCTTACCATTTTAACAAGTGTCAGAGTAACTTTTTAACAGTATATAAACTTCTCAATAAAACTCTTTTTAAAAAAAACTAAAGAGAAAATTGTCTAACTCATACCCATCATTAAATTGGATGTGACTTTAAAAGTACCAATCAGCCGAAACCGGTTTGGCTCAGTGGATAGAGCGTCGGCCTGCGGACTGAAGGGTCCCAGGTTCGATTCCGGTCAAGGGCATGTGCCTGGGTTGCGGGTACATCCCCGGTGGGAGATGTGCAGGAGGCAGCTGATCAATGTTTCTCTCTCATCGATGTTTCTGACTCTCTATCTCTCTCCCCTCCTCTCTGTAAAAAAATCAATAAAATATATTAAAAAAAAAAAAGTACCAATCACACAATATTTAAAGTACTAAACACCATTTGTCATTGATTTGCCCAAATCTAGATATGATTTTCCAATTTAAATTAATCTAAATTGATGCCTATCTAACTAGAAGAAAAAATGAAAAGAAATCATTATAATTAATCATATGTAAAATCAATCACTGGCAAACTGTCTACATTGAGTTTTAGACTATTTTCTCCCTCCTATTCAATGATACATATATTTATTATTTTTCTTACTTGATTAGCTTTTTCAAAATTACATTTTCATTATCCACCAAAAGAAATTCTGTACTCATTTGCACTCACTCTTCATCCCTCTCCCCTCAGCCCTCTATTTATGAAACTTCTTTTGGGGGAGTGAGGTGTAGGGGTGTGTGAGGGGAAGGAAGGTCATATACAATTAGTGCACATTGTAATATTTCAAAACAGAATAGAAATATATGAGGAAAAATAGACAATCTGCCATCTCCCTTCTCCCCTCCAATTCTACTCCTATGAGGTAACCAATATCAAACCTTTTGATGTATATATACTTCCACATCTTTCTCTGTGCTCGCAAATATGTGAATGAGCAGGTATTCTTTATAGAATGATGCTCTATACATAATACTGTAACTTTTTGGCACTTATCTATATATGAGAAACATTCCTTCAATCAATCATAACTCTAATTCATTCTTTTTAATAGCTGTATGTTTTTATTTTATAAAATTAACAATCATTCAAGTACTCCCCTATTGAAGAACATTTATGCTATGTCTAGGTATTTGCACTGTGCTGCAATAAATGTTTTGCATATATATCTAATTTTTTTTCCTATAGGCTAGATTTCCAAAAGTAGGAATGCTGGGTCAAAAGGGTATATATATTTTGTTTAGCTTTTCTGTTAACACATTTATTTTCTCCCTTAATAAAGTGAAAATTGAGAAAATACTTAAAAATTAAAAGGTTTTTGGGCCCTGGTTGGGTAGCTCAGTTGGTTGGAGTGTCATCCTGATATGCTAAAGTTGTGGCTCCCATTCCTGGTCAGGGCACATACAAGAGTCAACCAGTGAACACATTAGTAAATGGAACAATGAATCAATTTTTCTGTCTCTCTTTCTCTCCCCCCTTCCTCTCTCTCTCTAAAAAAATCAATAAAAATAAATATTTAGGGGAAAAAAAGATGCTTTGTAAAAACACCCCAGTGTTAACACATTGGCATATATTTCCTTCCAGTTCTCATTTTCTATACATGTTTTTGTTAATTTTATTATACAGATGTGATAATACTAAATTATGTCTAACCTTTCTTTTTCTACTTAAAACTGTAACAAATATTTTCTCCATGTTATTATGACTTTGTAAGCAATATTTTTAACAGTTTCATAATATCATCCATCAAAATATAGACTCTCTTTGATTCTGTAATTCCACATATACTGAGTCAACCAAATGGAAAAATAAAAGATTCAGACATTTGATGATGCATATTTACATACAAAAATGTACATGACACATTATTTGCTATAGCAAACATTTGGAAACAAGCTCAATGTTCAAACTCAAGGAATGGTTAAATAAGTTATGGACCAGTACATATGTAATAGTGAATAGTATAAAATTAAAATCAGGTGTGTATCTTTTCATTTTCATAAATAACTTTTTTAAAGTTTTACCAATTTATTCTCCCACCAGCAATGTATACAACTGCTCATTTTCGTGCTTCCTTGCCAACTATAACTGTTAAATTTATAATAGTAGCTATTATAATAGTAGCTATTATAAACTTATAGTAGGCATTTACTAACTATGTGCCAGGAACTATCCAAAGTGTTGTATATGTATAAATTAATCTAATCTTCATAATAACGCCACTACTGAATTTATCACCAATACTAAGGCACAAAGGAAGAGTAACAAATTCAAGGAAAAACAATTCCACCTATGCAGACAAGATCAACACTTTCTCACTCTGAGTACTCAGGGTTCTTATAAAGAGACTTTTGTCTTGGTCCCAAAGCATTTCGATTGCGTTGAATGTCTTAAAGCAATGAAAATCTTTGGAATTAGTTGAAAGGCCCTGGAAAAGTAAACTTCCCTCAACATGCTTTTTATTGTCACTTGTTATTGTTCAGGAATTTTCAGTGAACTCAGTCTTAAGAAAGACTACTATAGCCCTGGCTGGTTTGGCTCAGTGGATAGAGCATCAGCCTGTGGACTGAAAGGTCCCGGGTTCGATTCCAGTCAAGGGCACGTGCCTGGGTTGTGGCTCGATCCCCGGTTGGGGGTGTGCAGGAGGCAGCCAATCAATGATTCTCTCTCATCATTGATATCTCTCTCTCTCCCTCTCCCTTCCTCTCTTAAATCAATAAATATATATTTTTTAAAAAAGAATACGTTTTCACATGCAACTTCTTTCCAATTTGCTGTGCGTGAGTCACTAAGATGAATAAAAATGTATTTTTTAAAAAAAGACTACTATATGATAGGAAGAATATTCTTGGTATATTGTACATACAGATAACAGGAGCCCAGAAACTTGAATTATTGTCGGAGCAGAACTAAGAATAAAACCCAAATTTCTGACTTCTATCTATCCTCCCTGAGAAGCACAAATTTTACTTGTTTTAGAAATCAAGGACTTGTGGTAAGTTTTATAGCACTTTAAAATGCAACAAAGAAAACAAAATTAGTTTTACTCTGACCTGTCAATGATATCATAGAAATGCGTTTTGTTTTCCCTCTCTTCATTCAAACATGTCAGGAGATTGTTGAAAGTGCCTGAATTTTGCAACTCCTGCATGGTATCTGCAATCACATCACTGAGAAATTGCCTGTAAGGAGAGAAAAATATAAGTTAATAAGATTCATATTTCAATACATTCACAAAGGGCTACAGAAGTCACACAAGTTAAGACCCAGAAGGAGATCTCATCTCCTCCCCCTATACTCCCCCTCTCCTCCCAGTGGGGGGGGGGGGGGGCTGGAGGGGGGGCGGGGAAAGACCCAGAAGGAACATCATATCTAAGTTGGAATTATTTCTGAAATGCCAATGTAGTTTAGTGTTAGAAAATCTACTAAAGAATTCATCACATTAATAAAGGCAAAAGGAGGAAAAACCATATAATCATTGCAATAAGTGCAGAAAAGGCATTTGGCAAAATTCAACATACACTTATTTATAAACAAACAACAAAAACTCTTAGAATACTAGAAATAAAACAGAACTTTCTTAACCTGAAAAAGTTTACATACCAAGGACTGAGAAACATTGAATGTACAATTAAAAACATGTAAAGTATACATATTGTTTTTTTGTTTTTTATTGATTGATTTGAGAAAGAAAGAAACATCCATAATTTCAGAAAAAATAAATAAAGAAAGAACCCACATTCTAGGAGTGATGGGTTGGAAATGTGGAAAAAAAAAAGAAAAGAAACATCCATCTGCTGCCCCACTCATCCATGCATTCATTGGTTGCCTCTTTTATTTTTTTTAATATATATTTTTATTGATTTCAGAGAGGAAGGGGGAGGGAGAGAGATAGAAACATCAATGATGAGAGAGAATCATTGATCGGATGCTTCCTGCACACCCCACATTGGGGATCGAGCCCGCAACCCGGATATGTGCCCTGACTGGGAATCGAATCGTGATCTCCTGGTTCATAGGTTGATGCTCAACTACTGAGCCACGCTGGCTCTGCCACTGGTTGCCTCTTGCATGCGCCCGGCCAACCAGGATTGAACCCACATATTGGGATGACACTCTAACCAACTGAGCTACCCAGCCAGGGCTATATGTATTGCTTAATAATACACTTACATACCTAACAAAAGAGTCACACCCAGCTGGCATGGCTCAGTGGCTGAGCATCAACCTATGAACCAGGAGGTCACAGTTCAATTCCCGGTCAGGGCGCATGCCCAGGTTGCGGGCTCAATCCCCAGTTGGAGGTGTGTAGGAGGCAGCCAATCAATGATTCTCTCATCATTGATGTTTCTATCACTCTCTCCCTCTCCCTTCCTCTCTGAAATTAATAAAAATATTTTTTAAAGTATCACAATTTGCAAAAGAATAATTCAGAAGACAGTTTATCTGTGGGGGAAGCACGACAGTGCTGGGATCAAAGGCTTCAATTATATCTGAAATTATCTTATTAAAAATAGAAAGCCCAGGAGAACCAAGATGGCAGCGTAAGGTACAGACCTGTGCGTGCTGCCTCCCACAACAACATTGAAACTACCAACTATAAGACAAACAGCTATCATTCAGAAACATGAGAAAGCTGGCCCAGTGGAAGCTCTACAACTAGAAAGGAAAGAAAGAAGAGCATTGAGATTGAGTAGGATGTACAGAGGTGCTAAGAACAGAGGTACGGAGTCGAGCGCCAGGCGGGCTGCAAGTGGATGTGCAGTTTTTTTCAATCGGAAGGGGTTACAAACTCTCGAGTCCACTGAGCTTGTTTGGGGCGGGATTCTGAGGTCCCAGACCCCTACGGGGAGAAGCGGGACGGCCTTGCAGCGGGTCGGAGAGTGAGGGTGGCTTTCTCGCGGAGCTGCTCGCCGGCACTCGGGGACGCGGAGACGCGGAGTCACGGAGAGGCGAGGAGTCTCGGAGACACCATTGCTCTTTGCTCCGCCCTGGTGATTCCCAGAGACCCCGCCCTACTCAATTTACATCCCCACCCAAGCTGTGCCAGTGGCACAAAAGGAACCACCTGCGCTTTTGCAGCCTAACCCAACAAACTGTAGATTTCAACTCCTCGCATATATAAGGGACACACTCAAGAAGCAGAATCAGGTTCGGAGGAAGCTGGAGCCGGACCCAGCTGGACCGGCGACATGGAACCGCTGTACCAGCAAACGCACAAGAAAGTCCACCAGATCCAGTCTCACATGGGACACTGGGAGACGGCAGACAAGCAGTCTGTGCACTTAGTAGAAAACGAAATCCAAGCAAGCATACTAGATATTCAGCCAGCAAGAACGCCTGGAGATTTTGTCTAGCAAGGAGCTGCCCAACAAAAGACAGAATGCCAAACTTCGTGTTGACCAGTTAAAGTATGATGTCCAGCACCTGAAGACTGCTCTCAGAAACTTCCAGCATCAGCGATACACAAGGGAGCAGCAAGAGAGACAGCGAGAGGAGCTTCTGACTTGCACCTTCACCCCCAACGTGGGATGCAGCACCCCCTGCGAGGCTGCGACAGCCCCTGCGAGGCTGCGACGGCCCCGGGGAGGCTGAGACGGCCCCTGTGAGGTTGAGACGGCCCCTGTGATGTTGAGACGGCCCCTGTGAGGCTGAGACGGCCCTGAGAGGCTGAGACGGCCCCTGTGAGGCTGAGACAGCCCCTGTGAGGCTGAGACGGCTCCTATGAGGCTGAGACGGCCCCTGTGAGGCTGAGACAGCCCCTGTGAGGCTGAGACGACCCCTGCGAGTCTGCGCCGGCCTCTGGGAAGCCGAGAAAAATACACATGATCTCACTCATTTATGGATAATAAAGACATTTATGGATAATAAAGACCATTATAAACTGATGAACAAAAATAGATACAGAGGCAGAGCAGCATTGAACAGACTGTCAAACTACAGTGGGAAGCCTGGGTTGAGGGGGGGTGGTAAGAGATCAACCGAAGGACTTGTATGCATGCATATAAGAATAATCAATGGAGCCCTAACTGTTTTGGCTCAATGAATACAGCGTCGGCCTGCAGACTCAAGGGTCCCAGGTTCGATTCCGGTCAAGGGCATGTACCTTGGTTGCAGGCACATACCCAGTAGGGAGTGTGCAGGAGGCAGCTGATTGATGCTTCTCTCTCATAGATGTTTCTAACTCTCTATCCCTCTCCCTTCCTCTCTGTAAGAAATCAATAAAACATATTTAAAAAAAAAGAATAACCAATGGACACAAGACACTGGGGGGTAGGGGAGGACGGGGGAATGTCAAGGTGGGGGGGAAAGGAGACATATGTAATACTCTTTGTAATACTTTAAGAAATAAAACAAAATTAAATTTAAAAAAAATAGAAAGCTCTAAAGCAATCATGGCCCTAGCTGGTTTGGCTCAGTGGATAGAGCGTTGACCTGCAGACTCAAGGGTCCCAGGTTCGATTCCAGTCAAGGGCACATGCCCGGGTTGCGGGCTTGATCCCCAGTGGGGGGCATGCAGGAGGCAGCCAATCAATGATTCTCTTTCATCATTGATGTTTCTATCTCTCTCTCCCTCTCCCTTTCTCTCTGAAATTAATAAAAAAAATATATTAAAAAAATGAAATGATCACTTATGTATTCACATGTTAAAGCAATTTAAATACTTAAAATTTAAAAAAATAAAGCAATCATGGTAAAATGCTAATTTGATGTTTATATAGATAAGTTCATTATTTTATTCTTTGCATTTTTCTTCACTTTTGAAATAGTTTATAAGTTTGAAAAGTTAAATCATTTTAAATTTACAAAAAAGAAAGACCCTAATAAAACCCTCACATTTTAGAGATGAGTAAACCTAGGCTCACAAAGGTTAAACATGGCTAATTTGAGATAAAGCTAGAACCATATAATCCAGGTTCCTGACTCCTAGTCCATTGCTCTTTATATTCTCTTAAGTAGAAAAATTTTAAACTGCTATTTAATGTTCTGATATAGAGTCAGCAAGAATTACACTTACATAGTAATGTATTAATAATAATTCACATAAAAAGATTCAATAACTTTTTTTCATAATAATTAAGTATATTGAAGTCAAGAATCTGAAAAGCTATGAGCCTCATCCTGAGAATGAAAAGGGCATTAATAGTAAACACCTTTCTGTCATGTCTGCAAATCTGAGCCAGACTGATTTTAACAAGAGACATTACTCTACTGGTGAGGGCGTAATGCAGGGGTCCGCAAACATTTTCAGTAAAGAGACAAACAGTAAATATTTCTGGCTTTGCAGGCCATAAATTTTCTGTTACAACTACTCAGCTCCGCTGTTGTAGCGTGAAAGTAGCCATAGACAATATGTCAACAAATGAGCAATGCTGTACGCCAATAAAATTTATTTTCAAAAACAGACTACAGGCTGGATTTGGCTAGTGGCCCGAGGCAATTACTACAAGCTCCCACTTACCAAAAATCCTTACCATAATGTTATCCCTCTCTTTTTTTTAATGTTATACCATGTTTTATTTATTTATTATTATTATTATTTTAATATATTTTATTGATTTTTTACAGAGAGGAAGGGAGAGGGATAGAGAGTTAGAAACATCAATGAGAGAGAAACATCCATCAGTGGGGATGTGCCCACAACCAAGGTACATGCCCTTGACCAGAATCGAACCTGGGACCCTTCAGTCCGCAGGCCGGCACTCGGTCTACTTAGCCAACCCGGTTAGGGCTGTTATACCCTCTTTTAAACATAACAGGCTTTTTTGTCAGCAAGTCGGTTGACAACAAAAACTGAATAATGAGACAATGGAAATTGAGACTGTCTTTAAAAACCCACCAGGATTAAAACATTAGCTTGAAATTTGGCTACTTTGATGATGTCTCTCTCTTATTAATGGATAAAGCATCGCAATAGATATCAATTTATGCCGGGCACTTGACTGAAGCCTCATTTCTAATCCTCACACTAATGTTGCAAAGTTATTCTAATTTTTAAAAATTGCAAACAAAGACTCAAGTCAATACTATTATCAGCACTCACTTTGGATACAAGAACCATCCAGAAGGGAAGAAGGCAGCCAGCCACCCTAGCACTCATTCTTTATCCACCCAGAAATACTTACACTTCCAAATATGCTCTCCTTCCTTACCTATCATTCTGAATTTTTTTCAGTGTTTCTGTAGAAATTACGGACTGCCTTGCAGGTGTTTGGAGGACAAGATCTTGCACTTTGTTATATTCGTTGGCCAATTGTCCTCCTTGTCTGATTTCTGGCAACTTGGGTTCTTCTTTTGACATTTTTGGGACCACTGGAGGGTTTTCTGGGCTTTTTTCTTCTAAATTCATTTCATTGTTTTTCTTCTAAAAACAATAAATGATTTTTTATGTAACACAGATTTTTAAAGAGTAAAGAAACAAAGCTATACGAGGGCCTCTGCCTACAGTTTTACCTCATTTTTGTCTAGGAGAGAAAGGGGAACTGTAAGGCCTAGGAAGCTGTTTTTCTGATAGCCCTAGTTTGCCTCTTCCTTTATGCATAGGCATCTGGGAAAGGAAGCAATTGTGTCAAACTGATTTACTGATTAATAGAAATAGGAATTTTTAGAAGAGAACTTTAAGGAACTAGCTAAGTATCCTATCTAGTCCAGTCACTAATATTTTTACATAGCATACATTATGTACAAGATAGGGCATTAGACTATAAGGAGAAATAGTATTTCCTGCAAGGGATCTCTTTCCAACCTTAGGTCCATTACTTCGCTTCTGATAGAGCCCGGTATGTTAGTATAGTTTCATCATTCCATTCCATGTTTCAAACAAATTAAAAAAAAATCTACTTGGAGATGTCGTTATCTATAAAAGTGACTGTAAAAATGGGATAATGCTAACTAACCTTTCAACTCCAGGTTGTTATAAGGTTAAACAATGTGAAGTCTTTGAAGGAAAAAAAATCCACATATATACTAAGATTTTAAAATGTATATCCCATGCCATATAGGGTAATGGCATAGTAACATTTATGAAATTGAACAACTATAGTACTATGAAGTAAAAACAAAACATTATTTTAGGAGACCCATCATTTTTAAAAAAAAAATTTTTATTGATTTCAGAGAGGTAGGGAGAGGGAGAGAGAGAAACATCAATGATGATAGAGAATCATTGATAAGCTGCCTCCTGCATGCCCCACAGTGGGGACTGAGCCCACAACCCAGGCATGTGCCCTGACCAGGAATCAAACCATGACCTCTTGGTTCATAAGTCAATGCTCAATCACTGAGTCACACCAGCCGAGCAAACCTTTATTATTTATACTTCTATAAAATCATAAGCAGAGCCCTAGCTGGTTTGGCTCACTGGATAGAGCATTGGCCTGGGGACTGAAGGGTCCCAGGTTCGATTCCAGTCAAGGGCATGTACCTTGGTTGTAGGCACATCCCCAGTAGGGAGTGTGCAGGAAGCAGCTGATCGATGCTTCTCTCTCATCGATGTTTCTAACTCTCTATCCCTCTCCCTTTCTCTCTGTAAAAAAAATCACTGAAAAATATATTTTTAAAAAAATCATAAGCAGAACCTCTGTTAAGTCAGAAAATTTTGTAAGTGAAGATCATTAGCCAGAATAAAACAGCTCAAAAGTTGTGTTCTTTTATTTACTTAAGTGGTGACTACTGCTGAAGGCTATTTATAAATTTGGGTTTTTCATTCTTTCTTGAATTTCTATGATGGCAAATTACCTTTTTTTTATGCCTGACAGTATCATTGTTACGTATAAGACTTCATCTTGTTAACTGAGTATCTTTTTTACTCACCTGAGGATATTTTTTCCATTTATTTTTTTAAAAATATATTTTATTGATTTTTCTACAGAGAGGAAGGGAGAGGGATAGAGAGTTAGAAACATCAATGAGAGAGAAACATCAATCAGCTGCCTCCTGCACACCCACCACTGGGGATGTGCCCACAACCAAGGCACATGCCCTTGACTGGAATCGAACCTGGGACCCTTCAGTCCGCAGGCCGGTGCTCTATCCACTGAGCCAAACCTGTCAGGGCTCCATTTATTTTTTAAGAGTGGAAAGAAGGGAGGGGTTAGGGAAGAAAAGGAGAGAGAGAGAAAGAGAGATACATCCATTGGTTCTCTCCCACATTCACCCTGACCAGGGCTGGAAATTGAACCTGCAACCCAGGTATGTGCCCTTGATGGGGAATCGAACTCAAGACCCTTAGGTGCATGGGCTGCAGCTCTAACCACTGAGCACACTGGCCAGGGCTATTTCTTACTGAAGGAGACAGTAAGTAGGAAGGAAACACTACTCTCCTCTGTACTATTTTTAACTATCTTAATTCATGAACCAGAACATGCATTGAAAGGCTTAGTTCTTGGGTTTCTAATCTCTTTGCCATTCATAAATTGATAAGGAAATTAATTTGTTATAAAATACCTATTAATATCTATTAAGGTTATTTTTTTTAAAAATATATTTTGATTTCTTACAGAGAGGAAGGGAGAGGGATAGAGAGTTAGAAACATCGATGAGAGAGAAACATCGATCAGCTGCCTCCTGCACACTCCCCACTGGGTATGTGCCCGCAACCAAGGTGAATGCCCTTGACCGGAATCGAACCTGGGACCCTTGAGTCCACAGGCCTACGCTCTATCCATTGAGCCAAACCAGTTAGGGCTCTATTAAGGTCATTTTAAAATTACCCCAAAACTCATAGAATTTTAGCATTGGAAAGGACCATATAGATCATTTACTTAAAACTCCATCACAATTTACAAATGAGAAAACTAAGACTAAGAAAGTGAAATGAATTGCTCATAGCACACAACTAAACTGCAAAGGTCTCCTGACTCCAAATTCAGTCTTCTTTTAAAATTTTGTGTAAACTTTTTAAAAAAATATTTTTTTATTAACTTCAGAGAGGAAGGGAGAGACAGAAACATCATTGATGAGAATCATTGGTTGGCTGCCTCCTGCACGTCCCCTACTGAGGATGGATGGAGCCCGTAACCCAGGCATGTGTCCTTGACCTGAATCGAACCCGGGACCCTTCAGTCCACAGGCCAACGCTCCATCCACTGAGCCAAACTAGGTAGAACTAAACTTTTAAACTTCATTTTATCTTTTAAGTCTTTATTGTTGAAACTATTACATATTTCCCCTTTCTCCCCCCCACTGACCCCATCTAGCTGCCCTCCCCACCCCCACCCCAGGGCTTCACCACTCTATTGTCTGTGTCCATGGATTATGTTTATATGAAAAGTTTTAAACTTAAAAAAAAAAAGCTTTACAAACCCAGATTATAGATATAATAATTTTTAAATTATAAGGAGCAATTAAAGGGAATTTTATCTAGTCACAATAAATATGGACTTCTTGTTCAGTTAGACATAGAAAGCAATTTACCTTCTCATTTATGTAGCAATTTTCTTCTTTTTGTATTTATTGATTTGAGAGAGAGAAAGAGAGAAACATTGATTTGTTGTTCCACTTATTGATGCATTCATTGGTTGCTCTTTGTATGTGCCCTGACCCAGGTTGAAACCCGCAACCTTGGTGTGTTGGGATGATGTGCTAACCAACTGAGCTACCTGGCAAGGGCTGAAAGCAATTTTCATTTGTCAGAAATAAGAATATATTGTGTACCAAAAAAAATTACAAAGAATATATTCTATACAGATTATATAATGTTAATTTTGCTAAACTTAATAAAGATGTATGTGGGTTATTTTTTGTTTGGAATCATTATTATCTTTGTCGCTCTTTATAGACATTGGTCCACTTCCACATGGAAAGTAGGGAGCATCTATTTACACTTAATATTCTATAATGATATAAACCATAGTTACTGAAAAAAATTTTTTTAACGTTTTTTTAATACTCAACCAAGGATATGCTTTCTTATTGATTTTGAAGAGAGAGGGAGAGGGAGATAGAGAGGAACATCAATTCAAGAAAGAAACATTGACTGGTTGCCTCTTGCACACACCCCAACAGGGATTTGAACCTGCAACTTGGGTATGTGCCCTGACCAGAAATCGAATCTGAAAACAACGGAGCCACACTGGCCAGCAAACTAAAAGATTTTTATATTCATGGCCCAAAATGTTCCCTCAATATGTTTCTGTGTGTATAATTACAAGCATTTATAACTCCACAAAGCTAGTTTCTTCTTAAATCACTGTATTTTTATTTATTTATTTAAATTCTTTATTAGTTAAGGTATTACAAATGTGTCCTCCACTGTAGTATTTTTAATATCCACATTAGACCAAATGTGGATCATCAAACTTTCAGAATAAGTTAAAAAACAGCTATCCTCTGTCAATCAGATGCAGTTCTAAATCTAAGTGACTGCACATGCACTTTCATAGTTTAGGGCTGCTCTAAAGTTTAAAATCTTTTCTCTTGCTTCAGAGATATTAACATCAAAATAAGCCACTGCTCATAGTATATAACAACCCAAATATAATTTTCACCTATCCTGTGTAAGGAAGTTGAGCATTTAAAAGTTTCTCTAATAAGCCCTAGCCGGTTTTGCTCAGTGGACAGAGCGTCGGCCTGCGGACTGAAGGGCCCCAAGGTTCGATTCCGGCCAAAGGCACATGCCCGGGTTGCAGGCTCAATCCCCAGTAGAGGGCGTGCAGGAGGCAGCCAATCAATGATTCTCTCTTATCATTGATGTTTCTATCTCTCTCTCTCCCTCTCCCTTCCTCTCTGAAATCAATAAGTATATTGGGAAAAAAAAGGTTCTCTAATAAACTCAAGTGCTTTTTCTCAACATAAATTACACAAACTATTCTAAATGTTTTACATTTATTTCAGTGCATTATATTCAAATACTAAATGGAATGCAATTATAATTAATATTTGAGCATATTATGAAATCTATCACACAAATCAATTCATGTCAATATACTTTACTATAAAACAACTTCACAGGCACACACAAAATAGAGAACAAAATTTGCTTTTTAAAACAAATTTAAAGTATACTATCTACTTTAAATTACACTATTTTCACAAAACAGCCAATTTCCAAACCCCTTTTGTATCTCTGGCATAAAGGAAGTTCAATCCACTCGAATCTTCTGGTTTGTCATCCTATAAATGATGCTATCATATCCAGGATCCATGTTCCAAATATTGTAAGAGGTGATAATCACAGCCAAGGCCAAGGAGACCGTTACCCAAAGTACCATGTTGAAAACCACTGCATACTCAAAATTATACTTGTATGCAAGGTTATAGGGACTTGATGGGTTCTTCTCTTGTTTTGTCTCAAGGATAGTCCTTGTCTTCCTCACAAGTGATGTGTCGTATGATCTGACAGTCACTAGCTCTACCACTGCATTCCCATCATAAAGACTATACATGCCATCTGCAAACTTTTGCAGAGCATCAACAAGGACCTTAGAAGCATCTCTGAATTGCTCAGAATCTTCTCCGTAATGTTTCCCAATTTCATCCAAACCTGCCAGCTCCAGTGAATATAAATCAGGAGAATGATCCTTGGCTAGATGCTTATGTCGAGACAGCAAACTTGAAATATCACACAGAACTTGCAGTTCAGAAAGAAAGAGCAGATCAACTTCACTGTTACTACTCAGAGAATTGAGGGGAAGTGAATTAAGAACAGAGTTTTCTTGAAACAGGCGATTGCGGAGCTGTCCTAACGTTACTGAAAGATCTTCAAAAATTGAGTTGGCCTTCCCCACCATATACACTCTTTCCTCACTGGGAGCCAACTGCAAAACTACAGGACTTTCTTGAGAAAATAAGGAATGAATGGAATTTGCAACACTGTCAAGACTAAAAGGAACTGCATTCTCCAAAGGGTAGGAAATGACACTGCCTGGGGGTAGAGCGAGTTTGTCCACTCCCTTCACTATCACCATAACAGTCGCCTGAGGACGATGGAATAGGTTACCCACAGCAAGTCCAGGCCAAGAAAGTTCTTCTTCCACAGAGAAGCCCATGGCTAATGCAGCCACGTCTGGGATTCGCTCTCCTGGTATAGACCAATTTCCACTGCGGAAAACAACATACTCTGGTGATCTTAATACACTAAACTCGTTCCCCAAAACACCCGCCACCAAGGACAGAAGCATGACGAGCACGGCCATGGTTCCCCGCTGGCCACAGCAGTGCAGGGCAACACGCAGGGAAGGTGAGCGATCACCGCAGCGCCAGGGGGTGACACGGTCCAGCTGGTCCCGACTGCCGGGGACCGCCCCATCGTTGCCTCCACTGGGACAGCTGCCGCTTTCTCCACCAATCGCCAGCTACCAATAAATATGTATTTGTATTTAAAATTTTTATTGTATATGTACAACCTAAGTTATTAAAATTAACAAGAGTTTAATAACTTATAAATCTTTTGTACACTACCATGTTGAATTTTTTTATAACTAAATACGTGCTTTGAGTAGCCCACAGCATCACTGAAAATGTAATGACTGACACAATAATGTGGCGGATATTCAGAAGGGCAGATCACAATATATTCTGAAATGACAACACAGTCATTTTAAAAGATTAAAGCAATGTTTAGAGGGTCCAGCAGTTGAATTTCCTCCACCTAGTGTTCAGTTAGCTTTTAGCAGCTGAGAAATATACATGGGACAACTCAGTAATTTGTCTGATCTCAGTGCACATACTGTACTTATACCTATTTAACTACAGGCCTTTTGAATAATGCCAGCATACTGGAAGAAAAGGATATTCTGGCTGGTAATGTACCTTGAGATATGGCTATTTCACTCCAACTGAGAGTCCATATTTCAGGTGATTATTATAGCCCTTATCTGAGATAAAGATGCTATTTCCCATGTTAAATTTAATGACATAGATACTGTAAATGGAGAAATAAAAAGAAAAAATAGATTCAATGAAATATACCATGGTGCTACTTTGTCTTCTTTCATACTGAACTGGCATGATGTAGTTCAGAATAGAGAGCTGGTCTGTGGTATCTTCCAGAACAGCAGAGATCCTCAGTACATCTAGAATGGAGAGTGCCTCTATGATTTCTGGGATGACTTCTATGTCTGCTTCTTGAGCTGTTTCTTCTACTACAACACTAGGTGGTTCGCCTGTCACTGACACCATCACCTCAGGTTGCCAAGGTTTTGAAGAAAGATCTGAGGCTTCCAGTTGGCTTCCACAGAAAAAATAAAGAAAAAAATAAGTCAGCCACCAAAGGTTTTAAAGTTAAACTCAAAAGCACAGGTAGCATGTAGACTGGCTCCTATGAAGTCTATATTGTCATATAATATAACCAAGATGAACAAAAGTAGGAGTTTTGCATGTGATTCTGCTAAATACCTCAGTGACATTTTAACCAACCATAAGCAAGCAACTTACTGTTTAACGAAGTTATGTGATCCATGCAATTTGGCTATGCTTAACCAATTTGAATTAACTTTTTTTCTAGCAACATCTTTAGATGCTACTAACCAAAAGTGCCTCATGATTAGTGAAAAACAGAATGTGGTAGACAATTTCCAAGTTGGCCCATATGATTCTCACCTTCATGCCCTTTTGTAATCTCCCCCACATTGAATAGGACTAACTAACCTATGTAACTAAAAGAATATTGTGGAGTCCAAGGCTAGGTTATAAAAGGCTAGGTGCAGGCCCTGGCCCGGTAGCTCAGTTGGTTAGAGCATCCTCCCGATACATCAAGCTTGCAGGTTTGATCCCTAGTTAGGGCACATACAAAAATCAACCAATGAATGCATAAATAAGTCAAAAAACAAATCAATGTTTTTCTCTCTCTAAAATCAATAAAATAAAAGACATTGCAGCTTCTCCCATATGCTGTTGTATCTCTCACACTGTGGGAAACCAGCTGCCTTGTCATGGAGACTCTTAAGCAGCTCTGTGGATAAGTTCATGAGGGTGAGAAACCAAGGCCTCCTGCCAACAGCCAGCATCAACATGCCAGCTCTATAAATGAGACATCTTGGAAGAGGATCCTCCAGCCTCAGTCAAGTCATCAGATGACTGCAGGATTGGCTAACGTCAACCTTTTGAGGGACCCCAACCCAGAACCACCCAGCTAAGCTGCTCCCAAATTCTTGACCCACAAAAACTGTGTGAAATAATGTTTATATTTTAAGTAGGTAAGTTTTGGAGTAATTTGTTACATAACAATAGATAAGTAATTCACAGAAATTTAATGTAAGGGGCAATTTAAATAAATACACACAAAATAAATTGAAATTTTGAACATACGCTTCCATTCTTCTTAAGTTAGCTTTGTTAACTTCCAAGGTACATGTATAATCTCACAAAAATGAAGTCAGCTAAAATGGGAAGAAAACATTGAGATTAGTTTGAGTATTGAATGACATTTAAGTTATTTCTATGCTCTTCCATTCTGAGAAAATTAAAGAATTACAAAAGCTGTAGCTTATCCCATCTTTTTACTGTTAGAAGTTTTAAGTTTTAGAGATGGAAGAACCATCATGAGGTGAAGGTCTACTAGGTCACCAGCTTAATTATCAGTAGGTAAATGCAATCTTTGAGTCTGTTCTTAAGGTAAATTAATATCCAACATGGTTTTCATACTTTGTATTATATTCTGATTTTTTAATTGGTAACCTCTATAAAATCGATTTGCTTTTCTGTTACCTTGATTACTAAAATATTTAATTAGATTAATCTTTCCCCTGATCTGTCAGATAGCAGAGTTGATTCCATCTGGACTTAAAGAACACTCGAGACTACACTTAAAAAATCACAGCTACCAAGATGTTAACCCTCCTCGGTAAACTAGAGTCCTTTCTGCTTAAAAGAGCTTTAAATTTTCTATGGAGAATTTTGCTCTGTACTGAATGAATAGTGAATGGTAAGTTTCCAGTGTGGTTTTGTTCACAAAAAAAGTGATCCTAATAAGGGTGGTACAAATGTCTCACACAACGAAATTCTCATATGCAAAAATTCCAACATATGAATCAGAATGTTTATGTAAATTTTAAAACAACCATACTCCAAACTAGCCACATTTTCTGGTGCAAGGGCAGTCTTGAGGAAGCAGCATGGCGTTAATAAGATTTTGTTCTTTTGTCGTGTTGTTTATTTTTACATTTTTTCAACTTGGGGCCTAGGTCCATGTGCTTCACATAGGTAAGATAGAGCTATGCTTATAAGTTTCCACTACTTTTGTTCTGTTCTAGCTTCTCATTCCTCAGTGCTAGAAACCCAGGAGTCATTCCTGCTTCCTCCTTCATCTTGACATCAGCATCCTCCAATCTAAACCACACCAAGTCCTGTGGATTTTACCTAATATTACCATATTCTCTAACACCATGCTAGATCATGTTGTTTCTTGCTTGAACTACCCTAATTGCCTCCAAATTGGAAGTGATCTTTTTTATTTAATATATTTTTAATTGATTACTCTAGCGAGAGGAAGAGAGGGATAGAGAAATAAGCACCGATGAGAGGAACATCATCAATCAGCGGCTTCCTGCACGCCCCCTACTGGAGATTGGGCCCACAACCTGAGCATGTGCCCTAACCAGGGATCAAACCAGTGACCTCTTGGTTCCTGAGTCCCTTTTGGTTTCTGGGTCAATGCTCAACCACTGAGCCACACCAGTCAGACTGAAAATGATCTTTTTATATATATTCAATATATATTTTGTTGATTTTGGAGAGGGAGGGAGACAGAGAGAGAAATAGAAACATCAATAATGAGAGTGAATCATTGATTGGCTGCCGGTTTGGGGCTGGAAGTGATCTTTTTAAAATGAAAAAGTGATCTTTTAAAATTGAAAATCTGATAAGGGAAGACAAGGGTGGGTGGGAAGAGATGAAGCAAAGAACTTGTATGCATAACCCATGGGCACAGACAATAGTGGGGTGAAGGCCTGGGGCAAGGGAGGAGGGCTCGGGCTAGAAGAGGTCAAAAGAGAAAAAAAGGGGACATAGGTAATACTTTTAATAATAAAGACAATAAAAAAATTCTGATCATGTCCCATCCATGGTTTCCCTTTGCCTTAGGACAAAAAATAAAATTCTTAACTTTGCCTATAAGGCCTTCATGATCTGTTCTTTCCCTTATCTATCTGGCGCTGTCTTTCTTTTTGCTCTCGTGGCTCTCATCTTGTAAAGTCCCATCAGGCAGCAGTTTAAATTAGTGCCATTTTGCTACCTATCTGCCTTTTGCCCCTCTAAATGTAATCTCCATCACTTCCTGTGCCCTGGGATTCTAATCCACATGGACTGCCTCATGCATCAGTGGGAAATTTCAAAAGAGATCCAAAGAGTAGGATTGTAAGGTCCCGTGTTTATTCCCCCGGACCACCATTAGTCGGCTGTTTCTCTGTCAAAGGCCATGGCTCCTGTCAGGCAACCCTCTCCATATTGCTCTCTCTTGGGGGCTCAGGTAACTTCTTCCCCGTGTGCCTGGAGCATGCATTATCCCTTGCAGTTTCACTCTTGCTGACACCTTTGTAAGCAGACTCCTTATTAAATTCTCTTCAACTCTGCTAATCCTCTCCTTCCAGGACAACACTGACACAATGACCTATAATGACACACACACATTTTATATACAGTATATATGTAAATACACATCTATGCACATAACTGAAAAAGTTTCATAAAATAATTTACCTGTAGCATTTGTGATACATTCTATTTTTCATTCTATTGCATGGGCCTTAGAAAAGGATTATAATGATGACCTAATGGGTGACCACCTGCAGTCTGAAAATGCCTTGACTGACACTTCTGCAAGTGACACCTTCCCTTACTCCTCCATCCGGCTGGAGCAGGATTCCTCTGTGCAAGCACGGATTTGACTACACTTTTATTTTCCTGCAACACTCTCTTCACACTTTGCAATGTTTATGTCCGTTTCCCCCACTAGACTGTTAAGTTCCATGAGATCAGGAACCATGACATTGATGCTCACTATTGCATCCCAAGTTTCAGGCACCATGTTCAATAAATATTTGTAAAATGAACGAACAAAGGAATCAAACTCACAATGCGTTATTCCTCCGAGGAGTACTTTTCTAATACATTTAATGCTGGAATTGTTAGCACATTCTCTCACAGTGAGTTTCTAGTATATTTCTCGGATACAGAAAATCAGATGGGGGGAGTGGGCCATAAAGGCACATAAACTCTATCCTGATGTATATTTATAAGCATCTGACTTGAAATAGGACTGATATACATCTATCACATAAAACTCTGGAGTCATCCTTTACTCTTTCTCTCTCACTCCTTATCCATAAGCAAACCTGGTCAGCGTTACATTTAAAATGTACTCGGAATATATTTTGCTCCCCCTACTAGAAAGTCAACTCTGTGAGGGCAGATCTCTGTTGTTTTGTTTACTGCAACGTCCTCTGAGCCAAAAACCAAGCTTGGTACAGGGGAGTCGTTCAATACACGGTTCGATAAATGAATGGATCCGTAGGGTAACCCAAACAAATGTGCGATAATCAGGAAATGAAAATCTCCGACGTCCATTAATCTACATCAAGCTTGTCTCTACAAGTAATTACTCAAGACCTATTACTGGGCGCCCAGTTTGCATGGCAGCTGAGTGAGTTCTCCCTAAAAAGGAATAAGGCTTTTTTACAACAAAAAAAAAAAAAAAAAAAGCCTTGTTTTCTCCTTACCTCGGGGACAAAACAAAGGATGAGGTGAGAGCTTAAGTCATTTCTGGGAAGAGAGAAAGGAGTACAGGAGGAAGGAGGAAGGGGAGAGGGGAAGGCACAGAGAAGAGCTCCACCTTCGTGCGACCGGCCTCTCTCCTCCAGGCTGGGCTCCGAGGCCCCGCTCGCCCTACTCCCGTGTGGTAAGAGCCAAAGACACCCCCACGTTGGCGAATCAAACCTGAGGTGCCCGAAGCGGGGGTGACGTCCTCCGGCCCGCCTCACTTTCTCAGCCGGCCTCACTTTTTCCACCTACCGCACGCGATGACGCAGGAGCCCAACCACGATGTTTCTATGGCAACGCGGGGCTTTCTGGGACCGTTGTTTCTCCTCCTTTAGCTGGCTACCGCTCTGCCTGCCTCTGCTCCAATATCATACACGTTGCAGCTTACAAAGCTGAAATTACTTAGGGACACAACTGTGAGAGTGCTTTTGAATGTGGCTGGTTTTAGTCAGAAAAGGATTTCCCGGATCTGTGTTTTCTTTGGGCGGTTGCGGAAGATGCCTAAACTGAGGGCGGGGCGGAGAGGTGTTTCTCCCAGAAGGCCACGCGGCGGGGCCTTGCCTTCCTTTTTCCGCCATCTTGGACCCTGTGGAGGTGAGTGGAAGCGCTGCGGCTGAAGTTTAGGGGTAAATAACTGGAGTGGGTTCCACCACATCTCTCGGAGAGGCACTGCTGGGACACGGGGGCTCTGCCAGGCGTTGATTTTGATGGGTCCCAGCAACAGGGAGGACGGGATGGAGGAGATGTGGGGCCGATGGTGCTGGTCCCCTGACGCCCGGGAGACGGGTGCTCCCGTAGTCAGAGTTGCTTCCTGGGCCCGTACCTCGTGAGACAGATGCACTTTATCGTCTGCATTCACCTTTTTGAGACAGCGGCAGCTTTTGGCGGGGTTCTTTTCGTTGGGTCCCCCTGCAAACCTGGCTTTGTCTGTAATCTCTAGCCTCAGTGTTCCTTTCCCATTCATTGCTTAAGAGTCTTGTTTTCTCCGTGCTTCTCTGACTTGTTGATCTTTCTAGTGATCGTGACATGAGTTTTCTTAGGACTTCCTTTAGGAGTTTTCTAGGGGTTGCAGGTGTACCGTCTTGCAACTTTCATTTTGGAGTTTACTTAGTTACCAGGCATTCTCCGACGTTGGAGCGTCTTGCCTGACGGCGCTTCATGTGCTTGCTAAGCAGCACAATGACGTCTCCCCGTGCTCTGAACGGGACATGCCGACAGGTTTAAGCCTTAAACTTTAAGAAAAGCAGGAACTAGGTGGGGAACGTGCGTGGCAAGAATTTAAACTGCTTCTTTTTTGTTTAAGGCCTGCTGGGAACAGGACTTCTATAAGGACCAATATGTCTGGAAGGTATGCGTTTTTAACATAATCGCTTTGTTCTTGTCGTTTTTTGTTCATTAGGCATGGACCTAACTAAAGGCGAACTGGAAACTAGTGCGGGGGTGGGGGGTGGATTAGATGTTTGCTGTGGATAACCGGTGGATGGGGTCATTCCAAGTCAAATCAGACTGGTGGTTTGTTGAATTTAAACGAGATCTTGCAGCAGTTTGTGGCTGATACATATTCTGTGTGTCCTAGGCTGTGGTCCAAGGCCATTTTTGCTGGCTATAAGCGGGGTCTCCGGAACCAGAGGGAGCACACGGCGCTTCTTAAAATTGAAGGCGTTTATGCTCGAGATGAAACAGAATTCTATCTAGGCAAGAGATGTGCTTATGTGTACAAAGCAAAGAAGTAAGTTTATAGTATGGTTATGTGTATTGAGTTGTTTGAGATTTGTTCCATTTCCCTGTTGAAACAGGAGTACATTGGTACTGTTGTGGCTTCTACTTTGGGACGTTTAGGAACTTAATGGGAGGTTACAGATACAGAAGGATGTTACTTTTGAGGGTAGTGCTGTATTTAAGTATCTCCTGCAGTTAATCACAGCTGTTCGTTATTTCACGGAAGGAGCCAGCTCTTTATATTATGATATTAAGATTTTATAGAGTGCTTTTCCTGTATCTTAATTCATTTGGTTGATTTCCTTGAAATTATATTTCATATACATACTTAAAGATGTATGTCTCCAGAGCATCGATTCTCTATCCTGGGTTCTTAAGCCCATTCCAGACCAATTAAAATCTCTGAGTACATGCTTTCATCTTTGTCGTCCTTTTCTCCTACAATCAAGAGTGATCCTTTGACTTATGTCAGGTCATCTGTACATTGTTCAAGCTCCCATGTCATAGTAAAAGCCAAAGTCATTAAAATCTATGCTTTCAAGACTGTTTCTACTCTTAATCTAGCTAGGATTCACCTCTTGGTCTCGTCTGCCTTGTCACAAGCAAAAGACACACCTCCTCAGTCTTCATTACCTTCTTAGTGAGACTTTCCTGATTTTAAAATTTGATGCATACAAGTACCTCAAACTACTTGATCCCCTTTCCTTCTTTCTTTCTCAATATTTCAAAAGCTCTTAACCATCTTACATTCTATATTTTAGTTACATGTAAATAAAGGCTATATACTTTGTTATCCTCTGAAAGGAATTTGTTTTGTAAACTGCTGTATTTTACAAAATTCCAAACAATTGCATTGTGTCTGGCGTATAGTAGGTATGCTACGAAGGTATTGAGTGAATGATGCCGCCGGCTTTTATGTAATGACTTAAGTGGTTAGCTAGGGTTAACCACTGGTCTATGTCACTTAGAATTTGTACCACATAATAGTACGTACTAATTGCCTGGGTTCTCACGGTTTTTTTTGTATTCCCTGTTAAAATCAGCAACACGGTGACTCCTGGTGGCAAACCAAACAAAACCAGAGTAATCTGGGGAAAGGTAACTCGTGCTCATGGAAACAGTGGAATGGTTCGTGCTAAATTCCGAAGCAACCTTCCTGCTAAGGCTATTGGACACAGAATCCGTGTAGTAAGTACAATTATAAGCAAAATACTTGTTAAGTCAAACTAAGCTCAAGGTGTTGGACTTTGGTCTCTAAGAACTTTTTTTTTTTTTTAATATATTTTTATTGATTTCAGAGAGGAAGGAAGAAGGAGAGAGAGATAGAAACATCCATGATGAGAGAGAATCATGGATCGGCTGCCTCCTGCAAGTCCCCCACTGGGGATCGAGCCCACAACCCGGGCATGTGCCCTTGACTGGAATCGAACCTGGGACCTTTCAGTTCGCAGGCCGACACTACCCACTGAGCCAAACCGTCCAGGGCTCTAAGAACTTTTGTGATTATAAAATGTTACTAGTAAGATTATGCTACAGAATTAGTGGCTCCTGTGTAAATGTATTATGGAACATAAAATTCTTGACATTAGAAGGAAAGTGAAGGCACAATTTTCAAGTGAATTGTGCCTAGATTTCAGATTTTGCTTAAGCTTTGTGGAGGGAAATAATATTTAAATGAATAATTTTCTGCCCTGGCTAGTGTGGCTTGGTTGGAGCATCATTCGGCACCAAAAGGTAGTAGGTTCAATTCCCAGGTTTGGGGTTTTATGCCTGGTTGGGGCATGTGCAGAAGGCAGTAGATAGATGTTTCTCTCTGTGTGTGTCCCCTCCCTTTCCTCTAAAAAAAAATCAGTAAAATAAATGAACAAATTTCTGGCAAAGACATGTATTGGACATTAAATGAAGTGGCTAGGAAGTTAAAAATCAACATACCACCCTAACTGGTTTGGCTCAGTGAATAGAGCGTCGGCCTGCGGACTGAAGGGTCCCAGGTTCGATTCCAGTCAAGGGCATGTACCTTGGTTGCGGGCACATCCCCAGTAGGGGGTGTGCAGGAGGCAGCTGATCGATGTTTCTCTGTCATCAATGTTTCTAACTCTCTATCCCTCTCCCTTCCTCTCTGTAAAAAATCAATAAAATATATTTTTAAAATATAAATAAAAAACCAACATACCATTTACTGGCATAATTCTTAATATTTCCCCATCTTTTCATCATGACAGTTTTATTAGATTAGGTGCTAGTTTTATTTTGTGGAAGAAAACTGATGTCTGCTTTTGTTAATCCTCACCAGATTTTTAAAAAATTTATTTTCATTGATTTCAGAGAGGGAAAGAGATAGAAACATCAATGATGAGAATCATTGATGGGCTGCCTCCTGCAGGCACTGGGGATCAAGCAGGAAACCTGGGCATGCGCCCTGACTGGTTCAAAGGTTGATGCTCAACCACTGAGCCATGCTGGCTGGGCCCACAAAATATTTATTTTTAGACAGAGTGGATGGGTGGGGGAGAGAGAGAGAGAATGGCCCTGGCTGGTTTGGCTCAGTGGATAGAGCAGTGGGCCTGAGGAAGGATCCTGGATTTGATTCCCAGCCAAGGGCACATGCCCGGGTTGCAGGCTCGGTCCTCAATGGGGAGGCAGCTGATCAGTGATTGTTATAATTGATGTTTCTCTCCCTTTCCCTTTCTCTCTGAAATTAACAAATTAACGTATTTTTTAAAAAAAGAGACAGAGAAACATTGCCTCCCTTATGCACCCTGACAGCACCCCGACCAGGAATAGGGAATGAACCCAAAGCCTTTCAGTGCAGCAGTTAGTATCTATTTTTCATAGTCATGGCCATAGTCTTGGGTCACCTGGGGTACATTGAACCCTGGTGAGCAGTTAGAGGTTTCTTATCAAAGGAAGTTTTCTTATTGTCATTAGAAGAAGCAAAATTAAATGGACTTTCAATATTCTAGAATGTTCCTTAATCAAAACACGTTCACCTAAAAATTGAAGGCCATAAAAACTTGGTTCCTCCCCCTACCTACATATAAGTCATTGGATGCCTTTCAGAGATGAGTAATGGGACAATGGGAGGACATTTATTCATATTGTGTTACTAATGACATTTGTAAATTTGTATATATAACATGCACCTAATGACATTTTCTTTTCTCCCCTTCAGATGCTGTACCCCTCAAGGATTTAAACACTGAAAATAAATAAAATGGATTTGTTTTCTTGTGTTTTGGTCAAATGGCTTGAAATCACTTTGCCCCAAATTCACTTGCTATGTGCTTAAATGGTGGCAGTTATCAGGTATTTTCAGAGTATACAAGGAAGTCAGAGGGCTGTATGTAGTGATGATTACAGAGATTTAAACAACTGGATAGGAATAATGTATCAGGCCTTATAGGTTAAGGGAGAGAGGAGACAAGTTAACTGACTGGGGACAGTGAAAAAGAAGTACTTTGGAAAGTGATGGAGTACTTAAACCTAGCCCCTGATAAGCTTTTGGAGAAGTGGAGACATAGCATATTCCAGGAAGTACAGAAGCCAATAATTTTAGCCAGTACAGGTAAGCACCATGATACTTTTCTAGATTTGCACCTCAAAATGAATCCACAACTTCCTTGTAACAGTATATTTCAACTTTGGTACTGCATTTTACTAAATATTCTGGTAACCGCCTCCCATGTTAGATTGAGAGTCGGTGAAGAAACTTATCTTGATCTTTTAAAATAACTTAAAATAGTATGCACTGTTCAATATAGATTGGGTGGAAAACTTTGACTTAAAAATGGTAGTTGGGAGAAATTTGAATGGAGACTATATTGATGGTATTGGCAGTGTGCTGGATAGGCAGGCATGAGATATCCTTGGCGCTATGACTGGACAAAGCATTCCAGTGTATCACAAGTGGAAATAATTTGTATGTTGAAAATGTCAAAATAATGCCGCATGCCTCCATTATCTATGTGTGTGGGGTGGGGGGGTCGGGGTTGGTATTGCCTCATTAGTGTAACTTTATTTGGCTCTGTTTTAATATAAAAGTGCAGGATTGAGATATTTTAGCATAATAAGGAAATTAAGCAGGGCTGCAGAATATTTTAAATCCCAAAATGTTGAAATAAAAGTTTGAACCAAGTTAATCAGTTTGTAATATGGTGGTTGTAAATTGATGCAGTAGCAGCTAGTGCTTTATTAACAAGTCTTTTTTTTTTTTATTGATTTTTTACAGAGAGGAAGGGAGAGGGATAGTTAGAAACATCAATGAGAGAGAAACATCGATCAGCCGCCTCCTGCGCACCCCCCACTGGGGATGTGCCTGCAACCAAGGTACATGCCCTTGACTGGAATCGAACCTGGGACCTTTCAGTCCGCAGGCCAACGCTCTATCCACCTAGCCAAACCGGTTACAGCTATTAACAAGTCTTGACATCCCATGGAAATAAATGGAGTTTGCCAATCAGCCCCTCTTAGTATTTGGGTTTCCTAAATAGATGCTGGGAAACAATTAGTATGCTAAAAATGCATTGTGCTGTGAAAGACCTTTGAAGAAGAGGCTGTAGGAAAGGATTAGCATTGGGTACTCATAGCACCTAATCTAGGAAAGGTTTGCTTTAGTCCAGTGGTGGTCTTTAAGCCAAATTTGCTGTTGGAAGAGTCCATGTTTCACAGAAATGGGCTAGTATTTATAATACCTCTCATTTGACTAACCTCAATATAATGGACTAATTTGGGCAAGGGGGGATCCCTTTAAAGCCGAAAGTCCATTATATAGTAAATGGTTTTCCAGATGCTTATGTTAAAAAATTGATTAGTTAACCTGTTTCTACTTACATAGACAAGTTTGTGCAATTGAAATTAATTATGTATGAAAAGTTTACTTTCACAGGAAACTTTTCTATCTATATATATTACAGTAATTTTAAATTTATACTGAATAAAGTCTAGTAAATTCACCAGTCACTGCAAGTAAACAAATACACACGGCTGGGATGTGGCTTAGTACATGTCAGAACATCAGGTCAAGTGCTAGTCACTCCCTGAACATTGTTTATTTATGAGTAGTGGCTCGTGGATTTACATATGTAGCCTATAGTTGTAGATATGTAATATTTATGTTGGTGAAATTACTAGTGTCTTTTCTACTATATGGCCTATTTGATAAAATTTGTTAGAAATCAAAACCTGTTAATTATAAACAAATTTTGGTTAAAAGCATTTTAAAATTAATAGGGTGTTAATTTTCACATACTACATATAGGCCAGAATTTTTGTCCATTAAAACCAAATTCTATTAAATCAAGGTCTGCAAAATTGAGAGTTTACTGTATCGGTATTCTTGGGGTGGTCAGGGATAGAGGGATTGCTTGAGGCATTTGAGAAAAAGGAAATGACAAGTTTTATGGGGAAGAAGGCATGTGAGGAACCATTCAACTATATAATGTGACTAAAAACTATTGGGAATAGGAAAGTATCAAAAACTAAGATGCCAGGTTATGCAAGGTCTTAACTGTACTAGGGATTTTAGGCCTACTATACTTGTATGTACTAGTAATAGTGTCATTAAAGCACTTGATTGACAGGGTTGACCAGATTCATACTTTAGAACTCAGTAGGAACCCAGCATAAACTGAAGGAAACCCAGGTAGGGATTACAGTTTTGTTTTGTTTTTTAATTAAATCTTTATTCAGATTATTACAGTTGTTCTTTTTTCCCCCTATAGCTCCCCTCCACCCGGTTCCCACCCCACCCTCTGCCCTTACCCCCTTCCCTCCCACTGTCTTCATCCATAGGTGTACGATTTTTGTCCAGTCTCTTCCCGCACCCCCCACACTCCTTTCCCCCCCAAAAATAGTCCACTCCCTTTCTATGCCCCTGATTCTATTCTATTCACCAGTTTATTCTGTTCATCAGATTTTTTATTCACTTGATTTTTAGATTCACTTGTTGATAGATATGTATTTGTTCATAATTTCTATCTTTACCTTTTTCTTCTTCCTCTTCTTAAAGGATACCTTTCAGCATTTCGTATAATACTGGTTTGGTGGTGATGAACTCCTTTAGCTTTTTCTTATCTGTGAAGCTCTTTATCTGACCTTCATTTCTGAATGATAGCTTTGCTGGGTAAAGTAATCTTGGTTGTAGGTTCTTGGCATTCATCACTTTGAATATTTCTTGCCACTCCCTTCTGGCCTGCAAAGTTTCTGTTGAGAAATCAGCTGACAGTCGTATGGGTATTCCCTTGTAGGTAACTGACTTTTTTTCTCTTGCTGCTTTTAAGATTCTCCCTTTGTCTTTTGCTCTTGGCATTTTAATTATGATGTGTCTTGGTGTGGTCCTCTTTGGATTCCTTTTGTTTGGGGTTCTGTGCGCTTCCTGGACTTGTAAGTCTATTTCTTTCACCAGGTAGGGGAAGTTTTCTGTCATTATTTCTTCAAATAGGTTTTCAATATCTTGCTCTCTCTCTTCTTCTGGCACCCCCATAATTCAGATGTTGGTACGTTTGAAGTTGTCCCAGAGGCTCCTTACACTATGTTCATATTTTTGGATTCTATTTTCTTTTTGCTTTTCCGGTTGGGTGTTTTTTGCTTCTTCGTATTTCAAATCTTTGACTTGATTGTTGCGATCCTCTAGTCTGCTGTTGGAAGTCTGTATAATATTCTTTATTTCAGTCAGTGTATGCTTAATTTCTAGTTGGTCTTTTTCATAACCTTGAGGGTCTCACTAGATTTCTTGAGGGTCTCACTAAATTTATTGGCAGTCTCACTAGACTTATTGAGGGTCTTACTAAATTTATCGGCAGTTTCTAGAAAATTCTTGAAAAACCTTATAAGTGTGGTTTTAACTCTATATCCAGTAGTTTGCTTTCCTCCATTTCTGTCATTTGTGACCTGTTTCTTTGTCTCTGCATTTTTTATGCTTCCCTGTGTTGATAGAGTGGCTTTCTGTGCTAGGTGTCCTATAGGGCCCAGTGGCTCAACCTCCCCAATTACTGGTGCACCCCTTTGTGGGCTTTGTGCAGAGTCTTGTTGTAGTTAAGCCTTGATTGTCGTAGGTATCACTGGGAGGAATTGACCTCCAGGCCAATTGGCCATGAGAATCAGCTGTGTCTGCAGTGGGAGAACTGTGCTGGAGACACCCTTACGGGCAAGACTTGCTTCAGTGGGGCTTTGGTGCTCACTGAGTCTGCCCCCTGAGTGTGTCCCTTATGCATCTGAGGAGTAGTGATCTGGATGGTCCCACTTTGACCACTGGGTACACTGGCTCTTGGATCTAAGGAGGTGCTAATTTAGCCTCTGCCTGAGGCTACCCACAGGAGCTATGGAGAGATCTGAAGATTCCTCTTCTTTGTTTGGGGTTTGGAGGTGCCCAGATGAGGCCCAGCTGTAAAGCAATGCAAGCTGCTGTGGGGCCTTGGGCCTTCTTTTGGAAGTTCTGGGTCTCTCTGACCCAGCTGCAGTTTGTTAGGTAATTTTCAGATTGCAAAGGGCCAGGACTTTGATATGCAAAAGCCTCTGCTCACAGCTTGGGTGGGGCGGGGTCTCTGGGGATCAACAGGGCGGAGCAAGCAGCTATGGCTGCTCCTCAGTCCTACCCTAAGAGGCCCCACGTCTCAGTGTCCCGGTGTCCCTGTAACCGCTGCAAGTACCTCTGAGAGAAAGCCGCCCTCGAGTTCCGACTGATGCCAGACAGTCCAGTTTCTCCCCGTAGGAGTCTGGGTCCCCAGAGACTCGCCTGGAACTGGAGTTCAGAGCAGTCAGGAGCTTGAGACTCCCTCCCAATTGAAAAAGACAACGGTGTCCTCAGTTTCCAGCCCTTTCCATGTGCGCTGTGTCCTCAGCTGCCAGCCCTTTCCACGTGCGCCTCGTACCTCTGCACTTTACTTCCGCACCGCACCTCCTCTGAGTCTTCGTGTGCTTTTCTCTTTCCTTCTAGTTGTAGAATTTCCACTCAGCCAGCCTTCCTGTGGTTCTGGATGATGTCTGTTTTATCTTTTAGTTGTATTTTGAAAGTTGTGGAAGGCAACGATTTCCAGTGTTTACCTATGTCGCCATCTTGGTTTCTCAGGATTACCGTCTTAACTGAGTTTTTTGAGCACTGAATTAGAGCAGACTCCATAAACTAACAAATTAAGAACCAAGTAGAGCCCTAACCAGTTTGGCTGAGTGGATAGAGCGTCGGCCTGCAGATTGAAGGGGTCCCAGGTTCGATTCCGGTCAAGGGCATGTACCTTGGTTGCGAGCACATCCCCAGTAGGGGGTGCGCAGGAGGGCAGCTGATTGATGTTTCTCTCTCATCGATGTTTCTAACTCTCTATCCCTCTCCCTTCCTTTCTGTAAAAAATCAATAAAATATTTTTTGAAAAAACCCAAGTAGA